>NC_071511.1:55397401-55700431 GCF_027887155.1 Malaclemys terrapin pileata | reverse complement strand
GGGCATTTGTACAAGGCCTTCTGTAAAACTCCTCTCCAGAACCTCCTGCTGTAAGAGGCATTGGCAACGCATTAGCCTGGGAATCCTTCTCCTGAGCAGGCATTTCTCACTGAGTAGTGCGGGCTCAAAGTCTGTGTTGGAGCTAAAGCTGGGTGAGGAGTCCCAGCCTGAAAGGAGGTCATCCTCCCATGAAGGCACCTGGTAAGGAACTGTTGAAGTTAGTTCTGTCAGCTCAAGACCAGACGGTCACATGAATGCTTCTTCAGGAGGTGGTACTTAAGGTTCAGTGCTTTCAGGACACTGCACGCTAAGAGGCATTTTGAAAAGAACCCTCCAGTGGAGCTAGCCAGACAGCAGTATGGTTAGCTTTTTCACAGATTCTAAAGCTAGAAGGGGCCATCGTAATCTCAGCTCCTAGAAGGCCCAGAAAGAAAAGACTGGAAAGATAATGGCCATTGGCCTCAGGGTAGATCCATCTGGCCCTTTATGAAGCCTCTTGGAGGTTCCAGTTGGGGCCTTGTTGTGCTAAACACTTTACAAACGTGGAAGTGGACACTGTCCCTGCCCCAAAGAGCTTATTCTGTCCAGTTTAATTTACCACTGCATTTTTGTAAATGATCTGTTTGTTCCTTGTCAGTGGAAGTTTTTCCATATTTTTGTCTAGTTCTTTTTTATGCTAGCTTAGATCATTACAGGTAAAACTTGTAAGTAGTCTAGAATGTATTGGAGAATACTCATTTTTATTGTTAGCTCTTCCAAAAAGGAATAGCTTTAGGTAAATTGTGAAATCTGTTTGAAATCCTATCTTATCTGCAGAGTGGTATAAAATTTAAACAAAATCACTTTATTCATCTTCAGGGATAGGTTCATTTCCAGATATTTAAAACCATGAGGTGACCATTTGGCTGGAAAATCAGTTAACAAAGCAGTTTTGGAGGGTGTGGGTGGTGGCTGGGGTGTGTGTGTCACAGGGAGTACTATTGCCTCTGATTTATTTATGCTGATATGAAATCCTGAAATAGTTCCATGCTCTCAGCACTCAGCTTGTGTTCAAATTTGCTTAAATTTCACTTATACACTGAAAGTGAGACCTCCATATTTATGGCTTCCATATTAATTTTCCTCTGTTTACAAGTCAAAAGATGTTTTCTTGCTGTCAGTCCCGCAAACTCTACCAGACATCTGAAAGTCAAGATGGGTCTTTCCTTCTTTGTGGTATTGCTGATAATACAAGTTTGGATAGCCAGAGCCCACCCACATTGACACCTGTGCAGCCCTGTTAAAGGATAAAGGTAATGCTCAGGCATAAATGAGAACATCATGTGGAGATGGTGGGTTGACTTAAGTGTCAGAGGGCCTCATTTGGCCTGGAGAACCTTTTCAGTATCTGAAACGTACATAGACCAACCTAGATTTATCCTTGCTGCCCTGGGAGCCAACAGACCCAGCCCCACCGGCCTGGGGGGTGACAGAGGATTTCTGGGTTGTGGAAGATCTGATACACCAGTGTTGATTTCTTAAAAGATACTTGTGTCAAATTGTTCTTTCTGCTCTGGTGAAATTTGTGTTATATCAAATAAGTCCAGTAAGCTACTGATTTTTCGTAGCATCTGGCTCGTCTTTGAAAGAACTCAGTGGTGAGTGTCCTTTTATGGAGGCCACACATGTGATTGTGTAATCAAGTCAATTCAGCCTGTCTAATATTCAGCTAGATTATTTCCACATTGAAACAAATTTCGTTGTGCATAGCTTAGAGATATTTGTGCCCTTGTTGTCAGGATTAAATCAAGTTGCTTTGAGATTTCCAGCATCTTGTCCTCAGAATTCTTCAGGATATAGTCTAGGTTGAAGGTCTTCTGGTTTGTTTTCTAAGCATATTTGTTTGACCATTTTTCTTATCCCTGGGCATACATAATTCTAACATATTTTGAAAGCCTCACATGCAATTAGAGGGTTTACATACACCTCTACCTTGATATAATGCTGTCCTCGGGAGCCAAAACTGTGTTATATTGAACTTGCTTTGATACACCGGAGTGCGCAGCTCTCCCCCCCCAACCCCCCTCCCGGAGCACTGCTTTACCACGTTATATCCAAATTCGTGTTATATCAGGTGAGGTTATATCAAGGTAGCAGTGTATTTATTTTCACTGGCTTGTGCTCTGAATCTTTGCCCTAAAGTGTGTAGTTGGGGGGTGTCTATCTTTTTCCCCCCTGTATTCTTCCTGACTTTGGCATTTCAACCAGGTAGAATCTGTTACATGGACAGAGCTCATCAGTAGGCATGATGTTGTATAAATATGATTCTCTGTCCTGGTGTGTTTGTGTGTATATGTATGTATGTATATATAGGTGTGTGTGTGTGTGTGTGTATATATATATGTGTATGTATGTATATATGTGTATGTATATATATTAATATCCTTTTTGGCCTGGATGAAGTTATGAACTTCAGAATAGAAAATAATGTTTTTCTTCAGAGAGTTGATGAATTTTCAGCTTTCTCTGAGAAGAAACCTGGAGAGCCTTTAACCTAACAACTGAGTTTGGTGTTGGAGTTGTTCTAAATCGGGATCATAACTAGTGTTAAGTCACTTCTCCACCAATCCCTTAGATATCGCTATGTTTTACAGTGCCCTTTTAACCCTAGAGCTACAGAGCCATTGCCAAGAGTAAGCAGCATTCTCTCCATTTTTCAGACATTGAAACTCAAGCACAGAGGTTTGCCATCTTGCCCATGTTGCACAGCGAGTCAGTGGGCAGATCTCATGACTCCCAGTCTGTTGCACTATCAACTCCACATATTTCTTCATCCTTTTTCCTTCCTGCTGCCAGTGCTCCCATGATGAAGAGAGTAAACTAGATAATACCAAGTCCTGCCATGAGTGCAGGGGACTGGACTAGATGACCTCTCAAGGTCCCTTCCAGTCCTATGATTCTATGAAATCCACCTGTTGAAGATGGAATAAGATTTTTGAGGGCAAAAGTCACACTGGTAAGCAAGGACCCATATGACACTGCTTAATAGTTCAGTTTTTTCTCTGAACACCAGGAGTAGTGGGGCTGGTGGGTCCTGGCTCCACCTCTGTTGTCAGGTCTGTAGAATTGCCCTGCCTGCCGTCCGTGGCCTGGGTGGTGCTGTTGCACAGTGGTACCCTTTCAGAGATTGCCTCTGGAGACTGCATTGGGTTTAATTGCTGCTGGAGTTAGCTTGATCAGCTAACCCCTTTTGTGCCTACAGTCTCCTGCCCCAGTAACTGGAGAAGCAGCAACAATTGGCCTCTGGGCTGGTTCCCTTTCCCTCCCCACTCCCAAAAATGCCCAAACCACTCAGCAAATGACTTCTCTTTAGGCCTGAGGAGCAGCTTCCTTTCCTCCCAAGAACTACTGCTCCTTGGGTGCAGCCTCCTCAGGCCTGATTTCAGGTGGAAGAGAGAGGTGGCAGTGTGTGCGTATGGGGCAGGATTACTTCCATATGTGTGTGTGGATGAACTAAAGGGAATGTCTATGGTGAAATTAGACATCCGCGGCTGGCCTGTGGCAGTTAACTCGGGCTTATGTTCAGGCTCCGGGAGCCAGCGAGGAAGGAGGGTCCTGTAGCTTGGGCTCCAGTTAGAGTTGCCAGGAGTCCGGTTTTCGACCGAAACACATGGTCAAAAAGGGACCCTGGTGGCTCTGGTTGGCACCACCGACCGGGCTGTTAAAAGTTCAGGCAGCAGTGCAGCAGGGGCCCAGAGCTAAGGCAGGCTCCCTGAACTTGGGAACTGCGGGGGCAGAGCCTGCGAGCGCGAGGGCAGCACACGGAGCCTCCCTGGCTGCCCATGCGTCTAGGTGTTGCAGAGACCTGGCAGCCGCTTCCCGGGAGCCTCGGTAAGCACTGCTGGGACCCCGCAACCCAAACCTCCTCCCGCACCCCAACCCCCTGCCCCAGCCCAGAGTTCCCTCCTGCACCCAAACTCCCTCCTGGAACCTGCACCCTTCCATCTCCCTGCTCTAGCCTCCGGCCCCCTCCTGCACCGCAAACTCATCATTCCCGACCTACCCCAAGCCTGCATCCCCAGCCGAAGCCCGCACTCACCCGCACCTCTGCCCCAGCTCGGAGCCCTTTCCCGCATCCTGAACCTGTCATTTCTGGCCCTATCTGGAGCCTGCACCTCCAGCTCAGACCCCATATCCCCCTGCACCTCAACACCCTGCTCCATCCCAGTGTCCTCTCCCACACCCCAAACTCCTCATCCCCAGCCCCACCCCAGAGCACGCATCCCCAGATGGAGCCCTCACCCCCCTCCCGCACCCCTACCCCAGCCCGGTGAAAGTGAGTGAGGGTGGGGGAGAGTGAGCGATGGAGGGAGGGGGGATGGAGTGAGCGGGAGCAGGGCCTCAGAGAAGGGGCACGGGCGGGGCCTTGGGCAAGTGGCAGGGCAGGGATGTTCGGTTTTGTGCCATTAGAAAGTTGGCAACCCTAGCTCCAACCCAAGCCCAAACTTCTACACTGCAATGAGCCGGAGTCAGCTGGCACAGGCCAGCCACAGGTGTCTAACTGCAGTATAGACATAACCACAAATACCAGGGGAGGGGAAAGGAGGGGACGGGACAGGTGCAAGATGGAGGTGAGCCCTGTGGGGAAAGGGAGAGGAGCTGCAAGACTTCTTAGGCCCTGTTAATCCTGGCAGGTGTCCTGACTTTTTGGTTAGGTATATGCAATTTAGTTATCTTAAGTGAAGAGCAACTGAGATGCTAGGCTTAACGTTTTTTTGTACATGAGGATCTGCTAGCCTCCCTACTCCATTGTGGCTGCTGGCTGGCATAGGTGGTGAAGGACAAGGCTGTTTGGAAATAAAATAATTTAAAAAACCCAAGATTAATTCGCAGTTTTGCAATCTTCACAGGAGAAAGCTGTTTTCTGTTTGTTGAACTCAGTGCACGCTGACTGCCAGCCACTTAACTGCTGAGGGTGGAGTTCAGTGGAAGCTAAGCTCAAAATGGGCCTCTGGTTAACTCTGGTTGAGCCCATCTGCACACACACCCCCTCTCCATTTCTTCCCTGAAGGTTGTTGATTTCTTCCATCTTCTTAAAAAAAAATATATATATATCCTCCCTTCATTTCTACACCAGTCCCAGAAAGAGAGGTTTGATTTGGAGAACTGCTTCTGTTCTCTCTACATTCTAGTTTTTGTGGTGGGATTATTTTTGATAGGGAAGATAGAACGGGATCTGTGTAGTGGAGATACCCTGTGATGTTTTAACATGCAACTTTGAATTAAAGAATTAAGTTTAACGAGAGAAGTATGTGCTGTCTACAGCCTTCTGGATGCTTTAGATACAGCTTGGGAGAGCTTCTAGCCACTGGCTAGTCCGCCTCGTATTCACTCCTTACAGAAGCTGTGCTGTTTGAGCTTGGGAAACCTTTTATTCTAAACTTTGGGGAGTTCTGTGTGGATTCCCCCTCCTCCCCCCCCAAGTGTAGCTTTGTTTTTACACCAGATGTTTTTTGCATTGATTTCCTCATCACCGTGTGCACAGACTTTAGTTAGATCCAGTAAGAAATAAATATTCTTAATCTTCCTTTGGGGTGACGTCTTGATTAAATTGGGCCTCTTTGATTTTTCAGAGGGAGTTTGGTTTCTTTTCTGTTGTTTGTAAATAGCTGCAAAGTGCGGGTACCTTCTCTTCTTTCATAGCTACCATTAGCTCCTTCTGTCTGCCATGCTGGGGATTTATACTCTGGTCGCTTCCTGAGTTGAGGGAATCTGGGGACATCAATCATGTTGTTGGTTGCTATGATTATTCTTTCTGGTTTCAGTATAGTAACAAACACGTGGGAAATCTTCTTTCGTTTCTAATTCCCCTTCTTTGGAATTACAGCAGCATTAAGGGTTCTGGCACCTGGTCATTGACCAAAAGTGGTTTTCCCTTCGATTTCCACATCTGAGGCATTCCTTGCCATTCGCTCTAGATGCTACATTCCAAAACTAGGATCACCATCTTTGCTCCGCTCTTGATTTCTTTTCCAGCACCCTCTGTCCTACCCCATCCAAAATGGGGAATTTCTACTCCTGAGCTCCCCTCCTTCACAGCACTATTGCTACTCAGCCCTACAGGAACCCCCACATCCCTGCCTAAGATGTCCAACACTGATTTTCTTCTTCATTTTTACCTTCCTGTCTTCAGTGCCCTACTCCACAGTCACTAACTTTAACCTCCCTGGGATGAGCTTGCCAGTCCTCCCCATGTTTGTTAGTGTGATTGACTGAACTTGAAAGTTCATAGTCACTTCTCCTTCCTCTGGTCCAGGCCAGGGTTTTAGCAAGTATACCTTGCACACTTGTCTTTTAGAGGGATAGAGCATTTATGGGATTTTGAAAATTGACTGAAAGGGGAATGCAGAGGAAAGGGGAAAAGTTGCAAAATGATCCTGTGGTTCATTAATCTGTTGCAGACAGAGAAGAGAAGATGACCTTGAAGCATGTCGCTGAGGGTCTATTTCTCAAACTTTCTTACCTGTTAACATCATGGTTTGGACACCCCGGGTATCCTTCCACAGCAGCATGATATAAAGTTAGACCCTTTTCAGTATGCTTTGAGCTTGGCTTGTGTCTGTAAAGGAGGCATAGCAGTACCTCCATTTTGAGCTGTAATGATTTCAGGCATGTCCAAGAGAAGGACAGCAGAAATACAGGTGCAGTGACTGTGTACATGGCACTGACTCAAGTTAGGGGTGGTTTGACTTTCCCTTCTATAGGCTTGTGTTGTCTGATCTGCTGAGAAATCAGATATCTTTTTGCTGCGTTACCAGGCACCTTTCATTCCATTTGCAGACACCCTTCCATAGAGAAGGGCACCGTGAACCCTGTGTTTTGCCACTTGTTCTGAACGGAGCCTCTATGCATAGCTCATGAATCAGATTGGGTCCTAGGTGGTGTGGGTTTTTTTTTGTTTTTTTGGGTTTTTTTTTTTTTTTAACCTTCTTGGTGAAGTCAGTCTTGAAGCACATTGCTTCCTGGTTTAGGAGCTGTCACCAGGGCCTAACATTGGTGAGCATAGCTGTTTTCTGGCTGCATTGAGATTGTCTATCCTGATGTTGGCAAGTGGAAGCAAGGCCAAGACTGAGGGTGGTTCTCTTTGGATCCATGACCCTTGTTACACACTAAATGCGCCAACGATAAAACATGGCAGAGGCTTGACACAGCTACCTGACTTGTTGACTTTTTCAGTAGAGGTGAATGGTCTTTTTGTTGTAGTAGAAGTTTGCTTTTTTTCATTGTAAATTACTTTAGTGCTGGATAGTGCTCTGGAGACTAAAATTGTTTGTTCACAGACCAGGTGCAGAATGGATAGCCTTTCCATAGTGCCCCACCCACTCGTGTGGCTTGCCCTGCCCCAACTCTCTGCTAATTAGTTGTTGCTGCAATCATAGCTTTTGTAATGTGGGAACTGCATAGAGACCACCAAACTTGATGGAACCGAAGTCTCATCTTCTTTCTAAGTTAGTGTATAGCAGTGCTGTATTTTGGTTTTTCCTGTAATATCCCATTGAGATATTTCAGCTGTATTGCACTTGCATTTGGTAATTGAATGAGACCTTGACTCTGCATGGGCTTCTCCCACCCACTACAGTACTGGGAGATCATCCTTTTTTGGGGGGTGGGAGGGATCCTTATTCCGTACTATGCTAGCTTCAGTCTGTTAACAATAGATTCTCTCTGACAAATAGGATTTGGATCTTGGAAAAGTCCACAGCCCCTTCCCCTGGCTGCTGTAATCAGTTACAGGGTAAGAAGAATCATGGAGGGGGAGAGGGGACAGTACCTATTTGGAGGAGCTGTTTGCCCTTTGAATGCTTTTTCACGGCACATTTCCATAGGTTGGTGACATGGTTAGCGTCTTCCCTCTTCTTAAAGCGTGCCATTGGAGAGGGTGTGGACAGGCTTTCCTTTTGCCCCGATATTGTTTTCGGATCACAGCGAGAAAAAAGGATCATATTAGCAGGTGGCAAGTCTTTGAAGTAAATTGGAACCCACTTCACGGAGAAAGCAAATCCTCTCTCCAAACTACAGATAAACAATAATGCTTTCAAACCCTCTTCAAGAGGATCAAGGTGAATCTCAATGTGCAGTTAGTGCTGGGAGAGATCCTGCTTTGTCACAACTGGCGGAAATGTTGTCTTCCCTTTTGTGCTTCAATAACAAAGCTCTTGTTTGTTTTACAATTGTTGTTCCCCGTTTTATTTTTCAAAACAAATTGTTCTTTTTAGAAGAACAGTCACCTTGGTGGAGGTGGGCAGCTGGGTGAAGGGGGAGGACAGAGATATCTCCTGAGAGCTCTGAGAGGAACTCAAATGAGGGGAAGGGAACTAAAGTTCAGTTTGTTTGTATGAATGCAATTCAGAACTATTCCTTGCAAGTCTGATATTTAGGAGATTAATATCTTTCTAACAATTCTTTGGTAGTCCCTGTTCACACAGATGTGACTCCAGTGCCCACACTCCCAGTCCCATTCCCCTCACCCTCTTTCATATGCTCAGCAAAAGCAAGCCCCTGGTGCACACATCAAAAGGTGCGCGGATGCTCCGTGCTGGCTGAGGAGGCAGGGGGATAGCAGCCTACCAGGAGGATGAGTTGAATGACACTGTAGCTGGCTGCCTCAGGAGAGGAGGAGAAGGGAAGCGACCCTGGGGTGTTCCCTCATAGGTTGCCATTTTGTTGTTTGCAGTTCAGACTGTTCTGAAACTTGGAAGGTGATGGTGAAAATGAAGCCTGTTTTCTCTTAGGTTGGCATGTACTTTCAGTGGCAGATGCGTGGCCTGCAAAACCATATGGCAGAGTAATATGACTGTTTTTGAAATGGTGAATGAATAAAGCCTGTGTTTGGGTGGGAAAGATGGGTGTTAACATGTCCATGATGGTTGTGATGTCATAATTTTGCAGAAACCAAGTTACACAAGCTATAGGAAGCTGAGGAGGAAAGGGTGTTTTCAAAAAGCAAACTTCAAGGAGGAATAAGAAACAGAAGGAAAGTTGTGCTGATTATTTTTTTTTTCTTTAAGATGATTTTAAAATACGTGTGCTATGAGGGCTATTGGGAGAATTCAGCCCAGGGTCACCTTTAACAAAAAGCTGAGTGTATAGACAGGGCTATTGAGAAGTATCATGCAACAGTCTTTCCCGCATACAATATCGTGGGCCGGAACAAACCAGGAATTGAGAGTCTGAGCACTGATGGGGTGGGATTGGGGATGGGGGGGGGGGGGAGTCTAAACGTGTCCTTCAAGAAAAATCTGTGGCAGGAATTCAAAAAGGAATAAGACAGGGGCGACAGCGGCCAGGATTTGCTGGGCTTTTCATTCCTTTGTTTGGTTATCTTGCATAAATGCTTTAGCTGAGACTCTTTCAGTAGCTGCATGGGGCCAGCTTGCAACACAAACCCGCTCGAATCCAAACGTAATTTCCCCGTTGTGCATGTTCTGGCTGTGACAGCTCGAGTTATGAATGTAAAATAGGAAAGAAAGTTCAGAAGAAGGGCCAGGTCTGAAATGTTAATGAGTGCTGAATTACCCAGGGCTCCCAGAGGTTGGGAAAGGTGATGCCTGGATTTTAAATATGTGACTTAATTTCAGTGCACTTTGGGGAGGAGGCAGGGGAGAGAGAGAGAGAGAGAGACACCAGGCTTCTGTGCTTCCAGGGTATTCAGTTTGTAGCAGTAAAATTATAAATGTACATCCATGTGTGAGATGAGAGAGGAAAAGGGATGGGGGAGGCAGGCAATCAGGGGTGACTCTGGCCCCCTCCCATTTGAGGGTGCAGAAGGGCTGGGTTGGCACACAGATTGTAATTGCATTAGTGGTTCATTATAAATCAAGCATTGTCCAGGGAATAACAGTTCCGTCTCCCTCCTCCATTTTGCTTGCTGTGGGGTAGTCATGCCCCGATCTAGGGATGGCTGCATCAGCCTTAGTAACGGTGATGCTTCTCCCAGCTCCATTCATGGAGGAGTCATTCCCTCTTCTTAGGATGGATATAGCAGAGTGAGTGATTTCCATTCCCCCTTCACTCTGCTTGCAGCAAAGACATCTCACCCTGATCTTATGACAGCTTACCACATGGAGGAGGCTGAGAGGGCAGGAAAAGGGCTTTTCCTTCTTCCGTATGCAACTTGCACAGCAAAGAGAAATGGCAAGGTTTAGAACTCTCCCAGCTTCTTCCACATCAGTTTCTGCCAGGCCTGCTCTTAACTTGCCCCCTCTGTCTGTCTCTCTCTCTTTTTCCCTCTTCCTTCCATCTCTTGTTACCATGGAGAATGAAATGCTGGCTCCATTCAAGTTGTCGGCTGAATAGGTTTTGAGGTTGATGGATGGTGAGAATCTCTTATCCCTCCACCTCCCTCCTTCTCCAAACACCGCCCCCGCCTGGTTCTTGACATTTTGCTTGCCAGAGAATGGCCATTAGGAAGAGGGATCTGAAAGGGAGGCTGGCAGTGTCCTGCTGAGATGCTCTTTCAGTTTCTTGGATGAGATCAGCAGCCGTGAGAAGGTCTTAAGGACTTTGCTGCAGAGCCTCATCCTCAAGCTGGCTGAAGCATGAATGCTCACTTGAGTGCATGCTCCCCCTTCTCCCCACCCACTTTCTCCAAAACACCCAGAGAAAGGAAGATTCATATGCAAGTCTTGCCTTTGCTTGTGGCTGTGTTTCAAGGGGTGATGTAACCTCTGCGAATTGAAGGAAAAGGTAAGGAACTCTTCGCAATGAATACTGTAGTCCAAACTCACGCTTTCTCAGATAGTTCATGTAGGCTTCATCATACAAAAAGTGGCATTTCTTTGTTGCCGTCTGACTTGCCATGTTTCCTGGCTGCAACGGTGAAGTTTGCCAGGAGTGTGTGTGTGACTGTAATGACAGCTGCCCCTATCTGTGTTGACAGTCTCCTCACAGCATTAATGCCATGTTGTCTGACAGGGTCCTGAGCAGAGATTGTTTACTATCAAATTTGTACAGTTCCTCCCAACAGAATAGTGTTGGATTGTGGATTTTGCTGCACATACCTCCAACTGCTGAGGCCCAGATGTGAGATGTGGTGTAGGGGACATGGCCAAAATGCAGGATAAAAAATGATAGGGGCAGAAAGCTTCAAATGACGGTGTTACAGAATCATACAGAAAACATTTTCCCTGTGATGATTTATCGCTTCTGATGTGAGATAACAGCAGATTTGTGAGGGTTCAGGGTAACGGGGGGTGTACATTTGAAGGACATCCCTGTTAATGTTTTGAAGTACACTCTGCACTTGAGTGCTGGGAGTGTGCCCCCGTGCTGTTGTGCTGTCTATGGCTCTTGCTGCAGTCAAAGGCTAGATGTAGAGGTGGGTAAATATCTGTGGCTTTTTAAATGAAATGCAGGCATTTTTCCAGTTCGAAATAGTTCCTAAACAGGTGCTTGTTTGGAAAAATGTCTGTTTTTGTGAAATTCTTGCTGAAACCCTGATACAAAACATTTTAGCCTCTTGGTGGTTTGACAAACTGCGTTGTGTTGAATATTTTTGCATTCTCTTTTTCTGATTGCTGCTCCAGCACCTTAGTCGCCTGGTATTTCTGCTTCCTTCCAAAGGGAAATTAAAATGTTTCTGATTTATTTTGTTCATAATAATTTATATGAGCAAAATTTTGTTTAACCCCATTGTTAAACAAACTGAATGGGCTTGCAAGTATGGTGAACCAAAATTCAAGATTTAGTCCATTGACTAGCTCACCACTACTTGCTCTGCTGTAGCTGGAAGTGATGCTCCCTGTACTAGTGTATTTGGATATGAATTGTGTTGCTAGCCATATACACCTCTGGACATCAAAGTTTGAATTCTAGTGTAGGCCACAGGTGAAAATCTGTTTTGGTACTTAGCAGCTGCTGTGTATTCCTGGTGGAGATCCAGGCCAGAATTATCTCTGTTCCTCCTCCCCTCCCCATCCTCTCTGAAGTATTAGATGGACAAATGATTCTGCTTCAAGGTAACATGAACTCTCTTTCACTGCTCTGAAGCCTCTGCCTGTGCTTGGGGTTGTTAGACAAGTACATCGTCCCACACCACCACGGGCTTTTGCATCCGTCCTAACAGCTCAGAGTTCACTTCTCCTTGATACTGCATGTCCTGTTTGTTGTTGGATTGTTGTCTCCCTGCTGGAGATTTCCTACTGTGAGGCTGCTTTTGCTGTTGTGCCAGTGTTTTCCAAAATGCTAATATGGTAATGGTTCCGCCTGTTGGGGTGTGGAAAGGGAATTTTTAATGAGCACATCAGAGGTGTGTGTGTGTGTGTGTGTGTGTGTATATATATGTATATTAAATAAATAAAATAAGTATATGTATGATTATACCACTCTTATTCTTTAATGAGTTTGCTCTATAGACCATAACATTTGTGCGCTCTCTAAGCTTCTCAGGGATACCCCAGACCCATGCAAACATTATGTACCCTGGTTACCCCCATGGATCCTCGATCATCAGAAGGGATAATGCCCCTTTACCCTAAATTCACCAGCTGTGTCAGATAGAGTTGAAAGAAAGTGATCGAGTAAGAAAGGAGGGATAGAGGTCCAGTGGGACACAGCATGATATTGGAGATGAGGATTAGCTTCTGAACAGATTCTTAGCCTTATGTTTCCATTTATAAGAGGTGTGGGGGAAGGGAGGGCATCTGTTTCAACCTGGTGCTGAAGGAAGCTGAGACGATATCAGACCTGAGGCTTGGGTTGTGTATTCAAATTTCTTCTGTAAGGTCTGCTGCTGTTTTGATTTTGATATTTCTTTCTGTATGGAAGAGGATGGGTGCCCATCTGTTCCTGAACTTTCACAAGATTAAATGCCCACCTCTTTTTCTCCTCTGCTCCCCTGTGGGGTTTTTATGATTACTAATAATCTCGGGTGCTGTCAAAAGTTTTCCTGGGCATTCCTGACTTGGATTACAGCATCTGAATACACTTAAAAGCATCTTCTCATTATTCTCTAGACAAGTATATGTGGCTTCAGTTGAGTCACCAAAGTTTCTTCCTTCCCCGCTCCCCCCGGCCCACACACACACACAAAGAACCACCCTTTCTGATCCTTTACCTGCTGGGAATCAGTCTGACTTTCCCTTGTGGCTGGAACTTCTCAGGTTCTGCTCTTCCACTGGTGCTTGTCAGCTTCCTTCCATCCAGCCTTCAATTACATTATTCACAGATAAAAATTTTAACTGCCTACTGATTTAAGATTCTTGTCTGCTCTAGCAGCTCTGTCACTCAGGCTTTTTTATAGGTTCCAAGATTAAAGGCCTTTTTCTGTATATATTTTGGTTAGCGCTATTAATCTCCATGGGTGGCACTTCTACGCCACTCCCAGGAATAACTCCTGTCTTTAGAAACTAGCACTCAAGTAGTGGACACTATGCTCCAATCATTGCCCTACCCATTCCCTACAGTTCCTTCACTCATTGCTCCTGTGCCGTTTTTTGTGCTGATTCCACTCTTGCTGACAACGGCTGTAGTAACCCGAGCTCCCCATAGCCATTGTTCTTACAGAGCTCCATGTATTCTGTAGCTGTGGAATTTCCTGCAGAATTCACCGTTTGCTTAAAACTATGTTTCCAAATATAACCTTAACATTTAAAAAAAAAAATGTTATGTTTCTAGTCCTTATGCTTGTGAGAAAAATCTTCCATATGTGAACTGTGTGACGGCAGTTCACAGTTGTTATCTTCCTGAGTCTGCAAACATCCTGAAGAAGCTGGGGTGTGAACTCACCCCCCACCATACAACTTAATTGAATTGTTAACTCTGAAACTTAATGACAATTTGATATTAGCTTTAACGGTTTCATTGCTGTTAGCTAATGGAAACATTCAGCTATGTGCATTCATCACTGTTGGGTGTGGGAGTGGCAATGGGGCAGCTGATTGCTATCAAGAATTTCTGGGGTAAAACTGCTCTATTCTATACAGGTTCTTACACTGCCCTCATCACCAGAGTATCTGAGCCTGTTCCAGAAGTTCATTTAGTCACATGGCTAATATCTGTCACAGGTGACCTTTGTTTCCCTCATCCTCTTCCCATATGGAAAATTATGTCTTTGTTTTATTTTGGTTGAGGTTGTTTTAATTGTGTTTGTTAGGAATTCAAGACCACAAGGGATATTTCAGGTCAGCTCCTCAATCCCTGCCCCGAAGGAGGAGGAAATGAGGAGATGCACCTCCTACTTATTGCCATAAGCTGTCTGACCATGTTCTGGCTACCTCCTGTGTCTTCTGGGTGCCAGAAACCCAAACTGTCTCCACTGAAGCTGCCTAGACCTTCGAACCTCTCCCCAACCACTCAAACAGCTTCTACAATGTATTTATGCCTAGCCAGTACAAACATCTGCAGTGCATTGGAAATCTGAGTGTCATGTAAAATAAGTTTGATTTGAAGATCAAAATGAATGTAAGGAATGCCAAACTGACTGTAGTTCACTTTCATGTGGAAGATTTTTCTGGATTCCATCTTTGAATTTATCTGAGGCTACGGCTGAATCTCTGCTGTGCCTGCTGCAATAGAACGCCAGAGGGACCTGGGAAGTTTGCTGCAGAGCTCAAGGGTCCTTGTATAAATGGAATCCTTCCTGTTACACCCCTCTTGAGATGTGTTAGACCTGGATCAGGATGAGTAGTTCTACAAATAAATGCTATTTTTGGAGGGGGACAATGCAGTTTGAAGACCCCAGCAGATATACAGTGATATAATATGCAGAGCTCGAAAAATTTACCCAACATCTGCTAGGCAGGGTGCAGAATGCCTTTCTCCCCTTTCCTCTGTTACTGCCAAGAGTTTTCCAAAGGGGCAGCAAAATGAAACTGACCTGACTCTCCTCAGTTTCACTTTTGCCCACAAGTTCTTAATAGCAGCAGTGATAATGGACTAGATTAGTTTGGTTTCCACTGCTGCAGCTTGTAAAAGCCCTGAGCAGCAAGCCACTGGAGCAGTCCTTTCTGCAGACTTAGGAAGACATTGTCTGCATTGGTTTACATTTGGTTTACATCTGGCAAGTTGTCTTCATAACCTTAAGGTCTAGAAATTTCATTTATTTTAACTTAGTGTTTGGCAAAGCCTCCTACCAGCCCTCTTCAAGTGGATTTTTTTTAAACCCTATATATGTACGGTAATATTGGCAGGTCTGAATGTGAAGACCTATCACTGCTTTCTCCATTTGCTCATTTCCTTATCTCAGGTGTCATTGGCTGGAATATCTTCACCTTTTGTCTCCTGTACAGAATAAACTCAATTACAGGCATATAATTAAATCAACACTGGGGAGGATAATTGGGATTTCAGTGGCTGTATCTCTATGCAGAGCCTAAAAGCTGTAATTCAAAACAAGAGTTTCGGTCAGAGGTTCTCACAACAAATTTTTGGTGGCCTCCGAGTATGGCCACCACCTCTTGCTGGCGGTTGCTCTGACAGTTTTTCCTAAAATACTTTAATTTTAGGAAAAACAAATAAATATGCACATATATATGTCTAAATCATTGTCCTTTATTTAAGTAGGCTTTTTTTCCCCCCAGATTCCATAATAAAAATAATGTACAGTTGTCTCTATTCTTTACTGGACCTATAGAGAAACACAAATAAGGTGCTTTACATGTTTTGCTTTTTTTGGTTGTTGTTTTTTTTTTTTTAAAGACTTGTTACCTAGTAAATCTGCTACTGTGAAAAGTGGTATTTGTTAATATCACTTTTCACAGCAGACTTATTCAGCCCTGGCAAGCTGGGGGACAGAGTAAGCCCTAGATGGGGAGGTGGGTAGGGAGGCAGAGAGGGCCAGCCATGCGGGGGTAAGGCCGGGGCTGGAGCTTGAAGCCCTGCGGCTGGGGGACGGAACCCACTGCCACACGGCCAGAGCCTGCCACCCACCACCCCAGGGCTGAAACCCGAAGAAGCCCTAGCCCTACCGCCACTGGGAAAGTGGGGAACTCACACTAGTTGCCTGCTCCTACAATGTTTGTGGCTCCAGAAGGGGGCAGGAGAGGCTGATTTGCCACCGTCCCCCATCACCACCCAGGAGGCTGTGGCCACAAGAAAAGCCCCTGGTGGCTGCATGCGGCCACAGTGGCCGCATTTGAGAAATGCTGGTTTAGGTTATTTTTCTAGTGTGTTGAGAGGCCTGTGTATAAGAGCAATTTCCAGCTGAGACAAGATGTGTTTCTCCACTAGCTCAGCACAGCAGGGGCTCAATTCACTTCACCTGCTAGAGCAGCTGCCCTGCAAACCAAGTGGCTTCTAGTTCAAAGCTCCAATGTACTGAATTACTGAGATACAGCTCTCACAGGATGGGGAAGATTCAACTAATTGGTTAAGCCATGTGACTGCTTGCTGCAAAAAGACAAATGCACAAGTGAGCCGGGCTGATTTGCTCAGCAGTTAAAGGTTTGTATTTGCATTTGTCCATCAACTCCTCTCCAGTCATTCTAATGCATCCATCACCTGGGTTCCGCACCTCGCTCACTTCATGATTTCACTCCCCTTGGTCAGTGTTTCGGACACACTCCCTGTGCCCAAATCTGGGGGATACTCAGTCTGCGTGTGTAATATCTCTATTTCTGTGGAAGCTAGGGGTTCTGGCTCTTTGCCCATAGTTCATTTTACATTATGCAGAGCTATATGCCTTCTGCCTGTGTAGCTCTCAGCCTGCCCTAGCCTGTATTTGGAACACAAAATCAAAATGAGGCACTATAAAACAAAACATAACAGAGGAAGCGTGACGAGATGTGGGATTAATCCCGTTAACATAAATACTGTTCCCTCTAACCTCAGTTTCCTGAGTTGTTTGATGTCTATTTACCGTGAAGACTGAGAATAGCAGGCTGGAATGGGATGGAATCAGATTTGGGTGCAACGTGAGGGACGCCCATTATAATCGGATGTAGCTGAGGAGTATATGCCTCAAGGCCAGCTGCTGGCTATTTCAGCTTTGTTACTGTGAAATCCTATCCTTTAGTCTCATTCCAAAGAAGTGGCATTTGACACCCTCCTTCAGAAATATGGTTATCTCTGGCTGGTTGTATACTGTTTTCCCTCAGCGGTGGAATTGGCTTTCTGTTCTGTTTTTGGAGGAATGGAGAAGAAGGGCTGTTTGGGAAGGGATGCTCAAACTAACTCAATTTTACATCCATCCCAAACAATATCTGCCATTATTTGATGGCAGAGAGGGATTATAGTGTGGATAAGAAGGTGCAGAACAGAGCTCCTGGAAAAATCTGTCATATTTCACTGTTGTTCAGGGATTTTGTTCTAAAAATCTCTTGCCGACATGTTGGGGTCTAGTCAAGCCTACAAGGAAGTCTGTCTAAAGGCAATAGCCCATCAGCACAGTATTACTTTAGATTTAAGACCAGATTTGGCTCTCAGATACATTCGTGCAACTCACATGGACTTCAGTGGATCTAAGAGCAGAATTCTTCCCTATAAGCACAATAAGGGTAATGTGATCTAGTGGACTGAGCCTCCTGAAGTCTAATCCCAGGTTGGCTGCTGATTTGCTGTGCAACTGTGGGCAAGTAATTCAATTTTCTGTTTCTCCATCTGTAGAATGAGGATAATTACCCACCTTCGTAAAATGCTTTGAGATCCTTGAATAAGCACAGAGTATTATCTTCCAAAAGAAGGCCAGGCCAAGCAGCATAGATTGCCAAGAACCCACTGCTTCCCTCAGTGTATTATCTCAGTGTAGCGCACTGGCTTGTGCAAATGACACTGTTTCCTGGCAGTTGATCTCAAGAGAGTATAGGCCCAGTTCTCTCTTAGCTCAAGGGGAAGTGGGGGTGGTTTTGGAGCTAAAGCACAAGGTTTCTTGTCCCATCTCCACAGTTATATGCACTTTATCTAGTAACTGTGTCTGTTGTTCAAAACTCATGGATTTGTTGCATGATGCAAATATTACTGGATACCATTAACAGTAGGTCTTATCAGCTGCAAGCAGCAGCACCTGCCTTTAATTCAAAATCCATGCACCTGGCGCGATTGGTGCATTTTAAACATGTCACAAGTCAACATTTATTATTAATTTAAACAAGTAGAGTGAATAAGGAGAATTCTCTGTCTGATGGATGTGAGTGGTGTCTGGAATCAACTGAAGAATATAGCTTCATATAATCAAAGTGAAATACTGTAGATGTTTTTGGGAAGCTTGGTTACTAGCTCAAAGGAGCTCAGGGCTAAGATCCAGGCCAGTAAGTACTAAGTACTGTAGTGCTTTGTGTTGTGCATACATTGACTGCCATGCTTAACTAAGTATATTACTTTTGGGGGCTGTTTTTGAGTCTAGAGAGTCAGATCCTAATAAAATCCTTGAGAATAGATCCCTGAGCACCATTTTCAATTTCTCTTTTGCTGGGGAATCTTTTAGGGAGTGCCTGGGGATGCAGGGCAGTGAACAGGAGCCTGGTTCCCTTGCACATGATTCAAGTGTCAGAAGAGAGGATCTCAAGGGCTGCAAAGAGGATGTGGGAGAGAACAAGATCCTGTTCTTTTTGGACCTCTGACCTAGCACATAGGCAGACTGCACAATGTGCAGTCTGGCCAAGCTCAAAATAAAGTATTTGGGTCAGACTTTTCCTCCAGGGATGCTCAGTGCTCAGAATGTTTGTTAGAGAAAATTGAGAGAAGGCAAATAATCCTGTACTGGGCTCTGCTGCAGACTTCACCTATGCTTGAATAACAGCTTTCTTCTTGGGACAGACTCATTCTGTTTGATGTCTCTCTTCTTTGTATACAGACATCTCTCTCTACTATGAACTATAGAGTGCTTCTTTATTTTCCACTTCTGGGCTCAGCAGGCCTACAGTTTTCATGTGCTGTAGAGTAGGTTGCCAGGGGTATTTTGTGGAAAAGACAGTTATGTTGAGGTTTCTCCCCACCAGAATATTTAAGGATTTTTTTTTACCTCCTGAAATTGTGATTTTGAAAAGTTTTTGTTGTTGAGTGAAGAGGAAATGATTCCTGAAGAAGTGTGCGTGAAGGCTGGGCTTATCACAGTGTGCTCTATCAAGGGGAGACTAGACAGGGAACAATGCAGGACTGACAGTTTAGGCCTACTGTTGTTGAGACCCTGCCTCCTCAGCAGATGACAGAGAGGAAAATGAGCCTGTCAGTGGTAAACAGTTGGTTTTCCTCTTACCTTGCAGGTTTTGTTTCCTGTGTGTGGCTTTGCCATGTCACTGATACCCACGTTATGATGAGGTTTTCAGTGACCACATTATAAAACGCTACTGTCACAGTGACAGGTCAAGCTGTGCTTTAGATTCCTTTTGAATATAGCTTCTGGAGTACAGCTTCACCCCTCTCTGGGTGGGATCACATGCTACGTGGTCCATGCCATTCTTAGACTGAATTTCTGGGCTGCGCCGCCCCCCTCCACACACCCCATTTACCAAATGTAGTAACATGACTGGCCCACCTGTGTTTAGCACCTGTTAGCCCTTTTCCTCTGGGCCCAGTGGCGGATGGAAGTAACTCAAAACCAGCTTCTTCAAACAAAATAGTATTTATTTACCCGAAGGTGAATGTAGCAAGCAGGAAAAAAAGGGATAAAACAACAAAAGGCCTGTATATCTGTGTCAGGCCTAAACTTCAACCTTTCCTTGCCAGTTTTGGGTGAGTTCCAGATGCCCTGCTCTTGGGGGAGACAGACCCTGCAGCATTCTCTCTCTTTCTGTCAGAGGCTCATTTCCAGCTGCTGCCCACTCACCTGCCTTCCTCTCTAGCTCTCCTATTGTTCCCTTCAGGTACCTCATAGCTGTAATTGTTTTGATTCCTGTTTGTTTCCCTGTAACAGCCTATTTTCATTTAATTCCTTGCAGTCAGGCTGGGCAATAGCAAATTGGTAAACACAGATGCCACAGGATGTGTCTGTTCTGGAAAACATCACTGCCCCACTGTACCTGACATCAGTATGTTAAACTAAGCTGTTCTTCCTCTCGGCAGGTGCACAGTGCCCTTTGCTCAGTCTGCTTTTGGTGCAGTGTAGCCTGGCTCTTCCTCCAACTCTGCACACAGCTGCTCAGCGAGGTAAGAGAAACATGGATGTAACTGTGATCATTTTGGATTGGGGGTGTGTGGGGCAAGGGACAGGATGAGAGCAGCCCTCTTCTTGGGATCTTTGGTTTGGCATGTTGCTGACATGATCATTTTCTCAGTCTAGGAAATGGTGATGAATTCACCCTTCCCTCATTAGGTCATAGTACACTCTGCTCTCCCTTGTCTGTTGCTGTTTGTGAGGTGCCTTAGAGTACAAGTAATGCTTTGCAGTTCTTTAGAAATTCTCGAACATTAAAAAGCACACTGGGACAGGGAGTGTCCTTTTGTTCTGTGTTTGTATGGTGTGTAGCACAGTGGATTCCTGGTGTAAGATTGAGGTCCTAGATGCTACCATAATACACATAATAATATCTCTGTGAAATAGATAAATGTGTACACCATTTTACACCTGGGTAAACTGAGGCATGGCACGCAAGTCAGTGATAGCGTTTTAGACTGGAACGAAGAGTCACTGGATAATGCATCCTTCTTGCAAAACATAAAGAAACTATAACATCCTGGAGTGTGATGCAGGTGTCAATAAGTAATGTTTGCTGTCCTGTCCAATATGCACTTGAAAGTTGGAATGCTTTGTGCCAGGGCTGTTCAAGGGGACATTGAAAGGCTGCAGTTGGTGCTCCAGAGTGCACCCATAACTATGTTTTTAGTGCTAGTTAGCTGTAAATTCAAAAGCAAATCTGGTCTTTGTGTGGTAATGATTCGCATCCATCCACAGTTTGATGGGAACAATTGCCCACATATTAAGAGAGCTAACACATGCTCCATTGTATGAACTGCATCTGTGTTCCAGCTCTTCCCAGGTGTAGGTGACTCCCGTTCTCTGAAGGCAGAGTACGGTACATACACAAATGTATAATGTTGAACAGAAGCTGGGGAGGAAGTGAAGCCAGCTGTGCTCTGGATGTAGAGGGAATGACTGGCTGGCTGGTGTAAAGGCACAGACTAATCCAGACACAGCACCAAGCACCCAGGAGAGGTTTTTGGTAGGAGAGGGTAATGTGTCACTGCCAGACTGTTGGAGCCTCTTCTCATGTTTTTTTTTCTCACTCACCCTCCAAATCTCCTCAATTATCTTTCTTTCTCCTTTCCTTCTGCTCTCCTCCTCCGTTGTCTACCCATTATTCAGAAGGTAGCACACAGTGGGGGTTAGGAATATATTGTAGTAGAAGAAGCGGGCTGAGGATTATGAAAGAGTTAATGGGTCCCACGTGGCTGCTGGAGCCAGCTCCAGCCAGTGGTGTTGGAACAGCAGATTGAGGGGTAATTTCAGGTTGTCTTCAGGGAACAGTAGAGATAAGAGATTGACTGACTGATATCTCCCCAGCACTCCCTCAGCCTCTTATCAGCATGATATTCAGGGCTGTGTGTTTGTGACCTGAAAAGGATGTTCCAGCACAAAGTTTCCAGCCCTGTGGGCCTGCTCCTCTCATGTCGCCTTGTACTGCAGTAATTAATACAATCACTGAGAAGGGGGTGTATTAGAAGGGGAGATGCAGGGTCACACATCTTGGTTTGGTTTGTGTGCAGCCCTTTTTGTGTTTAATGTCCATACCTGTTTCCAAGTTGGGCTAGTCAATGCTGGGAAATAAAGACATGTTATAACATGTGCTAGCACACCGCACATTTAAACACTCTGTGGAGAGGTTAGCCATGACCAGCTCACATGATTTTAAAAGATGACAGTCCTTGTGTACACTAAGTGCTAAGTTGTGCATTACAACCCAATGTCATTTCCCAGAGCGGTAAGCCCTTAGATTTCCCTGCTGTCTTGGAGACTTGCTTAATGAGCTCCCTGGCATGTAGTAGTGACATTAGCAGCCACCACCAAGGCCAGTTAGTCAAATCTCCCTGTGCTACCATTTTATTGCATGTCATGCTGGCTAACCACTATTCCAGGAGCTGGTCAGTTTGTGTCTTTAGCCAGAGTGTCTGTTAGCATCACAGGTAACAGTATGGGAGAGCTATAATCTCAGCATCTCCCAGCAGGATGGTGGTTCCTAATCACTGGTACTTAAAATTCTGAGCCCTGGTGTTCTGCCTCAACAAACTTCTCACTCACTTATGCCTTCTGTAAAGTACACTGGCTCTTGGACTGATCCTGATCTTAGTGTTGTGCAGAAGAGGAGGGAGGTCATCACTGTGTACAGGAGAAGGGAGATCAAGGCCGTGGTCAAATGGTACAGCCAATTCTGTAGTTGGGTAATGGGTATAGTGGCCTGAAAAGGTTGAATACTAGCATTAGGTAATGGTGTATGGAAGGTGTACTGGTTGTGAGGGTAGCTTGGAGGGCTTCCAGCCCCATCCTCCCCGCAGCAGTGCTGTAGTAGGAGGGAGTATAATTCTCTTCTTCCTTCTCTCTCTTTGCTGTGTTGCTCTTTCCCCTTCCCGCCCTTTCCATACTCTGCCCTCATGATTGTATCTGAAACTGTAAAGTAACAGCATAAAAACCTGTCCAAATCTCAATAACTTTAATAGAGCAAAAGTGGGATGGGAAGGAGCCTTGTTCGTGTGTTTTTGTTACCAGACGTGATTTGACGGCTAAGACTAAAGAGGAACTTTGGTGAGTACGGCGACTTCCCGTGTGCGGGGAATAAGAGAGAGTAAATTGTCAGTTGAAAACAGCAGGAGCAGCATTAACAAATATAAATGAAACAGATGGCTGAGATGCTGCAGCTGTCGTTTAGAATCTCCTGGAAGATCTCTAGCTTGGAGCTGTAAGAGATTATTTTAAAAGGAGTAATGAAAACAACAATACAAACTTTAAGTTCATCATTACCAAAAAAAATAAAGACATCCACTTGAATGAGATGAAATTCACCAGGCACTAATTCTTTCTTCACCTTGCAAATCTCAGAGCTATGGAATTTAGTACTGTGTCAGATATTGCAAGTACATGTTATAGATTGTCATACAGTGGGCTTGTCTGGTTACTTAGTAATATTCTTTCTGTACTTCCATGTGAGAGACCCAGTCTCTGGCAAATGCTGCTAGAGAAAGGGAATATTGTACCTCCCATCACACTGTTGTGATCCTCAGCGGGCTGTTTTTAAAGACCTGTGGTTGCTTCAAGAAAAGCCTCTGAAAATATTTTATTTAGAAAAGATTCTCCTTTTATTAGTGTTGCACTAGGGATGTTAAAGTTCTGATTGAGGAGGCATTTTCATGTAAAGCACATAAAAACAAACACACATCACACATTTAGTTTTCAGGTAATGTTTTTCAGGCTCGTTTCTATCCCAAAGGTGATTCTCTCCCCCCCTACCCCCACCCCCACCCCGTGAAAAAAATGACAACATTGCTTCTGAGTATTGTGGTTTCATCACAGTAGGAAAAACTGGAATTTCAGTGGTGAGATTTTTTTTTTAAACATGTTACTTTTTGGTAACCAAAGGAGGCTTATTTTCAAATTGGCAGTGCATTTTGTCTTCAGTGAAGACTAACTGTTTTGTTGTAAAGGCCATAGATAGCAGTAAAGACCTGCATGCAGTCTTTGTGTGTATCTGATGATCTGCACGTTAAAATACATACAGCTTCATTTGAATCCTTCATTGCACATTCAGACAAATGACTTTGATTGCAGAAACACGTTCCCAGACAAACTGATTGATCACCTGTTCATAGAGTTTTGTTCCTTATGTTTTGGGGGTTTTTTATATAAAAATTTGTTAATGTGTTATGGTTGAGCTTTCAAACATTATTTAAAATTCAGGAAATTCTGCATTATGTAACTGCCCCCTTGTGCACGTTTAGTTTGTCTTTATTACTGTGTTTTTTTCCCAGATTATATCATTTCCTTACCATAAATATATCTAAGTGCATATAAAACAAAAGCATAAAATCTATTCCTGAAATCATCTATACTTACAAAATGTTGGGGCTGCTGAAAGAACTCCTTTCCCTTGCCTCCTCCCACCCCCAAAAATACCTCTTCTCATTTAATTATTTATTTCACCCTTCTCCCTGCCCTGCCACATATAGCTTGAATAAACAGACACACTGTAATGTGCTCTGAAGGTCAGCAAACCTGACCTCTATTGGACAAAGTGTGGGGTGGGGAGGAGTGAGTTCTGGAGTCAGGCACCACTCATTGAGAAATATTTGCTCCCAGATGGCTAAATCTGGGCATCACCCACTCCAGAGACCTCACTGATCATAACTGTTCAGTAAGAGTTTGAAGGAAAATATAGTTTCAAAGGTAGCCAGGACACAAATGGTAGCCAGGACATAAAGACGTTGTGGATCAAAACCAGCACTTCGAACATCTTTCCTGCTGGAGTCTTGCAGCCTTGACCCATCCCACTATCAAGGCTGTGACCAGTGAAACAACAAGCAGAGGTGAACCTGGCACCACTTCGGCAGGCTGCCCGTCATGTGCGAGCATGCTTTCATGTAAAATGCATTCTCAGTAATAGGGGCATTAGTCACTCTCAGCATGCTGTGAGGATCCTTCCCTCGCCTCACTTCAGGGTTATACGGTTGGGCACTTGAGTTCTGGTGGCTGTGGCAGTCATATCTTTGAATTTCTTTACCTTTTACCTCCTGCTCCAGAGGTACAGGGAGGGCAAAAAACAGTCTTTCAGGTTTCTCCTCTGGCCAGTCAAGGCTTTTTTATTTTTTTAAGGGACTTAATCAACGTGAGCATATGACCCACACTTACTGGGCATTACTTGTTCATGGTGAATAATTGCAATCTCCGATCCCCATCACGAATGGGATTCAACATGTTACTTGCGCCTGTCGGCATGTGCAGCCCTAGACATCTAAGGGCATCACAGACCTGTTGCTCAATCTCTGGTGGTTGAACGCCACTTGTTCCTCTAAGAAGTTGGACACCAATCGCTTGGGAGTCACATGACTAGTTAGCATGCCAGCGTCTTGTTTGTTATCGGAATTAACCAGACAAATGGCTCCACTGAGCATCAGCATATAACTGCCTCTCCTCTGCACCCCCAGCCAGCTGCTTTCTTATTTAGTGCAAAAGAGCTAGAAGGTGGGTGAGAGACACAGAATAGCTGTAGAAGAAGTGGATAGCTGGTCTGATAAAGGCCTAGAAAGGGAACAAAAGAAAAATGTTGCTGCTCCAACTCAGAATTGGGGGGGGGTGGTGGGGACAAGAAGATGCACTCATTGTTTGGTGTCTGACAAATGGAGAGAGGCCTAAAGTGAAGCTCAGAGGGAGGCAATGACAAGTGGCTGCAGGGGCGACTAGGAGTTGGACCCCATAACATTTCAGGTCATCTCCATCACTGCAAACAGTCAGACTGAAGAGAGGCCAAAACGGGGATATGTGCAGGGAGAAGAAAGGAAAACAAACATGCAGAAACACAGAGCAAGGACAGCTGTGGTTCTGAAAGTGTATAGCATCATGTTTTCCCACTGAATGAGCTGCAGGCAATCATTAACTTCACTAGTTAAAATACAGTTTCTACCAAATGTCCATATGCTATCCTTGATCTTTGCACAAACCTTTGATATCAGTAGGAGTGCATCTGGGGATTGAGGGTAGTACATGGCTCTCGCTTTGGAGACAAAGCTCCCAGCTCCAAATTAAAAGTGTAAGTCAGCCTATTCCACAGACTGAGGACGATACGCCAGCTGTATGCCATTTGAAAGAGAGCTAAGATTCCAAACTTTCACATGGTAGAAAGTGGTAATCTCCAGCTCTAGAAGCTTAAGGATACCCACTAACATTCAGAATTCAGGTAGGTTGGGAGGGGAGGGAAAATGAGATAGAAATTAGAATCAGGTGGTTTTATTCTTTTTTAAAGGTCCAGTATCTTGCATCCTACCAAGTCAAGGAAATACTTTCTGAGTGAAAGTGGGAATGCTCAGCTTTCCAGTGGGATAAAGCATTTATCTCTACCCCTGCTAGTTCACAAGATATCATACTTAATTTTGCCAGACTTACATTGGTTTGAACATTTTTTTTTACACTAGTCCAGGAGTGACTGTAGCAGGTCCCAAACCTTGGGCCAGTGTCCTCCTCAATTCCTACTGTACAGTCAAGTATGTTTTAGAGACCAATTTCTGAGATGAGGTTACAGTCAGAGTAGCAGCTGTAAATTAATCTGCACTGTCATACACACCTAGTGAATATTTCAGGTGTGATACAGTATTATATTGAGTAGGTCTGGTATTTGTGTTGTGGATTATACAGAATTCTTATGGTAAAAACTGCATCACCAGTATTGAATTACTTGCTATTAATAACTTTATATTTGCTCAGATAATAGAGTAGATGGGGGATTAATTTTTAGTTTTGTTTTAGTGACAGTTTAGCTTGATTTTTCCAGTGAAGGCAACAGGATACACCTGTCTAAGCTGTGATAATGGATGAAACCTTCCTTCATGTGGAAAACAACTTTCCTTTATTGTAAGATCATTTACTTCCCTGAACTGTAGTAGCTTCAGTCTTTGAAATCAGAGCTCTGAGATTCCAGATTCAAACTGTCTCATGCGGGGGCCTGAGCTGACTGGGTGCATGGGGAAATACTTAGCTAATTTGTAATCTGCCACAGATGTGAAATATATCTCTGCCCTAGTGCTAAGCTGTGGTGCATAACTTTGGTGCTGTGGGTACTAGAATTCCCTATGCTTCTGCTGACAGATGTGGTGAGGGTTCTTTCCAGAAGGAATATGGAAATCTCTGTTGGAGAAAAGACTCCTTGGGATGTGGGAGACCAGGAGTGTTTAAATTTGGAAAAAAAGTGGCTATTTGGAACTGGAGCATTGGGACTTATTTCTGTCAGGTTGCAGCTGCAGTGAAGTCTGGTGGAATCTCAGTGCAGATGTGGGACAATGGTTAGAGGTTAAAGTTGGCTAAGTTCTCAGAAATTTGTGTGTTACCTTGTTGCCATGGGAATGGCTTTGACTGACTCCTTTCCATGTGCAGAAGTGGTCCTTTGATTGCAGGCATGAGTGGGAAGGTTTAATATGTTGGTTTCATCTTTGTGTCTCTCTTTCTCCTTTTTCTCTGGGAAGATTAGAAATGCTGTGAGATGTTCTTGCTTCCTTCCCTTCCATTAACAAGCCCTCAGGTGATACAATTTGGTTTATGGTTCTAACAAGACTATCCTGGGTAAAAGCAGAATGTAAATGCTTTACTGCTGATGGCTGTAGGCCTGCCAAACCAGCACAGAATGATGCTTAGAAATGACTAGGAGAAGGGGAGAGATGGCTACCCAAGACACTGGGAAGCCTGGTGTGGGAGGCACCTTGCTCTGCCTTTCTACGGGAAATAAATACAATTGGATGTTGTCTAGTGTTTTAAATTACTTTGGGGGGAGTGTGGAGGATAAGCTGGGGTAGAAAAAAAATACTTAGCAGCTTTGGAGGGCATAGTTGGGACCAATGCAAAGCTGAATATGATTCTTGCACTATACCATGAATGAACTAGATCCTTGTACAAGAATGAATGTCCCTGCCAGCTGTATAAATCATATATAATCATTTACTACTGTCAGTATTCTGTATTCTTTGTTAAAGGAGACACGCGCAATTACAGTTGATAGCACTTACTTGACAAATGCATTATCTTCATTCTTATGATCCTTCTGATTTCACTGCCAAAACCAAATAGAACTGTCTGTAGTGCTGGGAAGATCCTACTTAAACCACACCAGAGCTCGGCTACCTCTGACAAGGTTCTTGTTTGGTTCGCATAAATTGAACAAACTTGCAGAGAGTTGGGCGTGTGGAAGCACTACATGTTCATCATGCGTAGGCTTGGCAGAATTCAATTTGGATTTGTTTTATAATTTTGACTGATAATGTTAATGTTTACTTTTAAGCATTTAGATTTTTATCAATTTTAAATTTTCACAGCTGTAGGAAATTAGGAGGGGTCAGACAATTATTGAATGACAGTCGATGTTGAGAGTCAAAAAGTTAAAGGTTCATAACCATTAAAACACAATTTGTTGACATCATATGTCAGTGTATAAAGTAAATAGCCTGAAATCAAACTCTAATAAATTCTCAAGAATAATTTTTGTTACGTTGTCTATCTGTACATTTTGATGATTATCAGTGGAAATATTTTTTGTCAGTTTGTATGTGTATGTACAGTGAAATCAATGTTTTATCTACATTTACTGATACAAATTGAATCCTTCCAAACCTAATCGGGTTTTTGCAAGCAACACAGCACTTAGCTTTGATTACATCTAAAAGTTTTGCCAGCATAGCTATGTTAGTTAGGAGTGTGAAAAAATCAAACCCTAACCAACACAGCTATGCCAGCAAAAACCCTAGTGTAAACATAGTTATGCTGACTGTCTCTCCGATACGGGGGTTTACTGATATAGCTATACTGGCTAACTCTTGCTAGTGTAGAGAGGACCTTATTGATAATACTGAGAGCCTCTTACAATAGAGGAGAGGCACAACACAAAGGGTTTACAGACATAAATTAAGCCTCACAACACACCTGTGAAATAAATCATGCTTCTGGCTTACCAGTGTCCAGTATCTCTTTTTTAATATGAGATTTTTTTGTGGGAATGGGAGAATTAGGCTTTAGGGAGGAGCAAACATCCTGATGTAACAGTTGCATTGGTAAGACTTTGCTAGTCTATTGGAATTCCCTGCTGTCATGCAAGATGCTTGAGATGACTTGTCAAAATCAGTGCTTCAGAGCATCGGATGCTTATTAGTTGCTGATATCATCTAACCTTAATAAGCATGAGGGGTCTGTACTGTGTACTGCTTGCACTTGGCAATTTCTTCCTCTCGTCAAATTTGTCAGAATCTGAAGCCGTTTTTTGGATGTGTAGCATTCTCATTGACTGATGTTATTCAACTACAACATTCCATCGTATTCTTCTTAGAGCTCCAACAGGCCGTGCTGCTTATATTCAGTTAAGGGCTCTTACAGGGAATGGGAAAGAGAAGCAAAAAAGCAAAATTTTAGCTGTTATTACATACACACCCAAAAAAACAACTATGTTAAAAGAACATTATTGAGGTTTCAGAGTCAAGCACTCAGAAGTTGGGAAATGTCAGAATTAAGTTTTCCCTTGCTACCTTAATTTGGCCCTCCTTGTGAGTATCCATTATACCATTTTGAATTACATGATCACATTCCATTTTTTCCACTCCGTCCCTCGTGGACTAAGGAGTCTGAGGTTCTGCACTTCACCAGGACATGGGTTTGTTTTTTTTCTATAGTGGCAACAAACATCAGTTTTTGACTCTTAGTAAGCTCTCGGGGTAGCAGAGCCTTGGTGCTTTATTTGTCTGTAAAGCACCATGTCCACAAGGATTTTATATAAAGAACAAATTTAGGAGTAATTTTAGCCAAATTGTGCAATTTATCCTTCTTCCCCAGCTCAGGTGTTGAAGAGGAATTGGTTTCCTTAACAAGACACCACTCTCACCAAGTGCACATTGCACAGGGAGGGAGTCAGTGTTGAAAAGCTGGCCTGGTCCCAGTAAAATCTGGGAAGGGGTGGAGACATCTGGGCTGACAATGTTCCTTGTGGGCCTTCTGAGTATCCTAACCCCTCTTGTTTGTGAAACTAAATTCCAATAACTGCTCTGCAATGTGATCAGTGTCTCCACTCCCAGGGCTGCTTGATTTGTTAACAGTATTTGTGTGCTGTTTCCATGGCAATAGCATGCTCTTTTTTTCCTCATGATGATTGTTGCTTTGAGGATTGAACCTCTAGAAAATGCTTGGCCTTGTTGTCCCCCACCAAGCGTTCCACCAGCCTGGGAGTCTGCAGCTGGGAGGGGTGGGATGGGGGGAATGTGACCACTGGCAGAATCGATGTGATCACAAAGTGGTGGTGGAAGGAACTAGCCCTGTGGTTTTTAATGTTAATAAGATGGTTGTAAGTGTTGGCTTGTCCCTAACTGTGTGTGTTCGCCGGGGCTTGGGACCTTGGAGTTACAGCCAGCCATTTCAGGTTCTGTCTGTACTCTTGTAACTGCACATGAGACACTTTCCCTGAGACACATTCATGCATAGTTACAGGCCCAGACCCACACTCTTTTGTATGTCTGCTTGTAGATGGTGTTTTGCACACCACATTAATGCACTCATTGATTCTTATGAAACTTATCCCACTTTGCAAGGAAAAGCAGGCAGTGCTGTATGCTCCCATCTATCCCAGTAAAAGGCATTTATTAGCAAAGTAGGAGGGGCTCTGAGAAACCAGCAAAGCAGTACAGTAGAACCTCAGAATTACGAACACCTTGGGAATGGAGGTTGTTCGTAACTCTGACCAAAACGTTATGGTTCAAAAGTTTACAACTGAACATTGACTTAATATAGCTTTGAAACTTTGCAGAAGAAAAATGCTGCTATCCCTTTATTTTTTTAGTAGTTTACGTTTAACACAGTACTGTACTATATTTGCTTTTTATTAATTTATATTTTATTTTGTCTCTGCTGCTGCCTGATTGTGTACTTCCAGTTCCAAATGAGATGTGTGGTTAACTGGTCAGTTTGTAATGCTGGTGTTCATAACTCTGAGGTTCTATTGTATTATGCTATTCTTTATGGCAGCTCCTGCTGGGCTACGTTAGGCCGTGATGGTTCTGTGGTAGCCAGAACCTCCTCTACAAATCAGGGTATTCCCCAATGTGCCGCCTGCTTGGGGGTTGGGACTGTAGCAGTTGAGGAACTGCCCCCACACATCTATTTTTTAAAAATGTTGAGTAGATCTGGGTCTTGTCATTAATAGTCATCATTTAAAAATAGACAAGCAGAATGAGGCGATTTGGTATCAGGATTCACATCAGCATGAACTGTGATAGCTTGTCTTTTCCCCCAGAATACTGTATGTTCGTCTTGTGACCTGTGGTTAGGAAACCACATTCTTCTTGTGTGCCACTGCCTAATGGCAGTTTAATTGTAGGTGCTTTTGAATGGCAACTGTTTTATTTTCCCTGTCTAACTCTCTTCCCTCCCCTCGTCCCTGATTCTAAGAGCTGAGACATCATAAGAACGGCCATACTGGGTCAGACCAAAGGTCCATCTATCCCAGTATCCTGTCTTCTGACAGTGGCCAATGCCAGGTGCCCAGAGGGAATGAACAGAACAGGTGATCATCAAGTGATCCATCCCCTGTCGCCCATTCCCAGCTTCTGGCAAACAGAGGCTAGGGACCATCGCTATGCATCCTGGCTAATAGCCATTAATGGAGCTATCCTCCATGAACTTACCTAGTTCTTTTTTGAACCCTTTTTCTGTGCAGCGCAGCAGATGTATAAAAGACCAAGGTACTTTCTCTGACGTTGTTTATCCCTGTCTTTCCTCTTCCTTCACCTGAGAATGCACCTTTTTAAAAGTTGAAACTGCAGAGTGTAGGGAGCTGGTTGTATAGGGTACTGCACGGACAGGCTCATTAACTGATTAGGCACCAGGTCATTTAAACATTTTGCAAAAGTTAAATTTTGATCCAGACAAATTGATTGTTTCACCAAGGTTGAGTGTTGGAATCCTCTCTTTTAAGAGGAAATGTCTACTGTAAGGGCTCAGCTCAATGCCAGAAGGAATCCTGACAGAGGGTAGAGCAAGACTGAGGGGAAAAACAGCTGAGGAGAGTTGGCAGTTTTTCAAAGGGACACTATTAAGGGTCCAAAAGCAAGCTATTCCGCTGGGTAGGAAAGATAGAAAATGTGGCAAAAGACCACCTTGACTTAACCACGAGATCTTGCGTGATCTAAAAAATAAAAAGGAGTCATAAAAATGGAAACTGGGACAGATTACAAAGGATGAATATAGGCAAACAACACAGGAATGCAGGGGCAAGATTAGAAAGGCAAAGGCACAAAATGAGCTCAAACTAGCTACAGGAATAAAGGGAAATAAGAAGACTTTTTATCAATACATTAGAAGCAAGAGGAAGACCAAGGACAGAGTAGGCCCACTGCTCAGTGAGGAGGGAGAAAACAGTAACAGGAAACTTGGAAATGGCAGAGATGCTGAATGACTTCTTTGTTTCGGTCTTCACCGAGAAGTCTGAAGGAATGCCTAACATAGTGAATGCTAATGGGAAGGGGGTAGGTTTAGAAGATAAAATTAAAAAAGAACAAGTTAAAAATCACTTAGAAAAGTTAGATGCCTGCAAGTCACCAGGGCCTGATGAAATGCACCCTAGAATACTCAAGGAGCTAATAGAGGAGGTATCTGAGCCTCTAGCTATTATCTTTGGAAAATCATGGGAGACAGGAGAGATTCCAGAAGACTGGAAAAGGGCAAATATAGTGCCCATCTATAAAAAGGGAAATAAAAACAACCCAGGAAACTACAGACTAGTTAGTTTAACTTCTGTGCCAGGGAAGATAATGGAGCAGGGGTCGGCCGCCTTTCAGAAACGATGTGCCAAGTCTTCATTTATTCACTCTAATTTAAGGTTTCGTGTGCCAGTCATACATTTTAAAGTTTTTAGAAGGTCTCTTTTTATAAGTCTATAATATATAACTAAACTATTGTTGTATGTAAAGTAAATAAGGTTTTTAAAATGTTTAAGAAGCTTCATTTAAAATTAAATTAAAATGCAGATCCTCCCCCTGGACCGGTGGCCAGGACCCGGGCAGTGTGAGTGCCACTGAAAATCAGCTCGTGTGCCGTCTTCGGCACACGTGCCACAAGTTGCCTACCCCTGTAAGGGAGCAAGTAATTAAGGAAATCATCTGCAAACACTTGGAAGGTGGTAAGGTGATAGGGAATAGCCAGCATGGATTTGTAAAGAACAAATCATGTCAAACCAATCTGATAGCTTTTTTTGATAGGATAGTGAGCCTTGTGGATAAGGGAGAAGCTGTGGATGTGGTATACCTAGACTTTAGTAAGGCATTTGATACGGTCTCGCATGATATTCTTATCAATAAACTAGGCAAATACAACTTAGATGGGGTTACTATAAGGTGGGTGCATAACTGACTGGATAACCGTACTCAGAGAGTAGTTATTAATGGTTCCCAATCCTGCTGGAAAGGTGTAACAAGTGGGGTTCCGCAGGGGTCTGTTTTGGGACCGTCTCTGTTCAATAGCTTCATCAACGACTTAAATATTGGCATAGAAAGTACGCTTATTAAGTTTGCAGATTATACCAAACTGGGAGGGATTGCAACTGCTTTGGAGGATAGGGTCATAATTCAAAATGATCTGGACAAATTGGAGAAATGGTCTGAGGTAAACAGGATGAAGTTTAACAAAGACAAATGCAAAGGGCTCCACTTAGGAAGGAACAATCAGTTTCACACATACAGAATGTCTAGGAAGGAGTATCGCAGAAAGGGATCTAGGGGTTATAGTGGACCACAAGCTAAATCTGAGTCAACAGTGTGATGCTGTTGCAAAAAAAAGCAAACATGATTCTGGGATGCATTAACAGGAGTGTTGTGAGCAAGACATGAGAAGTCATTCTTCCGCTCTACTCTGTGCTGGTTAGGCCTCAACTGGAGTATTGTGTCCAGTTCTGGGCACCGCATTTCAAGAAAGATGTGGAGAAATTGGAGAGGGTCCAGAGAAGAGCAACAAGAATGATTAAAGGTCTTGAGAACATGACCTATGAAGGAAGGCTGAATGAATTGGGTTTGTTTAGTTTGGAAAAGAGAAGACTGAGAGGGAACATGATAGCAGTTTTCAGGTATCTAAAAGGGTGTCATAAGGAGGAGGGAGAAAACTTGTTCACCTTAGCCTCTAAGGATAGAACAAGAAGCAGTGGGCTTGAACTGCAGCAAGGGAGGTTTAGGCTGGACATTAGGAAAAAGTTCCTAATGTCAGGGTGGTTAAACACTGGAATAAATTGCCTAGGGAGGTTGTGGAATCTCCATCTCTGGAGATATTTAAGAGTAGGTTAGATAAATGTCTATCTGGGATGGTCTAGACAGTATTTGGTCCTGCCATGAGGGCAGGGGACTGGACTCGATGACCTCTCGAGGTCCCTTCCAGTCCTAGAATCTATGAATAGTGGATCTTCACCATTCCAGTCCCTACTATTCCAAGCTCAGGACACTGGAGATATGAAATCGACCTCCACAGAATCACTAGTTTGCATTGGTTCGCAAAATGATATGGACAATGTATAACACGGCATAAGATGGTCATAGCGGAGAGATGCACCATTTGTGCACAGACTAGACAGAATTGTTTAGTTACCTTTACCTCAGTCAAATGCAAAGCCGTTAAGGATTCAGGGTTGAGCTCCCTAGTCAGAACATGTCAAAATTGAGACTGAATGCACGACCTTAATGCTGCTGCTTTGTACTCTTTCATTACAACAATCTTTAATGACACAATCCGATCCTATTGATTATACATTTATATCTAGGATTTCTACATCCTTACACACAGGTATTTGGGTTTGTAATTATTTCATATTCTTCTTCGAGTGATTGCTCATGGGTATTCCTCAACAGGTGTGCATGCTCGCTATGTGCACCGGTGCTGGAAGTTTTTCCCCTAGCGACTCCTGGAGTGGCACCTACATGGCTGCACGCTCCCCCCACCCTGTTTGTTCTTGCTGCCAGTGAAGGTACTTCGGAACTGCTCTGCTCCAGTTTTTCTGTAGCTCATCCCCAAACTCCTTGTTCGTTCAGTGTATTAATTGTTCAGTTAGTTTAGTTTAGCTAGAGCGCCCGAGCCGGGGCATGCCCCATGCCCCAGGTTTTAAGTCGCGCAACACTTGTAGGCGATCCATGCCAGTGAGTGATCCGCAAGCAGAATGTTTACGCTGTTTGGGAGAAACCCATCTGTAATAGGTCCTAGCCGGGGCTCGACCCTTCCGGGCAGGAGGGGAGCCACACCGACTCTCTACTGTGGGAATAAGCAGTCAGTTAGTCCCGAAACTCCGGCTCTTTGGTGCAGGGTCGGAGCAACCACAGTTAAAGCTCAGGCCCTTGACTGCAGGGGGCTGAGCGAGCAGACAGTTCAGAGCCCAGGCCCTGGATCAGGGCGGGGCAAACACAGTTTAGCTCAGGCCCTTGTTTGCAGGGGCTGAGCGAGCAGACAGTTCAGAGCCCAGGCCCTGGAGCAGGGCGGGGCAAACACAGTTAGCTCAGGCCCTTGTTTGCAGGGGCTGAGCGAGCAGACAGTTCAGAGCCCAGGCCCTGGAGCAGGGCGGGGCAAACACAGTTAGCTCAGGCCCTTGTTTGCAGGGGCTGAGCGAGCAGACAGTTCAGAAGCACAGGATATGCCTAGGCTGCTGTAGCCGAACGTTGGGTGAGGGGGAAGCCTGCCACCCGTGAGCGGAGGGTGGCAGGGGGGAACGCAGGCCCACCCACTCCACTGCGTTCCAGCCCGGGGCCCTAGCAGCGGTTGCTGCCGCTGCTGGTCAGTGGGGTATCCAGACCGCAACACACTGACATTGGCTCACACTCAGTTGCAGCCGGACCGGGGTCGGCTACCCCCGGGCCACTTCCGTGATCCCCCTCAGAGCCTACCTCGTTCGTCGCGCCGGGCTCGGGCCAGTCCATCTGCATGGGCTCCTCTCGGCCAGGGCTCGGTGGCAGGTCCGGTAGCTCTGCCGGGAAGTCAGGCCAACGGTCCTCTGGCGGCTCCTCTGGGTAACAGCAGGGGCGGAGGGGTTCGGGTGCAGTCTCACCCTCAGGGTTGGTGAGGTGGGGTTCCCAGGGATTCTCCCAGCGACGGGAGTGGACGGGCTCCGGCGGCTCCTCCTCGTAGCGTGCCTGGGGTAGCTCAGGCCAGCTAGGGTCCAGGCCTCGGTCTTCGGCGGTCTCCTGGCCGGGAGCCCCGTGGCCGGCCCAATGGTACCGGTGGACACCGTGGCCCTCGACGCAGCCCCCAGTAGGGGCTCACTCGGTGGCCGGAGCCTCAGAAGGACCATCGGCTTCCCTCTCCAGACCCCTGAAGAAGAAGTGGGTGGGACGTACATCCTTGGCACCATGCCCGGAGACTGACCAGGTGGTTGATCCTCTGGTGCCGGTGGACACACAAACTACTGCACCAACCCTCACCCTCCCCGAATGAGGCGATTACAGCCCCTCCTCCCTCCGTCCTGCAGGAGGACTTTAGGGCCCACCAAGACCTTTTAAAAAGGGTGGCATCAAGCCTCCACCTCCAAGCAGAGGAGGAGCCCTCGGACTCCCTGTTTAACGTACTGTCCTCCTTGGCACCGGGCAGGGTGGCCTTGCCTCTCCACGAAGGGATGGCAAAAATTTCAAATGCCCTGTGGCAAACCCCAGCCTCATTGGCCCCCCATCTTTAAGAGAGCGGAATGCAAGTATTTTGTACCTGCCAAGGGGCATGAATACTTAGACACCCACCCTGCTCCTAACTCCTTGGTGGTCGAGTTGGTCAACCACAGGGAACGGCAGGGCCAACCAGCCCCTACCCCAAAAAATAAAGATTCAAGGAGGCTGGACTCATTTGGAAGAAAAATTTATTTGTCCTCGAGCTTCCAGGCGAATCACCAGTCTTTCCTGGGCCAGTAGGAGTTCAATCTGTGGGGCTCCACGCTCGAGGACTCCCTCCAGGAGCACGACAGGAAGGAGTTCAAAGCTCGGGTGGAGGAGGGCACAGCACCTGCCAGGGCAGCCCTGCAAGCAGCTTCGGATGCAGCGGACATGGCCGCGCATTCCATGGCCTCTGCAGTGTCCATGAGAAGGTCATCATGGCTCCTGCTCTCTGAGCTGTCCAGTGAGGCGCAGAGCTCCCTACAGGATCTCCCGTTAGACGGCAAAGCTCTGTTTGCGGAACAAATGTATACAAAGCTGAATGACTCTGGGTCTCTATGTTCCAGCTCTGGCTAAACCTAAGTTCAAGCCGCAGCAGACTCCCGCTCAGGCCACCCATTCAAAATATGAGACCATTTATAAGAAGTCGCGGGACTATAAGAGGCACCCACAAAGGCAGTCTCGGCCTGCCCCCAAGCCTGGGTCCTCCAAGGGCAAGAAAGCAGGGAAAAGGCGGTTTTGATGGGACGCCTGGGGGTGCCCTGCCAGTTCTCATCAGGGATCCACCCTCAAAAAAGCTTCCCTTCTCCAATCGGTTGTATGTTTTCCTTCCGGATGGGTCCTCAACACCATCTCCCAGGGCTACATCCTCCAGTTTACTTCCTCCCTGCCCAACCACCCTCTGCCCCGTCCCTCCTGGGGGACCCCTCACATGAGGCTCTGCTTGAGCAGGAGGTGAGGCGGCTCCTGGGCCTAGGAGTGGTGGAAGCGATACTGGGGAAGTTCAAAGGCAAGGGGTACTACTCCCGCTATTTCCTTATCCCGAAGGCCAAAGGGGGGCTCAGGCCCATCTTGGATCTGCAAGGCCTGAACCAGTACATTGTGAAGCTCAAGTTCTGCATGGCCTCCCTGGCCTCCATCATTCCCTCCCTGGATCGTGGGAACTAGTATGCCGCCCTCGATCTGCAGGACATGTACTTCCACATTCATATGTTCGAGGGGCACAGACGCTTCCTCCGTTTCACAGTGGGACAGGAACACTACCAATTTACGGTCATCCCGTTTGGTCTCTCCACTGCCCGCAGGGTATTCACGAAATGTATGTCAGTGGTGGCGGCCTACCTCAGGTGAGATCTTCCTCTGTCTGGACAACAAGTTGGTCAAGGGCAGCTCCCGGTCGCAGGTGAGGGATCAGGTGGCGCTCCTTCTGTCCACATGAACCACTTTGGGCCTGTTGGTAAACAGCACCAAGTCCACGTTAAACTCTATGCATTGTACCGGGACTATCAGGGTGGTCCTGGATGCCTTGTCGGCCAGAGCCTCTCTCCCACCGGACAGGTTCAAGACCCTGAAGGGGCTCATCGACACGGTCACAAGGTTTCCGGTGACAACAGCCAGAGCGTGCCTCCAGCTCTTGGGTCACATGTCGGCGTGCACGTATGTGGTCCGTCACGCCAGACTCAGGATGAGGCCCCTCCAGCTCTGGTTGGCCTCTGAGTTCTCCCAGGCCAGGGACAGGATGGACAAAGTTCTCACGGTGCCCGAGCTACTGATCACCTCCTACAGTGGTGGTCCTCCCTGAGAAACATGACCAAGGGGTCCCGTTCAGGGGTAGGGCCCTGTCGCTGGAACAGGTGTCCGACACATCGGACCTGGGATGGGGGGCCCTTGTGGGGAACGTTCAGACCCAAGGTCTGTGGTTGGCTCAGGATCTGACCCTCCACATAAACGTCAAGGAGTTCAGGGCGGTATGGCTGGCGTTCATGGCCTTCCGCTCGCACCTGGAAGGCCGGGTGGTCAGGGTCCTCACGGACAACACGGCCTCAATGTTCTACATCAATGGGCAAGGTGGGGCCCGATTCTCTGCCGCGAAGCCCTCAGGCTGTGGGACTTTTGTGTAGCCCACGACATTTGCCTACAGGCCTTCCATCTGCTGGGCGCCCAGATCGCTTGAGCAGGGACTTCTCCTCTCAGAAGACGTGGTCTCTTCACCCAGAGGTGGTGCACAGACTTTTCCAAGTGTCGGGAACTCCCCAGATGGACCTGTTCATGACTCGGCAGAACCGTCGAGTCCTGCTCGGGGGAGGGGGGAGGGGGAGGGGAGGGGGCGCTATCTCCGATGCCTTCCTCCTGTCCTGGTCAGGCCAGTTTTCTATGCCTTTCCCCCGTTCCAGCTGATCTGCAAGGTCCTGGAAAAGATAAAGATGGACAAGACCCGAGTCCTTTTGATTGCCCCAGCATGGCCCAGGCAGCATTGTTATGGGACCCGTACGGGCCTGGTGGTTGCCCCACTGTGGCTGTTGCCATCCCGCCTGGACCTGCTCTCGCAGGACCAGGGCCACCTCCTCCACTCCAACCTAGCAGCACTCCACCTCACGGTATGGTGGCTCAATGGTTAGGTAGGAAGGAAAGGACATGCTCAGAAGGGGTTCAGCGCATCCTCCTAGAAAGCAGGCGGCCCTCCACGTGCCAATCCTACTTGGCAAAGTGGTCTCGGTTTTCCAGATGGGCACACGAGCGGGGCGTTTCCCTGGTGGCCGCCCGATCCAGCTTATTCTGGACTACCTCCTTCACCTTAGAGCCCAGGACCTGGCACCCTCGTCAGTCAAGATGCACCTGGCGACCATATCGGCCTTCCATCCGCTGGTGCAGGGCCACATGATATTCTCCCATGCTATGACTGGCCGATTCCTTAAGGGGTTGGATCTGGATAAGGAACTGGTTAAAGGGGAGACTGCAGCGGGTCGTACTGAAAGGTGAACTGTCAGGTTGGAGGGAGGTCACCAGTGGAGTTCCTCAAGGTTCGGTTTTGAGTCCCATTTTATTTAATCTGTTTATCACTGACCTTGGAACCAAATGTAGGAGTGGGCTGATAAAGTTTGCAGATGACACAAAGTTGGGAGGTATTGCCAATTCGGAGAAGGATCGGGATATTCTGCAGGGAGACTTGGATGACCTTGTAAATTGGAGTAATATAAATAGGATGAAATTTAATAGTGAAAAGTGTAAGGTGATGCATTTAGGGATGACTAACAAGAATTATAGTTATAAGCTGGGGACACATCGGTTGGAAGTAACGGAGGAGGAGAAAGACCTCGGAGTACTGGTTGACCGCAGGATGACTATGAGTCGGCAATGTGACGTGGCCGTGAAAAAAGCTAATGCGGTCTTGGGATGCATTAGGCGAGGTATATCTAGTAGGGATAAGGGGGTGCTGCTTCCGTTACACAAGGCACTGGTGAGACCTCATTTGGAGTACTGTGTGCAGTTCTGGTATCCAATGTTTAAAAGGGATGAGCTCAAACTGGAACGGGTACAGAGAAGGGCCACTAGGATGATCAGAAGAATGGAAAACCTGTCGTATGAAAGGCGACTTGAGGAGCTCGGTTTGTTTACCCTAACCAAAAGAAGGCTGAGGGGGGATATGATTGCTCTCTTTAAATATATCAGAGGGATAAATACCAGGGAAGGAGAGGAATTATTTCAGCTCCGTAATAATGTGGACACGAGAACGAATGGATATAAACTGGCGATGGGGAAGTTTAGGCTTGAACTTAGAAGAAGGTTTCTAACCATCAGAGAGGTGAAATTTTGGAACAGCCTTCCGAGGCAAACAGTGGGGGCAACCTCTCTGGTTTTAAGATTAAGCTCGATAAGTTTATGGAGGGAATGGTTTGATGGGATAATGTGATTTTAGTCAATCAATCAACAGCGTGCCATCGCGGGTAAATAGTATGAATGGTCAAAGAGGGTCTGGCTGGAGAATCTTGCTTGCATGCTCAGGGTTCTACTGATCGCCATATTTGGGGTTGGGAAGGAATTTTCCTCCAGGGTAGATTGGCAGAGGCCCTGGAGGTTTTTCGCCTTCCTCCGCAGCATGGGGCGGGGGTCGCTAGCTGGAGGATTCTCTGCGACTTGAAGTCCTTAAATCACAGGATTTGGGGACTTCAACAGCTGAGTCAAGGGAAGGGGGTGGGTCAGCTTTTGTGGCCCGCATCATGTGGGAGGTCAGACTAGATGATCATACTGGTCCCTTCTGACCTTAAAGTCTATGAGTCTGTGAGTCTCTTCCCATATGTTAGGCCCCCAGTCCCGCAGTGGGACCTAAACCTAGTGTTGGCTCGTCTCATGGGGCCCACGTTTGAGCCGCTAGCCAGGTCACACCTCTCGTGGAAGGTGGCCTTAACTGGTTGCGATCACGTCGGCGAGGCAGGTCTTGGAACTCAGGGCCCTGACCTCCGAGCCCCGTACACGATGTTTCAGAAAGATAAGGTCCAGCTCCACCCACACACTTTGTTCCTCCCGAAGGTGGTCTCTGCCTATCACATGGGTCAAGATTTTTTTCTGCTGGTCCTCTGCCCCAAGCCCCATGCGTCCAGTGAAGAGCGCCGCCTCCACACGCTGGATGTGAGACGGGCTCTGGCTTTTTACCTGGAGCGGCCTAAGCCGTTCAGAAAGTCCTCGCAACTGTTCATCACCTCGGCCGAGTGCATGAAAGGTCGACCGATCTCCACTCAGCAGCTCTCCAACTGGATCACCTCATGCATCCGTACCTGTTATGACCTGTCGAGAATCCCTCTGCCACCAATTGTGAAGGCGCACTCGACTGGGGCGCAGGCCTCGTCAGCTGCCTTTTTGGCCCATGTCCCCATGCAGGACATTTGTAGGGCTGCCACGTGGTCTTCAGTTCACATGTTCACCTCGCGTTATGCGATTGTCTCTCAGACCAAGGAGGACGCCGGGTTCGGCAGGCCTGTTCTCCATCCTGAGAGTTTGTGAACTCCTTCCCACCTCCAACAGATATAGCTTGGAATCACCTATTGTGGAATACGCATGAGCAATCACTCCAAGAAGAAAAGACAGTTACCTTTTCTGTAACTGGTGTTCTTTGAGATGTGTTGCTCATGTCTATTCCACAATAGGTGTGCAGGCTCAATTTTCCCCTAGCAGTACCCGTAGGGGAGCGCCCTAGCAACCCCTGGAGTGGTGCCTCCATGGCGCTCCCCTACGGGTACTGCTAGGGGAAAATTGAGCCTGCACACCTATTGTGGAATAGACATGAGCAACACATCTCAAAGAACACCAGTTACAGAAAGGGTAACTGTCTTTTTTTAATTCTTTAAAGTTACACTAACTTAATTGACAGAATGCTCAAGTATACCTTTGGCCTAGATATTTATTTTTCTTCTCTCTGAAGTGTGTTTTAATAATATAATTTAATTTAATTTCTATAGTATACACTTAACAGGATATCCCCCTTCCTTCAACTTGGAGACAAATACCTCGCTGGAAAGTAACTGTAACTCGTACGTGTTTTCTCAAATAAGTACATAAAGAGTTGTATTAATCATATATTTTGATTGATTTTTTTATGTAGAACTTTATTTAATCTGCATTTTAATGTGATTTATCCTCACATTGTTTTAATACAGTTCAGATATTTGCGTTTTTAATGGGCTGTCTTTGCTAGCTTGTTTAATTTCGCATACAGAATTTATTCATGTTCAACATGGATTTTATAGTTCTGGTTAAACTGTATTACCTCTTACTGTACTTCTATTTTCCTCAGTGTATCAGTGGAGTAAAGTTTATGACGTGCTCACTGAAGAACTTCATGTTGTAATTACCTTGTAAACACCTATGGGGACTAGCATACCATGCTTTTCACTATTTGTGTTAGTGTAGTACATTTTACTGCTTTTATATAAATAACTCTTACAGACTTTGTGTGACATATGCATAGCAGCTCACAGAACCGCACATGTGTACCTTAGCTTTTGGGCTGTGAGGGGAGGGGTAAAATAACATATTTGAGCAATAATTTGTGATCATACAACTGAAGATTGTATTGTGGTATATATGCACAAGGGACAGACTTAAGAGTTCCTCTTAAAGCATTATCAATTTCTAAATTATAAAAAATATTTTTAGATGCATTTACTGTTGCATTAAAGAAAGATTTTTAATTTAACTTCATAGGTTTCTTTAAAAAGAATACTTTAGGAGTATCAGTTTCCAGAGCCACATCATTCTAACAGCTTGTAAAAATTGCAAATAAGGTTTATTAATTTCATAATCTTACACTATTTAGCTGGATCCGTCCTGAACCCAGGTCCTCTTGACTGAGTTTTCCTACTTAATTAAGAAACTATGCCTTCTGCTGTGCCTGACAATTTGTTTATTAAAAGATCAGAGTGTGAAATTTCATGTCTGTTTAACACTAAGTAATTCACCATTAAACTACTTGACACAAGCTCAATTTATGTTAATACTGTCTTGATTAAGTAGCACTTATTACCATTCACTATCATTTGGCCAAATCTAGTTCCTAGAAGATGTCTCAATAAAGGAGCCATCCAGCTATGGCATGTTCCAGTTAAATAGAGCATATTGTATTAATATCTCATATTTAAATAGCACCTTTCATTCCAAAGTATTTTAGTACCAGGGAAGTACAGCAGTTCTAGAATGGGAAATGTTGTATTATGACCAGAACAAATTCATACCCTGTGATACATTTTTATAACTTTTACACACTGCTCTTATCACTTACCTTTTTTAAAGTCTTGTTGAAAATATTCGTCTGGTACCTTGCATGGAACTCTGTTTATGTACCTTGTGTGGAAGAGGGTCTGACCAAACATGCCTAAATTTGAGCAGATGGCTCTAAGGACACTAAATATTTCAAACCTCATGTTTAAACCACTAAGTTATCCCCTCCAGTCAAGCCTGAACCTCCATTGCTACTTTGAGCACTTCTCTCATTTTCTTTTAAAATCATTTTATCTTTCCACAGGTTTGTTTGCATCAAACCTTCTCTTCCTCAAAATCCTTTCCATGCCTTCTCTAGTCACATACTCCAAGTTTCATTCACAACACTCTTTCTGGGTTCTGTGGACGGGAGAGAGGTTTGTTCTCCCTATGCAGCACTTCCCTCCCTTCCTCCAGGTTGTAACATTCCTAATTTAGTCCTCACAGCTCCCTTTTAGGTATTACTTACCTCCATTTTACAGGTCCGGGACAGCCTTTTTAAAAATATGGGTGCAAGCCAGGGCTGTGCACATGTAAAGTTAGATGAGCATGTACTGGGTGCTTTGCATGTTCAATTCATGGGCACACAAATTTGCACCTTGAAGACGTTTGCAAAGTCTCTTTGTAAAGATAGGTTTAAGATGTTCCAAAGCTGATGTCTGACCCATGACCCCAGGTAAGTCACTAGCCTTATTCTGGTTTCAGAGTAGCAGCCGTGTTAGTCTGTATCTGCAAAAAGAATAGGAGTACTTGTGGCACCTTAGAGACTAACAAATTTATTTGAGCATAAGCTTTCGTGGGTTACAGCCTACTTCATCGGATGCATGTAGTGGAAAATACAGTAGGAAGATATATATATATATATATATATATATACACACAGAGAACATGAAACAATGGGTGTTACTATACAAACTATAAGGAGAGTAATCAGTTAAGGTGAGCTTTTATCAGCAGGAGAGAAAAGGAACTGTTTGTAGTGGTAATGAAAATGACCCATTTCCAGGAATTGACAAGGAGACATGAGGAACTGTGGGGGGTGGGGGGGGATAAGCATGGGGAAATAGTTTTACTTTGTGTAATGGCCCATCCACTCCCAGTCTTTGTTCAAGCCGAATTTAATGGTGTCCAATTTGCAAATTAATTCCAATTCAGTCTCTTGTTGGAGTCTGTTTTTGAAGTTTTGTTGTTGTAATATTGCGACTTTTAGGTCTGTAATCGAGTGGCCAGGGAGATTGAAGTGTTCTCCAACTGGTTTTTGAATGTTATAATTCTTGACGTCTGATTTGTGTCCATGGCAGAGGGGCATTGCTGGCACATGATGACATATATCAAATTGGTAGATGTGCAGATGAACGAGCCTCTGATAGTGTGGCTGATGTGATTATTCTGTTAATCTGAACAATGGTGTTGATAATGTTTTACGCTTACATAGTGGGTATGGGTGCAGAGAGTGGGTATGGGTGCAGAGGAAAAGGAACATGCTAGTGTCACGGAGTATTGGGGAACTCAGGGCCCTGCACCCCCGGCTTCCTGCGATTCACCATGACTCTCAGCCAGCCAGTAAAGCAGAAGGTTTATTTGGATGACAGGAATACAGTCCAAGACAGGTCTTGCAGGCACAGACAACAGGGACCCCCTCAGTTAGGTCCATCTTGGGGTCCCCGGGCATCCCAGCCCAGCCCCCCTTGGGAGGTCAGAGCCATCTCTGCCCCCAGCCCTCTCTCCCGCCTGCTTCCAGCACACTGCCTTCAGCGACCCCTCCCACCGCCTTTGTTCAGTTTCCCGGGCTAAGGAGTCGCCTCGCCTTCAACCCCTTCCTGGGTTCTCATGTTACACACTCAGGTATGCGCCCTCGGGCGCCCTCGGGCAGATCCCATCCTCCAATGCAGACTATCCCAGCACACTCCCCTGTCAGCATTCACAGACCACAGTGAGAACAGGCCCAGTTCGTCACATCTCTCCCCCCTTCGAGACCGAACTGAGCAGGGTCACTTTAGCCAGTGACCCGGGGAAGTTCGAACCTACCCCCGTTCCCATGGATGCCCCCGCATCCCTCCCATTCCTTGGTGAGAATTACACCAGGCCCCCCCAGTTTCACGCTCCCCCTTAGGTTGGGGGTGCTTGATGGCACTCGCAGTTCGCATGTGGGAAGGTTTATGCGGCCTGCGCCCTTTTCCCACCCCCATACCTCTGGGGCTCCAACTGGGCTGTGGTCTTCTCCCAGCGCTCCAGTCTGGAGGTCTGTGCTTTGGGCTCTCTTGGTTTAGAGCCGCCCTTTTTACCTTGGCCACCCTCCGAAAAGGCTCCTCTATGCTGGGCAAGGGTCCTAAAGCTGTTTTCCCCTTGTCCCAGGCCTTCCTTCCCCTCTGACAGGGGTCACAGGATCGGCAGTACTGTCGGACAGTAACAAAGACCCCAGGCCAGTAAAAGCTCCGTAGCAGCCTCTGCTGGGTACGCCAGGTTCCCTGGTGCCCTGCGAGGGGAATGTCATGGGCCCGGCACAGCAGCTGGCGGTGATACTTCTGGGGTACCACCAGCTGCCTCCTGATCCCCCCCTGACTCCATTTTCCCTGGGGGAGCCCATTCTCGGTACAGGAACCCCTTCTCCCACAGGAACCTTTTCCGGCCACCTCGTCCCATGGTCTGTACCGCATTGAGGTCGGCCAGGTCCCTTATCTTCCGCAAGGAGGGATCTCTCTGTAACTCGGCCTGGAACTCAGCAGCTGGGACGGGGATGGCCACCTGCTCTTTCTCGCCCGCTGGGTCCGAAGCTGCAGCCTCCCTGAGCCGCGTCCCTGGGCGTTCCCTCCCCACCAGGTTAGGGTCCCGCGCCTCAGGCAAGGCACCCCCCCCAAGGCCAGGGCGCAGTGCCCCTCGCCGGCTCTGACCGCGGGTCACAACTAAGGCGGTCTGGGGGCTGCTTGGCCAGTCCTCTAGGTCCCCCCCCATCAACACCTCAGTGGGCAAATGGTGGTGCACTCCCACGTCCTTGGGGCCCTCCTTGGCCCCCCATTTCAGGTGTACCCTCGCTACGGGAACCTTGAATGGGGTCCCGCCCACCCTGGTCAGGGTCAGGAAGGTGTTGGGCACCACCCGATCTGGGGCCACCACCTCGGGCCGGGCCAGTGTCACCTCTGCGCCCGTGTCCCAGTAACCATAAACTTTCTTCCCATCCACCTCCAGGGGAACAAGGCACTCGCTCCGCAGGGACAGCCCCGCGCCAACCCTGTAAACGGAGAACTTTGAATCCGGAGCATCTGGCCCCCCAGAGAAGCTGGCCTGGGGCTCTCCTCCCTCCTTAGCAGGTGGTACTCTGCCAGCCCCCCTTCCCTGGGAATGCTGCCTCTCGCCGGGCTGGGTCTCTACCCAGTCAACCCTCTGTGGGTTCGGCCTGCTCAGTCTGTCCCTGAGCCTGGGGCACTGGGCCCGTATGTGGCCCTTTTGGCCACAGTGGTAGCAGCCCATGTCCCATGGGTCCCCTTGAGTGGGTCGGATGGTCCTGATGCCGGATGTTCCCCTCTGATGGGGTTTTTCTGTATTTTCCCACGGGGAGGTCCCATGGTGACTCTCTCTCTGCGTTGTGGTGGGATTGCTCCTTTGGGACTCCTCCCTTTTATCTCCTGACCGGCTCTTTACGAACTCATCGGCCAGCCGGCCTGCCTGTCGCGGGTTCTCTGGCTTTCTGTCCACCAACCACAGCCTCAGGTCAGATGGGCACCGCTCATACAGTTGCTCCAGTACCAGCAGTTTGACCAGGTCCTCCTTCGTCTGGGCCCCATCAGCCCACTTGCTGGCGTATCCTTCCATGCGGGCGGCTAGTTGCAGATATGAGATCTCAGGGGTTTTATCCTGACTCCGGAACCTTTCCCGGTACATCTCAGGAGTCAGCCCAAACTCACGTAGCAGGGCCTTTTTGAATAGTTCGTAGTCCCCTTTCTCTGCCTCTCCCAGTTGGCGGTACAATGCCACGGCTTTGGGGTCCAGTAAGGGGGTAAGGACCCGGAGTCTGTCCGCGGGATCAACCCGGTGCAGCTCGCAGGCCGTCTCAAAGGCCTCCAGGAAGTCATCCATGTCCTCCCCCTCCTTGTATGGGGCCATGATGCACTTATCAAAGCTCCGTGCAGTCCTGGGTCCCCCCTCACTCACCGCAGCCGGGGGTTCGCTGCCCTTCAATCTCGCCAGTTCCAGGTCATGCTGACGCTGTCTCTCATTCTCCTCCCGTTCATGCTGTCTCTGTCTCTCTTCACGCTGATGCTGTCTCTCTTTCTCCTCCCGTTCACGCTGATGCTGTCTCTCTTTCTCCTCCCGTTCATGCTGTCTCTGTCGTTCACGATCCTCCAGCTCTCTCAGTTTTAGCTCTTTCTCCCATTCCAGCCAATTCCGCTCCACGGATGCCGAGCGTCGCCGGGAGGATCCTCTGCTGGCTGGCGAGCTTCGCCGGGAGGGTCCCCTGCTGGCCGGGGGGGTCCCGGCGCCTTCAGTATTTGCTGGGCTCCTCCCCACCCTTCCCCTAGGCATAGGAAGGAGGGGTCTCGGGAAGCCCTCAGCAGCCGGCTGACCACTCCCAGCTGGGACAGACACTGGTGCCTGCGCTGCATTTGCCAGGCTGCTTCCCTGAGACACAGGGATCAGTTCATTCGCGCGATCTTCCGCCTCCAGCTGGGCAATGAGCTGTTCTTTGGTGAGCCTCCCAATGCGCAGCCGCCTCTGCTTGCACAGCTCCACCAGGTCGCTCTTAAGCCGCTTGGCATACATCTTCCTGCTGGCCACTCACCGGCCTGTGTGTTCACAGCTCCCCACAGTTCCCAGGGGGACCCCTAGTGTGCCAGCCCTTCTCGAGGTCACCGCCTCTCTGCCAGGGTCGAGCTGCAGACTCCTCCGCCCCTGGGACCACTCGCTGCGATCCCCCCGGGGGACCCTGTTACTGCAAAAGTCCTTCTCGCTGGTCACACACTCCCAGGGGTAATAACCGTCTCTCTCCCACTCTTCAGCAGGCCTGGTCCCCGTCAATCCCCCTTCGTTTTACTGCTCCCCAGTCACTTACTGCAGGAAGCGCCGTCCACGGGGTGCAGTAGATCCCGCCGCTGCCACCAGTTGTCACGGAGTATTGGGGAACTCAGGGCCCTGCACCCCCGGCTTCCTGCGATTCACCATGACTCTCAGCCAGCCAGTAAAGCAGAAGGTTTATTTGGATGACAGGAATACAGTCCAAGACAGGTCTTGCAGGCACAGACAACAGGGACCCCCTCAGTTAGGTCCATCTTGGGGTCCCCGGGCATCCCAGCCCAGCCCCCCTTGGGAGGTCAGAGCCATCTCTGCCCCCAGCCCTCTCTCCCGCCTGCTTCCAGCACACTGCCTTCAGCGACCCCTCCCACCGCCTTTGTTCAGTTTCCCGGGCTAAGGAGTCGCCTCGCCTTCAACCCCTTCCTGGGTTCTCATGTTACACACTCAGGTATGCGCCCTCGGGCGCCCTCGGGCAGATCCCATCCTCCAATGCAGACTATCCCAGCACACTCCCCTGTCAGCATTCACAGACCACAGTGAGAACAGGCCCAGTTCGTCACAGCTAGTCTGGGCAGTGATCTGCTGATCTCAGAGCTATATGGATATGTGTTGTGAATTTGAATTCAGGCCCTGCAGTTAGTTGACCAGTTGTTGTAACATATGAGTTTCTCAGGGAGATACTTTGCCTGGGGGTGTGTGTAGCTACAGTAGCCTCTATTTCTGCTAGTGTCCATAGTCTGTAGGCTGTATTATTTCTTGGGGAGAGCACTGTGGGCAGTGGACAGTGTCCTTTACCCTTGTGATTTGTGTTGTGTAAGCATATACCTACGTACAAGTCCTTGGTGCTTTACAACACAGAAAGAGGCAGTGCTCCTGTGGTGAAAGACTTAGACTAACTCAAACATATCCCCACAGTCTGTGGGCTGCACTATGAATTGTGAGCAAAGGGGAATAGTAGGGCCATATAGGGTTGCCAACTTTCTGATAGCTCAAAACCGAACACCTCTGCCCTGCCCCATCCATTCTCTAAGGCCCTGGCCACTGCTCATTCTCCCGCACCCTCACTCACTTTCACTGGGCTGGGGGGTGATGAGGGCTCTGGCTGGGGTTGTGGGCTCTAGGGTGGGGCCAGGGATGAGGGATTTGGGGTGTAGGAGGGGCTGGGACTTGAGGGGTTTGGAGGTTGAGAGCGGGATCAGGGCTGGGGCAGCAGGTTGGGGCCAGGGGTGCAGGCTCCAGGCGACATTTACTCCAGCAGCTTCCAGAAGCAGTGACATGTACCCTCTCCGGCTCCTATGTGGAGACACAGCCAGGCGGCTCTGCGCACTGCCCCGTCCGCAGGCGCTGTCCCCGCAGCTTCCATTAGTTGGGTTCCCAGCCAATGGGAGCTGCAGGGGTGGCGCTTGGGGCAGTGGTAGCGTGCTGAGCCCCCTGGCTGCCCCTACACGTAGGAGCCGGAGGGGTGACATGCTGGCTGCTTCCCAGGAGCCGCGTAGCGCGGAGGCTAGCAGGGAGCCTGCCAGCCCCGCTGCACAGCGGTGCCAACCAGACAGTCAATGGCTCGCTCAGTGGTGCAGACCGGAACCGCTAGGATCCCTTTTCAACCGAGTGTTCTGGTCGAAAACTGGACACTTGGTCACCTTAGGGCCATGGCTGTGAGCATCCCTGCCCCCTTTTTTGATTTGGTTGAGCCTACCCACTAGTTCTCTTATTGATGAGTCCGAAGGGTAGGTAAGCAGGGTGGTGAGGCTTCAGCGGCAGTGACCTTCCTCCACCCCCTTTAGGATCATATGTCCCTGCCATTTGTCAGCTGCATTATTGATGAGGTGGATGGGTGAAAGGAGGGGCTGGATGGGAGTGAATTCTGACTTTGATTTAGTGTTGGCATCGTAATGTTTGAAGGAAATCAAAGATATGGTGAGTGAGAGCTGGTGAGAGATCCGGTGAGAGCTTTTTGGGGCTCTAATGGTCCTTGTAGTGGAGTCCTCCTGTATTATTCATGCCCTTTGAGCTCTTATTCAAGCTGTTCTGAAAGCATGATGGGATGAAAGGAAATTTAAACCTGTGATGCCAGGCGCCAATAGGAAGAAGGGGCTGTTAAAAGTTTTGTGGCAAACTAGTAATTTGAGCAGCGCGTCTGAAAGAAAGAAGGCAAATGTCAGCCCTGAATGTCCAGGAGGCTACAGGGCGCTGCTGTTCCAGCAGCAGCACTCTGTGCCTTGAATCAATTGGGGAGTCCCTCAGGAACATGCAGTAGTATACAGACCCAGAGGAATCTCTTTCCAACCACCGCTCTTCTCCCCCATTTCTTCCTCACCAAACTGGTGAGGTTTGAAAGAAGCCATTCATTCTTTGTAGCTGCTTTCAGAGATGGTGCTAAGATACTTTCCAGATATGTCAGTTAATGTGCTGCAGGATAATGTTATGGACAGCGTCACTCGAGAAGGCTTTGGCATGTTAGGAATTATTGTAATGGCTAAGACTTTTCCTCATGGTTCCCAGATCAGGCACCAGGATCTTCTCGTTCTAGGCTGAGTCTAAAGATGATGTTATTGTGCTAGTGACCATTTCTTTAAACATATTCAGCTTTCCTTAGAGCTTTAAACTGGTTCATTTTGGGATTCTCCCCCCCTCCCATCTTTCCGTCCTTTAAGTTATCACTACCTCATGCTGAAGAAGTGTTGTGCATCCCAAAGGGCTTTTTGGTGGGGTCAGAGATAGAAGGCTTTTAATGTGGTGGATCCATTTCCGTAATTGATCTGGGATATTTGTGCTGTGACCATTTTCTTCCCTGATTCCTCAGAGACTCCACTGGGAGTGGCCAGGATGTAAAATGAATTATTTCAGACGCCCAGAAACTGGGAACTACCTTGGGAAGTGGAGGACAAAATGCATATAAACAGGGGGGACCCTTATAGGCATGGGTGAACTAGAGTGCCTCGTATTAAATGAAGATATTGATGTAATAGGCATCACAGAAACTTGGTGGAATGAGGATAATCAATGGGATTTGTACCAGGGTACAAATTATATCGGAAGGACAGAACACATCGTACTGGTGGGGGAGTGGCACTGTATGTGAAAGAAAGCGTAGAATCAAATGAAGTAAAAATCTTAAATGAACCAAGCTGTATTATAGAATCTCTATGGATAGTAATTCCATGCTTGAATAATCCTAATATAGCAGTAGGGATATATTACCGACCTCCTAACCAGGGTGGTGATAGTGACTGTGAAATGCTTAGGGAGATTAGAGAGGCTATTAAAATAAAAAACTCCGTGATAATGGGGGATTTCAGCTATCCCCATATTGACTGGTTACATATCACCTCAGGAAGGGATGCAGAGATAAAGTTTCTTGACACCTTAAATGACTGCTTCTTGGAGCAGCTAGTCCTGGAACCCACAAGAGGAGAGGCAATTCTTGATTTAGTCCTAAGTAGAGCACAGGATCAGGTCCAAGAGGTGAATATAGCTGGACCGCTTGGTAATAGTGACCAGAATATAATTAAATTTAATATCCCTGTAGCAGGGAAAACACCGCAGCGGCTCAACACTGTAGCATTTAATTTCAGAAAGGGGAACTACACAAAAATGAGTAGGTTACTTAAACAAAAATCAAAAGGTACAGCACCAAAAGTAAAATTCCTGCATACTGCATGGAAACTTTTTAAGGACACCATAATAGAGGCCCAACTTAAATGTATATCCCAAATTAAAAAAACATAGTAAGAGAACCCAAAAAAGTGCCACCATGGCCTAACAGCAAAGTAAAAGAAGCAGTGAGAGGCAAAAAGGCATCCCTTAAAAAGTGGAAGTTAAATCCTAGTGAGGATTTAGAAAATAGAAAGGATCATAAACTCTGGCAAATCAAGTGTAAAAATATAATTAGGAAGGCCAAAAAAGAATGTGAAGATCAGCTAGCCAAAGATTCAAATAGTAATAGCAAACATTTTTAAGTACATCAGAAGCAGGAAGCCTGCTAAACAACCAGTGGAGCCACTGGACGATTAAGATGATAAAGGAGCACTCAAGGATTATACGGCCATTGCGGAGAAACTAAATGAAATCTTTGCATCTGTCTTTACAGCTGAGGATGTGAGGGAGAGTCCCAAACCTGAGCCATTCTTTTTAGGTGACAAATCTGAGGAACTGTCCCAGATTGAGATGTCAGTAGAGGGGGTTTTGGAACAAATTGATAAACTAAACAGTAATAAATCACCAGGACCAGATGGTATTCACCCAAGAGTTCTGAAGGAACTCAGATGTGAAACTGTAAGACTACTAACCGTAGTCTGTAACCTATCATTTAAATCCGCTTCTGTACCAAATGATTAGAGGATAGCTAATGTGACGCCAATTTTTAAAAAGGGCTCCAGAAGTTACCCCGGCTGGTAAGCTTGACTTCAGTACCGGGCAAACTGGTTGAAACTATAGTAAAGAACAAAATTGTTAGACACATAGATGAACAACATTTGTTAGGGAAGAGTCAACATGGTTTTTGTAAAGGGAAATCATGCCTCACCAATCTACTAGAAATCTTTGAGGGGGTCAACAAGCATGTGGACAAGGGGGATCCAGTGGAGATCCAGTGGATATAGTGTACTTAGATTTTTAGAAAGCCTTTGACAAGGTACCGCACCAAAGGCTCTTAAGAAAAGTAAGCTGTCATGGGATAAGAGGCAAGGTCCTCTCTCATGGATCAGTAACTGGTTAAAAGATAGAAAACAAAGGGTAGGAATAAATGGTCAGTTTTCAGGATGGCGAGAGGTAAATAGTAGTGTCCCCCAGGGGTCTGTACTGGGCCCAGTCCTAATCAACATATCTATAAATGATCCATAAAAAGGGGTAAACAGTGAGGTGGCAAAATCTGCAAATGATACAAAACTACTCAAGATAGTTAAGTCCCAGGCAGACTGCAAAGAGCTACAAAAGGATCTATCAAAACTGGGTGACCAGGCAACAAAATGGCAGATTAAATTCAATATTGATAAATGCAAAGTAATACACATTGGAAAACATAATCCCAACTATACCTAGAAAATGATGGGGGTCTAAATTAGCTGTTACCACTCAAGACAGAAACCTTGGAGTCATTGTGGATAGTTCTCTGAAAACATCCACTAAATGTGCAGCGGCAGTCAAAAAAGCGAACAGAATGTTGGGAATCCTTAAGCAAGGGATAGATAAGATGATAGAAAATATCATATTGCCTCTATATAAATCCATGGTACACCCATATCTTGAATACTGTGTGCAGATGTGGTTGCCCCATCTCAAGAAAGATATATTGGAATTGGAAAAGGTTAAAAAAAGGGCAACAAAAATGATTAAGGGTATGGAACAGCTTCCGTGTGAGGAGAGATAAATAAGACTGGGACTTTTCAGCTTGGAAAAGAGATGACTAAGGGTGGTATGATAGATGTCTATAAAATCAGGACTAGTGTGGAGAAAGTAAATAAGGAAATGTTATTACTCCTTCTCATAACACAAGAACTAGGCATCACCAAATGAAATAAATAGGCAGCAGGTTTAAAACAAACAAAAGGAAGTATTTCTTCACACAGTGCACAGTCAACCTATGGAACTCTTTGCCAGAGGATGTTGTGAAGGCCAAGACTACAATACGGTTCAAAAAAGTAGTAGATAGATTCATGGAGGATAGGTCCATCAATGGCTATTAGCCAAGATGGGCAGGGATGGTGTCCCTAGCCTCTGTTTGTCAGAAACTGGGAATGGGAGACAGGGGATGGATCACTTGATGATTACCTGTTCTGTTTATTCCCTCTGGGGCACCTGGCATTGGCCACTGTCAGAAGAGAGGATACTGAGCTAGATGGACCTTTGGTCTGACCCGGTACAGCCGTTCTTATGTTCATGAGTAGATCTTGGGTGTGTCTTAATTTAACAAACATACTCTCTTAAGCTTTGTCTACACTAACACTTTTGTTGGTGAAACCCCCTGACCGACATAAGTTTCACCGACAAAAAGTGCTGTTGTGGACAGCACTATATCGGTGGGAGATGCTCTCCTGCCAACATAGCTACTGCCGCTCGGTGGGAGTGTTTAATTATGCTGGCAGGAGAGCTCTCTCCCACCAGCGTTTAGCAGCTACACGGGAGATCTTACAGTGGCACAGCAGCAGCAGTACAGGTCTGTAGTGTAGACATAGCCTTAGGAAAGGCTGCAGAGTAGTACATGGGAAGCATAGGAGCAAGGAGCTACAGGAAGATAGCCACAAACCCAGTGCCAGGAACTGCTTTGCTTCTGAACAGAAACCCCACAAATATCCTCTGTGTGCATAGACTTTCACTGAATTCAGCCATCCTCAAAAAAATCATGGCTGGGGTAATATTTTCAAAGCATCTAAATCACTTGGAAACCTAAATTCCATTGACTTGCACTGGGCATTAAGCTCTTAAGTGACTTAGGTGCTTTTTAAACGTTTACCCTAGATTCCCTAAGAGTCTTTAACAACCACTCATTGGGTACAAAGATTTGCTGCTTTCCCTGGGAGGATCATCTCTGAATACTCTTGTACATAAACTACTTTTGGGATGGGTGTTGGGTGAGCATGTTGGATTTAACTTTGTTAAAGAACTGTAAGGACTGTTAGGAAGACACTATAGTGTACACTGTGCTTTAGTAATGGGCTGGGGAATCATAAATGCATTATAGCCTCTGCAAGTGACATAAACAGGGAAGATGAGTGGAAATGGTAGTTCCTTAGAAACTTCTTTGGGGGTCTGTTGAGAATTGCATCTGCAGATACCCGCTCTTAGTACAGTCACCCTTGCCAGTGGAACTGCAATACTCTCTCTACATGAGACACTAGCTACTTTTACTTCTTGAACTTTGTCTATGCTACTAACATTACCTGTTGCTAGCATGTGCCAGCAGTGAGTGCGTCTGAACATAGTTTAGCTGCAAGTGTTGCTGATGGCAAACCATGATCAGTAATGATTCAGAAAGCATCATTAAAGCTTTGTTCTTGGCTATACTTGCAATTGAACTATGTGCAGCAATGGTTCAGCTACACCAGTTTCTGACGCCTGTTGTTGGCAGCAGACAGTTTTTGTAGCATAGAGCAGGCCTTTGAACATAGGGTGCAGCCGTGTTAATTAATCTGTGATTGCAACATAATTACTCCTCCCCCCATCATTATATGCAGGGTTAGTGACACACTGTGAAGGGGATAAATTGTAAAAGTTCCAGAAAGCTTCAGCTGGAAGTTTCCACCAGTCTGGGAAGATGGGTAAGTGGCAGAGAAGCCCAGACTGGTGGAGTCTCATGCAGAAACTCTGTTTACGAGGTAGGAAAATAATGTTCTTTTGTGAAACTTGTGGATAACTGTAGGAAATTTCCCTGATACCCTTTTGAGGCTGTTTTATGTTTTTAGCTCACTTTTGCAGATTAAACATATGTTTGCTTGGGTATCTAAATCAAGTCTCTGTGGTGTTACTGTCTCTTTAAAATGGAATAAGCAGGTACATTGATGCAAAAAACAGCTCAGCAAAGCAGTAGCTAGGGGTCTCTGTATAGCTACATTAGGCAGGAAAGTGGGAGACCCATGCTTAGATTTGAATTCAGTCTTCCACTCTTCCTGTCTGTAAATGACTTAATATTGCAAAGGAATATGCTCAACCACTAGGGGTAAGGTGCAGGCCCTGTGACTTTAAACAAAGGAGATGTGCCTTATCCTCCATTGCAACTGCTACAAAGGAGGAGAGATTGGGAAATAAAAAAGAAACTGCCCAAGTGTGAGAGAGCAGGGAAGCACCACTCCCTTCCATCCGAGGCAGTGTGACTGGAAAGTCCTGCTCTGGAGAACAGGTAAGCTTACCCTGGGAAATAAGGGGGAGGGAGAGCAGAGAGACAATGTTTTATATAAGGCACTCTGACTCCATTTGGGTGTTTACTAATCCTGCCTTGCTTAATAATGTCAGTACATGAATGTACTGCCATTAATGTCCAACTAGGCTTTGAAGTTAGAGCCATAAAGTAGAGTTCACGACATTGCGGCTCTTTGGCTGGAGATCATTGTCTGCAAGGCCAGCTACTCGGATCTGTTACAGGTTGAAGCCCTTTGACAAAAAGGGAAATCTATGAACACCATTTTTATTAAATGAAAATTTACAAATTTACAAATTTATGGAGAGTTTTATATGGGGAAAAGAAGAAAAATTGTGGAGACCCAAAAGCAGCAGAGACCCAAAAGCAGCAGAGTCCATTATTTTTGGCATCTACAATTTTCTTCCTCTTGGCCTGATTAGCATTTGAGATTAAACTCCTAGGAATGGTTCCTGCCTCAGAAATGTACATAGAGAAGTATGTGTGCATTTTATACAGTGTGGACCATGATTTTTTCAGTAAGGAGATCCCCAGGCAGTAGAACAAGGAATCTTTCCGCCTCCTGTCAGTGTATGAACATAATGGCTGTGCCTACATGTCTTTTTTGCAAGCTTTCTGCCTACTTCACTACCACCAGTGCAGCTCCACCAGCAATGCTGAGAGTGTGAGCATGGGACACAGGGTTTTACCACTGTGTCATCTCGCTCTACTTGCAGCCGGTTTAGATGAGGAGGTTTATCAGACTCTGTGTTAGTGCTTCCACCATTCCACCAGGATGGCATTAACAGTGGGGAAATGGAGGGTCTACTATGGAAGGAGTTGGTCTGACGTTCACCCCCTTGTTTGACCTTGCCATTCCCTGCTCTCCCCATCCCAGCCCATCTGCTCACTATCCTCCTACCCTGTAACTGTCTGAACTATTTACTGCTGGGGGTGGTGCCTCCCACTCCCTGAGCATTGTACACCTCTATCCTGATATAACACGAATTCGGATATAACGTGGTGAAGCAGAGCTCCGGGGAGTGCGGGGCTGCGCACTCCGGCAGATCAAAGCAAGTTTCATATAAAGCGGTTTCACCTATAACACGGTAAGATTTTTTGGCTCCCGAGGCCAGCGTTATATCGGGGTAGAGGTGTATTTGTGGGAGTGCACGTTAGAGAAGGAGGGAGGAACAAGTACACGTGTTTCTAATGTAAGGGCAAGAACATTTTGGGGGAATGGGATGGATGTTCGGCTGGGAAGCTGCACTCCTTCTTACCTTCTGAGATAAAGGTGAACCAAGGTGGAGTAGGCATGTGAGGCGTGTAGGGGCCAGTGTGGCCTGGGGCAGGGAGGAATGGCTGCAGAGAGCTCCAGTGCATTTGGAGTGATGCAGATGAGGGAGAGAGACACTTTCCCAGTGTTTGACAGGAATGTATGTGCTTAATTTGTAGGGAAAACTGCTTTCAGATAAATGTAATTTTGTATTTATTCCTCTGGAGACAATAGAATGTATGAATACAAAACAGCTTTGATGCTGCAGTCCTCTCTGCTTTCGTGTGTTCCTCTGAGTGTGGGCAGTATCGCCGATTCAGAGGCTCTTTCAGAGACTAGCTGAGAGATGTCAGCCCTAACGCCTGGACATTTCAGGCAGGAAAAGCATCCAGAGTGGGGTGGGGATTAGGGACAACTACCTGTAAAATCCCTAGCACCCAGGCAAGGCTGGAACAGCTGAGTAGATGAGAGCAAAGCTTGATATTTCTTTAAAGCTGTCCATGGCTGACAGAGCATCCACCCACAACACTGGTAAAAAGCAAGCACTGCCTTGCACTTCTTCCCACGCTTGCAGCAGGACCAACACTGGGAGCAGCAACTGACAGTGATGGCCAACATCTCTGCTGCTGACACAAGCCAATGAATAGCAATGCTGTCCAGCTTGTAAAGCAATGAGTTTAGGACCCAGCCAGTGTGTTTGGACAGTCACTTCCTGACTCTGTGCATTCTCCCATGCTGCTAATGAGTTCCCTATGCAGTAATCTGCTTCCAAGCCTCTCACAGCTGCCAGAGAAAAACCTTTATTCAACAAAAATCCCCAAACCTGTAAATGTATTCATGATATAGCCCTTGACTTTGGAGGGATTCCTCAGTAGAAAACACCATAGTGCTAAAAGCTGCAGGCTCTCAATCAATGCCATTGGAGAGCAGGATGTGTGATCTTACAGAGCCTGTGCAGCCACAGAAATACCAACTTCCATCAGAAATCTTGCCCTGGGGGTGAGGAAAGTGAGTAGGCTCCCCACAGTCCCCTGCAATTTCTCCTCCTGGGATCCTGCTGTAAATTGAACCCTGCACACGTCCAGTTTTGAAACGGGAACTAGTCACTCTCTGGCTGTGTTTTCTAAATCCACCCAAGGCATGAGAGTGAGTGAGTGAATGAATAGAACATAGCTTCAGAGCCTTTCAGTGCCCCAAGACTCCCGGCAAGCTGCATGGCAAAGCTGTTTTGTACAGCCTGCAGCAGCAGTTCTGAGTTAGTTGAAGGGCCTGGGTCTGGGTATGCATAGGCCCTTTGAAGCTATCATGCAAGGGATTGATGAAGAGAATTCCGCAGGGCTTTTTCCATCTCTGACTGTGAAGGGACATCATCCCTGAGGCTCCTTCTCACAAAGTGGAGCCTGTTTAGAGTGTACTGGGGCCCACGTATGCTCCTTAGAGGTGTCCTACAAAATAAAAAGAAAAAACTGGTTTATATGTCTTCCTGCTGCCTCACAATGGATAAAGAAGCCGTGAAGTTATTTTTTAATGTTTTTGAGAGCCGGTAGTGCGAAGGTTTATACTTGTGGTTGGGCATGCTAAGTCTGCTTTTCCCTGGATTTACTGGACTCATTGAAGAACACGTTGGGGGACTCAAAGGGATGTATTTGTAGCATTCTCAGCCCTTAATTGAGGGTACAGCACTTTAGAATCTGTAGCAGACTTCTTTTTTCTGAGTGCTCTCTCAGACATTTGACTTAAAGGTGACCTGAACGTAGATATAATTTTAAGTTGGACTTGTATCCTTTTCACTTCTTTATGATGTCTACAGAGGGCCAGAATGTTTTATTTTTTAAAAAGTGTTTTTCTCCTTTTTTTATTTTATCTTAAAAATGTCAAGTATAGTCTTCCCTGATTTTGCTGGAGGAACTCCTTGGGAGGAGGGGCTCAAGTGTGAATTGGGAGCGCTCTCCCTTTAACTGAAAGGCCAGAGAGAGTTAGATCTTTAACAAAAACTTCCTTTCTCTGTAATGTTTGTTAGTCATTAGCATTAAATAGATGTTAACAAAACCAAACAAAATATTACAAAGTCCCTTTCTTTCACAGTTGCCTGACTTCTACTCCCATGGCTCTTGCGATGTCATTTCATTAGTTCTCTAGGAATTCTGGAGTTTTCAGGGCAGAACAAGATCGGAATTTCAAACACGAAGGGTTCATTTTCTATTTGTTTTTTTTAGGCAGCAACCCTGACACCTTGCTGTGGAAGGACAGCTTGTATTTTATCAGTATTTAAGTAGTACTCAAAGGATTGGAGCTCCTTTAGGATTGGAGCTCCTATAGTATAAATATACTATTATAGTTCTGAATACTCTTCTTCTTCTTCATATAAATGTCTCATCCCTTTATGAACACTGCTGAACTCATATGGCAAGGAGTTCCACTGACTAACTGTGCATAGTATCAAAAAGTATTTTCTTTAATCAGTTTTGAATTTGATACCTTTCAGTTTCAATGAGTATCTCCTTGTTCTTGTGTTATCAGACAAAGTGAATGGAAATTTCTGATTTATCTTCTTTGTACTGTTGATTATTTCACAATGTTATCGAGTCTCTTCTTACTCCTCTCCTCTCTAAGGCTTTCTCTACACCGGACTTTCGTTGGTAAAACTTTTGTCATTCAGGGGTGTGAAAAACACCCCCGCCTCCTGAACGATAAAAGTTTTATCGATGAAAAGCGCCAGCGTGAACAGCGCTTTGTCGGTGAGAGAGCTCTCCTGTTGACAAAGCTACCATTGCTCATTGGGGGTGGAAGTTTTTTGTCGGCAGGAGAGCTCTTTCCTGCTGACAAACGGCAGCTACACAGCATATCTTTTAGCGGCATAGCTGTGTCGCTAAAAGGTGTGTAGTGTAGACATAGCCTTAGGTAAACAATTAGGGTTGCCAACTTTCTAATAGCACAAAACTGAACACTCCTGCTCCGTCCCCTGCCCTTCCCCTTCCCCGAGGCCACTCGCTCCATCCCCCTTTCCTCCATCCCTCGCTTTCCCCCAACCTCACTCACTTTCACGAGGCTGGGGCAGGAGGTTGGGGTGCGGGAGGGGGGTGACAACTACGCCTGGGGGTACAGGCTCTGGAGGGGGCTGGGGATGAGGGATTTGGGGTGCAGGAGAGGGTTCTGGGCTGGGGCAGGGTGTTGGAGTGTTGAGGGGGGCATGGGCTCCAGGAGGGAGTTTGAGTGCAGGAAGGGACTTGGGGCAGGGGGTTGGGGTGCGGGAGGGAGTGTGGGGTCCTGGCGGCGCTTACTGCAGCTCCCAGGAAACGGCTGCCAGGTCCTTGCAGCCCCTAGGCACATGGGCGGCTAAGAAGGCTCCGTGTGCTGCCCTCGTGCCTGCAGATACAGCCCCTGCAGTTCCCATTGGTTGTGATGCCCAGCCAGTAGGAGATGCGGAGCTGGCACTACGGGCGGGAGCAGCGCACGGAGCCTTCCTGACTGACCATGCTCCTAGGCCAGGGGTGGGCAAACTTTTTGGCCCGAGGGCCATATCTGGATGGGGAAATTGTATGCAGGGCCATGAACGTACAGCTGGGGAAGGGAGTGTGGGGTGTAGGAGGGGGTGTGGTGTGCAGGAAGGGGCTCAGGGCAAGGGGTTGGGGTACAGGAGGGGTGTGGCAGGGGCTCAGGGCAGGGGATTAGGGTGTAGGAGGGGCTGCAGAGTGCAGGAGGGGGCTCAGGGCAGGGGGTTGGGGTGCGGCGGGGGCTCAAGGCAGGGGGTTAGAGGGCTCGGGGTTGGGGTGGGGGTGCAGGAGAGGTTCAGAGTACGGGCTCCAGCCCGGCGTTGCTTACCTTGAGCAGCTCCAGGGTGGCAGCAGTGTGCAGCCGGGCTAAGGCAGGATCCCTGCCTTCCTTGGCCCTGTGCTGCTCCTGGAAGTGGCCAGCATGTCTGGCAGTGGCTCGTGGAGGTGGGGTGGGGCAGTCGTCTCTGCCACGCGCTGCCCTCGTCTGTGGGTACCACCCCCGAAGCTTCCATTGGCCGTGTTTCCCGTTCCCAGCCAATGGGAGCTGTGGGGGGGCGGTGCATGGAACCCTCTGTTCCCCCCCCTCTCTCCTCCTTCCCCCTGCCACCCCCTACCCCCCCGTTCCAGGGCCCTCAGGGACTTGGTGCAGGTCGCTTCTGGGAGCAGTGCAGTGCCAGGGTGGGCAGGGAGCCTGCCTCAGCCCTGATGCGCCACAGGGCTAGCAATCCTGCAGGCCAGATTGGAAGCTTTGATGGGCCGGATCCTGGTTTGCCTTCCCCTGTCCTAGGGGCTACAAGGACCTGGCGGCTGCTTCTGGGAGTAGTGCAGGGCCAGGGCAGGTAGGGAGCCTGCCTTAGCCCTGGGCCCCCACTGCACCACCGACTAGAATTTTAACGGCCCGATCTGTGGTGCCAACCGTAGCCCCCAGGGTCCCTTTTCGACTGGGCATTCCAGTTGAAAACCGGATGACTGGCAACCCTACAAACCAGTGGTCAGCAATCGGTAGATTGCGATCAACTGGTCGATCGTGGAGCCTCTGCCAGTATATCGTAGTCTCCGGCCGGCAAAAGTCCAGCGGTGCAGCGGGGCTAAGACAGACTCCCTCCTGCCCCGGCCCCACACTGCTCCTGAAAGTGGCCGGCATATCCCTGTGTGGAGGGGGATGACGGGGGGGTCTCCACGCACTGCTCTTCCCTGTAGGCACTGTCCCTGCAGCTCCCATTGGCCAGGAACAGGGAACTACGGCCAATGGGAGCTGCGGGGGTGGTATCTGCAGGAAGGGGCAGTGCGTGGAGCCATGTCCCCCCCCACGGGTCGTAGGGGATGTGCCGGCAGCTTCTGGGAGTGTCGTGGGGTTGGCGCAGGCAGTGAGTCTGCCTTAGCCCCGCTGCACCATCGCCCAAGGTAAGCGCTGCCCAGTGGGAGCCTGTGCCTCTCATGCATCCCTGCCCCAGCCCTAAGCAACCTCCTGCACCCCAACTCCCTCCAAGAGCCTGCATCCCCTCCTGCACCCCAACCACCTGCCCCAGCCCTGAGCGCCCTCCCGGAACCAGCACCCTGAACCCCCTACTGCACCCTAACCCCCTGCTCCAGGCCTGAGCCCCTCCTGGAGCCTGCACCCCAAATCCTCTCCCACACCCTAGCCCCCTGAGCCCCCTTCTGCACCCAAACTCCCTCCCAGAGCCCGCACTCCCTCCTGCACTCCAACCCCAGCCCTGAGCCCCCTCACAGAGCCTGTACCCTGAACCCTCTCCTGCACCCCAGCCCTGAGCCCCTTCGTGGAGCCTGCACCTGTAACCCCTCCCACACCCCAACCACCTGCCCCAACCCTGATCCCCATCATGCACCCAAACTACCTCCCAGAGCCCGTAACCCTTACCTACTCCTGCGCACCAACGCCCTGCCCCATCCTGGAGCCCCCTTCTGCACCCAAACGCCCTCCCAGAGCTTGCACCCCAACCCCTTGCCCCAGGCTCAGCCTGGAGCCCCCTCCCACACTCTGAACCCGTCAGCCCCAGCCCAGAGCCCGCACCCCAACCTCCTACCCCATCCCGTTGAAAGTGAGTGATGGTGGGGGAGTGTGAGCGAGGGAGGGAGGGAGGGAGGGAGTTTGGAGTGAGTGGGGTGGGGCCTAGGGGAAGGGCCTTGGTAGATCCTGGGTTGCACTTAAATTCAAAAAATGATCTTGTGCTTAAAAAGGTTGGAGACCACAGCTATAAACAATCCCAAACTTCCCAATATTTCTTGATATAAGAGTTTTTCCATACCCTTCATAAGAAGACCATAAGAATGGCCATACTGGGTCAGACCAAATGTCCATCCAGCCCAGTATCCTGTCTACCGACAGTGGCCAATGCCAGGTGCCCCAGAGGGAGTAAATCTAACAGGTAATGATCAAGTGATCTCTCTCCTGCCATCCATCTCCACCCTCTGACAAACAGAGGCTAGGGACACCATTCTTTACCCATCCTGGCTAATAGCCATTAATGGACTTAACCTCCATGAATTTATCTAGTTCTCTTTTAAACCCTGTTATAGTCCTAGGATATGTCTACACTACGAGAGTAGTTCGATTTTACTTAAATCGAATATGTGGAATCGATATTACAAAGTCGAACGTGTGTATCCACACTAAGTACAGTAATTCGACTGTGTGAGTCCACACTAACGGGGCAAGCATCGACATTGGAAGCGGTGCACTGTGGGCAGCTATCCCACAGTTCCCGCAGTCCCCGCTGCCCATTGGAATTCTGGGTCGAGCCCCCAGTGCCTGCTGGGGAAAAAAATGTGTCGAGGGTGGTTTTGGGTAACTGTCATCATCCAACCATCACTCCCTCCCTCCCTCCCTGAAAGCGCCGGCGGGCAATCAATTCACGCACTTTTCTGGTGAGTGACAGCGCGGACGCCGCAGCACTGCGAGCATGGAGCCCGCTGCAACCATCGCTGCAGTTATGGCTGTTGTCAACACCTCGCACCTTATCATCCACCTTTTCCAGAGGCAGATGCTGAGAAATAGGGTGAGGAGGCTACGGCAGCGCAGTGAGGACATGAAGTCTGAGAGTGGCACAGACCTGTCACAAAGCACAGGACCCTGCGCCGTGGACATCATGGTGGCAATGGGTCATGTTGATGCTGTGGAACGGCGATTCTGGGCCTGGGAAACAAGCACGGACTGGTGGGACCGCATAGTGCTGCAGGTCTGGGATGAATCACAGTGGCTGCAAAACTTTCGCATGCGGAAGGGAACTTTCCTGGATCTTTGTGAGTTGCTGTCCCCTGCCCTGAAGCGCAAGGACACCCGGATGCGAGCAGCCCTGACTGTCCAGAAGCGAGTGGCCATAGCCCTCTGGAAGCTTGCAACGCCAGGCAGCTACCGGTCAATCGCGAACCACTTTGGCGTGGGCAAATCTACCGTGGGGGTTGTTGTGATGCAAGTAGCCAACGCAATCGTTGAGGTACTGCTGTCAAAGGTAGTGACCCTGGGAAATGTGGAGGTCATAATAGATGGCTTCGCCGCGATGGGATTCCCAAACTGCGGTGGAGCTATAGATGGAACTCACATCCCTATCCTGGGACCGGACCACCAGGCCAGCCAGTACATTAACCGAAAGGGCTACTTTTCAATGGTGCTGCAAGCACTGGTGGACCATAGGGGACGTTTTACAAACATCAACGTCGGATGGCCGGGCAAGGTTCATGACGCTCGTGTTTTCAGGAACTCTGGTCTGTTTAGACAGCTGCTGGAAGGTATTTACTTCCCAGACCACAAAATAACTGTTGGGGATGTGGAGATGCCTATAGTGATCCTCGGGGACCCAGCCTACCCACTAATGCCCTGGCTCATGAAGCCCTATACAGGCGCCCTGGACAGTGAAAAAGAACTCTTCAACTACCGTCTGAGCAAGTCCAGAATGGTGGTGGAGTGTGCTTTTGGACGTCTCAAGGGGAGATGGAGAAGCTTACTGTCTCGTTCTGATCTCAGCGAAACCAATATCCCCATTGTTATTGCAGATTGCTGTGTGCTCCACAATCTCTGTGAGAGCAAGGGGGAAACTTTTATGGCGGGGTGGGAGGTTGAGGCAAATTGCCTGGCTGCTGATTACTCCCAGCCAGACAGCCGTGCGATTAGAAGAGCACAGCGGAACGCGCTGTGCATCCGGGAGGCTTTGAAAGCTAGGTTCCTGAGTGAGCAGGGTAACCTGTGACTATTAAGTTTGTTTACAGAGAAGCTGAACCTGCCCCCGTTTCTTTACCCAGTGAATGTTCACTATCCTCTCCAGTTTCATACCCCGTTCACCCCGTTCACCCCCTTCCAACACACGTTTAAAAATAAAATCACTGGAAAATTGTTAATGAACACCGTTTTCTTTATTACTGTTTTCGCGGTAAAGTGTTGAAACTGGGACGCAGTGGTGGGGAGCGGGTGTAGTGTAGTGATGCAAAGGACGCTTCTAAACTCGAGGAATGATAGGCTCCTGCTTCTAGAGTGGTCTGCACTGGTGGACTGGTTGTTTCAACGGAGCCTGCGACCCCTCCTGTTAGGGACTCTGTGTGTGGGGGCTATGTGACTTTGTGGCAGGGGGAGGACGGTTACAGATCCCCTGCTGCGTGGCTCTGTGATCCAGGATAAGGACTGCTGCATAAGATCTCTAACTGCCCTCTCCCACCACAAAGTCACATAGCCTCCCCCCGCCCCCCGAAAATGAAAACCACCTCCCAGACTCACCAGGGTGCCTAGTGACTGCAATGTGTGTGACCTGCTGCTGAACTTGCTCCCGTGTCTGTACCCTGGTAAAGGTGACTGTCCTGTCCAATTACCAACCCCTTTACCCCCCTTCAAACAGACTCTCCTCTAAAAAAAATGATGGAAACAGTAATTAACAGAAACGTATTTTTTATTAGCACCTACACAGTTAGGGGATGAAACTGGGATGGGGGCTTGGGTGAGGCAGGAAGGAAAGGACTTATCAAATTTTGGGGAATGACAGCCTTCTGCTACTTGAGCAGTCTGCAGGGGTGGAGTGACAGTTTTCACGGACTCTGCCGCCCCTCCTTCTTGGTACTTTGGGTGAGGGGGGTATGGGACTTTGTGGCGGGGGAGGGTGGTTACAGATAGACTGCAGCGGGGCTCTGTCCTCCTGCCTCTGGTCCTGCAGAACATCCACAAGGCGCCGGAGCGTGTCCGTTTGCTCCCTCATTAGTCCAAGCAGTGTTTGAGTCGCCTGCTGGTCTTCCTGCCGCCACCTCTCCTCCCGTTCGCTGTGTGCTCGCTGGTATTGCGACATGTTCTCCCTCCACTGAGTCTGCTGGGTTGCCTCGGCTCGGGAGCAGCCCATAAGTTCTGAGAACATGTCGTCCCATGTCCTTTTCTTTCTACGCCTAATCTGCGACAGCCTCTGGGAGTGTGATGCCAGGGTAGGTCGGGAGACAGTCACAGCTGTGGGATGGGAAAAAGGGAGTGAATTCCTCACAAAGATAAATTCTTTTGTGAACAAAGAACATAGTCTTTCTCTGTGAACAAGACCATGCACAGCACCTATCACATGCGCACTCAGGACAAGGTCGAATTTTCGGCCTTCGCATTCAGTGCCTGGGGTCTTGCAGTGCAGATCAGACAAGCGGGGCAGGACAGCGGAATTTGGGTAGCAGGCTGACATGGTAAGCCGTAGACTTGTGGCTGCTTAAAACTTTAATAATAGCACTGCCCTCCTTTCACATTCAAAGCAATGCTCCTATCGTTGGGCAGTTCCTGCTGCCGGCAATCCGGCAAGCATGAACTCTGCCCCTGTCCCACCCCCTCGCGGCTGTCCCCGGGAAAGATCCCTGTATGCTGCCCCTCTCCCGCCTCCACCGCATGGCTGTAAACCGCCGTTTACAGTTCTGTAAAGGAACAGGTAAGCAGTCCCAATACTAACATTCCCCTAATTCAAAGCAGGTCACCATGAGCGACATCACTCTGAGGATTTCAGAGACAGACAGAGAACGCATGCTGCGTGAAAGCCTGCAAAGACCAGGGCCGTATGCCGCCATGCTCTGCAAGGCAATGATCCCGGAGTACTTGCTGCTAGCCTGGCGCGGAAACGTTTCCTACTATGGAGGACACAACAAGGCCGCTCTCCCAAGGAACCTCATGCAAAGGCTTTCCAATTACCTCCAGGAGAGCTTCATGGAGATGTCCCATGAGGATTTCAGCTCTATCCCCGGACATATAGGCCGAATTTTACTGTAGCTGCACTGGCAAGGACTAAACAATAGAGCGCCTAGGGCAAACCAATCATGATAAACCAGACATTGTTAGATTTTTTTGCAGTAGTTGCACTGCCAAGGACTAAAACGTTAAGCGCCTAGGGCAAACTAATCATGAAAAACCAAATGTTAATATTAACATGTTCTGTTCAAAATTACATGTTTAAAACACTTACCGACTGATCCTTCCCCTGATTCTGGGACCAGGTTAACGCCTGGGGACGGTTGGTAGGGGATCTCTGTGAGGGTGATGAAGAGATCCTGGCTGTCTGGGAAATCAGCATTGTAAGCGCTGTCGACTGCCTCGTCCTCCTCATCTCCTTCCTCATCTTCCCCATCCGCTAACATCTCCGAGGAAGCGGCCGTCAACAATATCCCATTCTCAGAGTCCATGGTCAGTGGTGGGGTAGTGGTGGCGGCCGCACCTAGGATGGAATGCAGTGCCTCGTAGAAACGGCATGTCTGGGGCTGGGATCCGGAGCGTCCATTTGCCTCTTTGGTCTTCTGGTACCCTTGTCTCAGCTCCTTGATTTTCACGCGGCACTGCGTTGCATCCCGGCTGTATCCTCTCTCTGTCATGGCTTTTGAGATCTTCTCATAGATCTTTGCATTCCGTTTTTTCGATCGCAGCTCCAAAAGAATGGACTCATCGCCCCACACAGCGATCAGATCCAAGACTTCCCGATCAGTCCATGCTGGGGCCCTCTTTCTATTCTGGGATTGCATGGCCATCTCTGCTGGAGAGCTCTGCATCGTTGCCAGTGCTGCTGAGCTCGCCACGATGTCCAAACAGGAAATGAGATTCAAACTGCCCAGACAGGAAAAGGAATTCAAATTTTCCCGGGGCTTTTCCTGTGTGGCTGGTCAGAGCATCCAAGCTCGGACTGCTGTCCAGAGCGTCAACAGAGTGGTGCACTGTGGGATAGCTCCCGGAGCTATTAGCGTCAATTTCCATCCACACCTACCCTAATTCGACATGGCCATGTCGAATTTAGCGCTACTCTCCTCGTTGGGGAGGAGTACAGAAGTCGAATTTAAGAGACCTCTATGTCGAACTAAATAGCTTTGTTGTGTGGACGTGTGCAGAGTTAATTTGATTTAATGCTGCTAAATTCGACATGACCTCCTAGTGTAGACCAGGCCCCAATCTTCACAACCTTCTCAGGCAAGGAGTTCCACAGGTTGACTGTGCGCTGTGTAAAGAAGAACTTCCTTTTATTTGTTTTAAACCTGCTGCCCATTAATTTCATTTGGTGGCCCCTAGTTTTTATATTATGTGAACAAGTAAATAACTTTTCCTTATTCGCTTTCTCCACACCACTCATGATTTTATATACCTCTATCATAGCCCCCCTTAGTCTCCTCTTTTCCAAGCTGAAAAGTCCTAGCCTCTTTAATCTCTCCTCATATAGGACCCGTTCCAACCCCCCTAATCATTTTAGTTTCCCTTTTCTGAACTTTTTCTAATGCCAGTATATCTTTTTTGAGATGAGGAGACCGCATCTGTACACATTGTTCAAGATGTGGGCGTACTATGGATTTATATAAGGGCAATAAGATATTCTCCGTCTTAGTCTCTATCCCTTTTTTAATGATTCCTAACGTCTTGTTTGCTTTTTTGACTGCTGCCACACACTGCGTGCCTGTCGTCAGAGAACTATCCACGATGACTCCAAGATCTCTTTCCTGATTAGTTGTAGCTAAATTAGCCCCCATCGTATTGTATGTATAGCTGGGGTTATTTTTTCCAATGTGCATTACTTTACATTTATCCACATTAAATTTTATTTGCCATTTTGTTGCCCAATCACTTAGTTTTGTGAGATCTTTTTGAAGTTCTTCATAGTCTGCTTTGGTCTTAACTATCTTGAGCAGTTTAGTATCGTCTGCAAACTTTGCCATCTCGCTCTTTACCCCTTTCTACAGATCATTTATGAATAAGTTGAATAGGATTGGTCCTAGGACTGACCCTTGGGGAACACCACTAGTTACCTCTCTCCATTCTGAAAATTTACCATTTATTCCTACCCTTGGTTCCCTGTCTTTTAACTAGTTCTCAATCCATGAAAGGATCTTCCCTCTTATCCCATGACAACTTAATTTACGTAAGAGCCTTTGGTGAGGGACTTTGTCAAAGGCTTTCTGGAAATCTAAGTACACTATGTCCACTGGATTCCCCCTTGTCCACATGTTTGTTGACCCCTTCAAAGAACTCTAATAGATTAGTAAGACATGATTTCCCTTTACAGTAACCGTGCTGACTTTTGCCCTACAAGTTATGTTCTTCTATGTGTCTGACAATTTTATTTTTTACCATAGTTTCAGCTAATTTGCCCAGTACTGATGTTAGACTTACTGGTCTGTAATTGCCGGGATCACCTCTAGAGCCCTTTTTAAATATTGGCGTTACATTAGCTATCTTCCAGTCATTGGGTACAGAAGCCTTAGTTAATAGTTCCGCAATTTCACATTTGAGTTCTTTCAGAACTCCTGGGTGAATGCCATCTGGTCCCTGTGACTCGTTCGTCTTTCTTATCTGCCACTTCAGAACCCCTCTTCTAATTCTGCTATATTCTTTTTGGGGTTGTGTTACCAATAATGAACAGTTTATTGTGGGTGAGAGGATACCATTGATCTATAATTCTGTATTATTCTCCCTCTCATTCCTTATGGAGCTTTTTTGACAGCTGCTGCATGTTAAGCAGATTTTCAGTAAACTATCCACAGTGATGTCTGTGTCTTTTTCCTGAGTTGTTGATGCAGTTAATTTAGAACCCAGTATGAGTAGTTCAAATTATTCCTTGCCATCGTGTTTCCCCGTCACCTTGCTTGGTTAGGTCCCTCTGAAGTCTCTTTATTCTATTTTTGTCATTTTAACCTATTAGCAAGATACAGAAATAAGGTTTACTAGTCTGTAATTCCCCAAATCACCCCTCGCACCTCTTAAAAATACAAGCAAAACATTTGCTATGCCCAAGTCTCTAAACCATGTTCCATTGTGTCAACTGACCAGTGTATATATTAGTATTTGAAGTCCTCCACTATTATAATTTGATCACTTTATTGCCTGTTTGATCTCTCTCAACGTTATGTACTCAGTATCCTTTTCCTGATTTTGGAGGCTGATAGTACAGGCCTACTAGTATATTTGTATTATTACCTTATTTGGGTCTTTGTCTCACATCTGGGTCTTGGGTCCCAGGCTCTGCTGGTCTAGAAGTGAGACAAATCTTGATTGTGAACTCAGAAGACCTAAGACTGTAGTTTCCCACCTTTATGGAATATTGCATACCCAGAAGTAGTTTTGGAAGAGGCATTAGCTAAATCATAGGTCGGTCTGTTATACCCAGTGCACTTGATGATATATTCATCCTTCCTTAGCACTTCTGTTCTGAAGGAGATCTGGCTCCAGGATAACCAGGCCCAATAGTCATTAGACTAAAACCCTAAAAACAATTTTTGCCTTCTCTCCCTTCACCACCTAATTTACGGGGAATATTTAGTTCTGTTTTACCTCCAGCAGAGAAGCAAGGTTGGATAACTGCTGTGTCCTGCAGGCCATATCTTCCATCCAACTGTGCAGTACTTCCAACTTCCAACTGTGCAGTACTTCCAAGCTGCAATATTATAAGGTTTCTAGGTCTGTCTCCATCTTCAGAGCTCCACAGATGCCCCATTCCCCGTTGTTGCAGGGGAATGGGGCATGTTATGAAGCAGTTGCCTTGCACAAGTATTTATGGATGGCAGAATGGAACTTTTTCTGGCATGGACTTGTAGAGCGTCTGAAATTCAATGACAGAGTTGTTTCCTGGTAAATTGGAATCTAAGTTTCCATTTTTACTAGTAACCTTTTCTGTCAAATTAACCAATGATGCTGGGCTCTTGAATTCTCTGATGCTTCCAGTAATGAAGATGATGTGTAATAGTGCCTGTAATTATAAGATCAGATGTTTGATGCAACATATGAATGCGCTCATCTCACAATGTTAAGGTGCCAGTATGCCTCGTTTTGTCAGTATCTATTTATCAGCAAAGCCTTTAGTGCCCTCTTCGTGTTGTCTGCTTTGCAAAGCTAGGGTTACCATCCGTCCGGCTTTTTTAGCTTTAAATGGCCGTCCGGGGGGGATTTCTAATAAGGTAGAAATGTCCAGGATTTCCCCCTTCCCCTCATGCAGAGTGCGGTGTGACTGATTGGACGGCTGTGCCTGATTGAAAGCCGCTCACCGCCACTGGGTCCTCTAGCAGCCAGAGTCCCTCCCCCTCCCTCGCTCTCCCGCAGAGCAGCGCCTTATTTGTTTGGCTGCACATGGAGCCCGCAGCTCTCCCTCGGCGGGGGGGGGCAGGCAAGGGACAGGGAACGGGGGGATTAGATTGGTTGGGGGTTCTGGGGAGGGGCTGTCGGGAGAAGGGGGTGTAGAGAGCGGTTGGGGCAGTCAGGGGACAGGGAGTGGGGTCCTGGGGGCAGTTAGGGTGGGGGGGGACAGGGGGTAGGGGGATTCTGAGGGGGGTGGGAAGTGGGAGGGGGCAGGGCTGGGGCGGGGCTAAGGTGGCACCCCGTGTCCACTTTTTTGATTGTTGAAATATGGTAACCCTATGCAAAGCATTGACTTCTGAGTGCTTTGCAACCTGCACCTATGAACTTCTGCTGGGGTTGATGAAAGGTCAGGGCAGTCAAGCCAGAGTAACTTTTATTTTTACTCAAATGAGGGATGGGGAAAGGGTTGCCTGGTTTGAGGGAGAATTTCATTGTGATGGATTAACTTCCCCTTGAACGATTGTTTTATGGCACATCTGAATGAGAGATTGTAAATTGGCTGACAGCAGTGAACCCAACCAGTGTAATTAAAACCAGCTGTATGGGAAGGGAGTTGGGAGGGGAAGCAGCCTCCATCTTTAGCTTTCCTCATTTGTGCTTCATTCTGACTAACTAAGCTCACTCTGCTTGTAGTCGGGTGTAACGCGTCCAGAAGTCTGAGATTCCTGCCAGGACAGAATTTATCCCTCCCATATGCTATAGTGCCACAAAGCTCCATTAGCAAAAGACAAAGTGAAGTTCATGAGCAGTTTTCCAGGCCCCCCTGGTTATAATGTCCCAGGCATGTGGTGCCATGCAGTGATGAGAGAGGATTCTGTGGACCTTTGAAAATATATTACTGGATTGAATTTTTCCATTCTCATACTTGGCTCTACTATGATCAAAACCATGTGAATATTTCCTTTGGTGCTTCATCAGTGAGCATCTCACATTAAAATGGAAAAGGGGAATACCTGTCTGCAGACGTTCTAAGCCACATCAGTGCTGTGGTTTGCTTTAATTACATATTGCACACAACCCCTAGCTTCTGGAAGTCTATTGTGCACTTCTGCTTCTCTCAAGTCATCTTTGCTGTGTGTATTTATCGGGCTGGCTGTCCTCCCAAGGAAGATAAGGCTCCTCATCCAGAATTTCTAGTGATCTGCATGAAAGTGCTCCTCTTGGGATCTGTTTTGACTCCATGTTCAATACGTATGCTGCCCTGCTCCTGCAGCAAGTATTAAAAAATAGAGACGGCCTTTGTGGTCTCCTTGCAACTCTGTTTCTTAAATATTATTGTGCATCTTTCTTCTAGTCCTGCTGGGGTGCAGAGTTGTCAGAAACACTTGCCAGGAGCACAGCTCAAGGCACTATTGTAACCCCAGCACACAGTTCACCAATCTGGTATAGTTAAAGGTAGGCAAGGCATTCTTAGCACCTTCCTCAGACTGTCTGGGCTTCTGCCTTAAACAGTTGGGTAGGTTTTGCTGCAAGCTGTGGAACAACTGCTGTTTGTCGTGGGTGAGTGACCTATTCCCTAAGTATCCCTTAGCTACCTCACAGAGAGCTGTGTAATTTTTTTATGAAGCACTTTGAGTTTCTTGGATAGAAAGAGCTATCGAAGTGCAAAATATTGTTATTATGATGTACTTACTAATAGATGCATGTACTGCTTCAGAAGACCATGTTCTTCCATTCCTGTTCCTTGTCTATTCTTATCTCTGTTTGGCCTACTCTTTTGGGCTTTATTATGTTGTTTACTCTTTCACCTTTGTTAAATCTGTGGTTAGTTTTTTATTACTGAGCAGAGGTCAACTTTCCTGCTACAAACAGAATAATTTAAATTGTTGTCAAACATGAATTTTGAGTACTAGGAAAGCTTTGTCTAGAGCAGGGGTGGGAAAACTATGGCCCATTGGCCGGATTCAGCCTGCAAGCCGTTTTAAGCCAGGCTGCGAGCTGCACCATGCAGCTCAGCCCCACTCTGGCGCTCTGGCTGGGGCACTGGGTCGGGGGCCGGACCACGCGGCTCGGCCCCGCTCCGGCTGGGTCAGGGGCCGGACCACGCGGCTCGGCTCCGCTCTGGCCAAGGCGCAGGGTCGGGGTCTCACCACGTGGCTTGGTCTCACTCAGGCCGGTGCGCTGGGTTGGGGGCCGCACCACGCTTGAGGTAAGAGCTGCTCGGAGCCTGCACCCCGAGCCTGTCCCCATGCTCCAACCCCCTGCCCTAGCCCTGATCCCCCTCCCGCTCTCCAAATCCCTTGATCCTCCCCCCAACCCCAATTCTATGAGCATTCATGGCCGCCATACAATTTCTATTCCCCAATGTGGCCCTCGGGCCAAAAAGTTTGCCCACTCCTGGTCTAGAGACTCAAATGGCAGAGGCAAGGGGCCAAGGTATCCCTTGCCCCCATTTCATTGGTGCTTCTGCCTGTCTGCCATGGGGAAAAGCTGTTCAGTGGGTTTGGATTAAATGCAAAAATGATATTGAGAGAGTAAAATTCTGTGTTCCCTTGGAACAGGAAATTATATGCATAAGCTCAGACTCAGTTTGGAGTGAGAAAATGACCCTTTACATTATAACTGCCTGATTATGTTCATCATCCCCTTGGCGTTTCTGAGGAGCTTCAGGAAAGCCAACCAAGGTGCTTCTGCCTGCTTAGATATAACCTTTCCCCAACCCACTGTCTGTAACTGCAGGGCTAAACACATTCATTTATTCAGTAGTTGTGTGTGTGTGTGTTCGTGTTCCCTGAAACTTTCCATCTAGAAGTTGCTGTGCTTTTAGGATATGATGACTGCACTAATGAATTCATCAATCACCATAATCTGATTAAATTGATGGGGGAGAAGGAGAGTGAGCCAGCAGATGATATAAATAGATTATTTTAAGATACAAGAGATACCCAATTAGCGACTGACTCACTCAGCATTTAAATGGAAGTGTTGCATGAGAGATTTACTGGTAACCAACACAATAAATTACACTCTATGGTTTCTTGGCTGAGAGTGTGACATGCAGACTGTTAGTGGGACCCATAAATAAAACAGAGTGGTGAGTTACTGTAGGGAAGAAACACCAGTTCTATAGTGCCCTGTTTTTATAGGCATGTGTGAAATGGGTAGGATGTTTACAAAAGGAATGAGGTGCAAGGGAGACCAACATGGATGTGAAGTCTTGTATCAGACACTGTGGCAGCACCCAGGGAGAAGGGTGGAGAGCACACAGGACTGTAAATGGAAAGAGTATAGAATTGTTTGCCCCTGAGTTTTTGAAGGTCAATCCTCCAGAGGACGGAGATAATAGAAAGGAAGCTTTCTGTACAGGAAGCATATGTTTTTGTGGCGATTACACTCTGTATAGATTAGGACTTCTGGGAGGGAGGGAATGGAAAGATGTGGCTGGAACATAGGACCATCTGCCAGTAGCTTGGCATAGTCTTTCCATTAATGCGAAGCTTATTAGTGTGGGTCCAGCTGAGGTAGACCAGGGAGAGAGCAATAAAGGCAGACAACTCTTACCCAGCATCCTTTAGGGAGGGGAAAGGTTTGTTTACATATTCTGTTCTGGTAACTTGTAAGATGTGGCTTTTTTAGCAGAAGCTTTGGTTGGAAGCTTTTAGTCTTGTCCTTGCTGAATTCAGGGATGTAGAATGGGGTTTGCTGCAAGGGGGAGAAGTTTATATAACTGGTTTTGAGCAGAGCACTTGAACTGGGGAGGAGGAGCTGGGTGAAGGAAACTTGCCAGGTGGTATGTGTGTGTTACGTTATTGCCTTTCCCTGTGGGACACTTCTGAACATCAAGGTGCCCTATATTTTCTATTCTGCCTTTGCTGTGGTGGTAGAGGGCTCAAGAAGAGTCCAGAACTTTCAGAGAACAAACCAGGGAGGCCTGTTGGGGGCGGAAGTGTGGATAGGAGCCAGGGGGGCAGTTAGGGGACTGGGAGCAGGGGGGTTGGATAGGGGGCAGGGTCCCAGGGGGCGGTTAGGGGCGGGGATCCTGGGAGGGGGCGGTCAGGGGACAAGGAGCAGGAGGGGTTGTATGGGTCGGGAGTTCTGAGGGGGGAAGTCAGGGGGCAGGAAGTGGGAGGGGGCAGATAGGGGGCGGGGGCCAGGCTGTTTGGGGAGGAATAGCCTTCCCTACCCGGCCCTCCATACAGTTTCGCAACCCCGATGTGGCCCTCGGCCACCCCTGTTCTAGGTAGATTTCAAGTTGTTGGTGCCAACCAATAAAGCACTTCGTGGTTTCAGTCTTGGCTACTTGAGAGGTGACCTCCAGTGCTGTTGCAGTTTTAATAAGGAGAGATGCTTGAGCTAGCAGTCCCTTTATTTTTGAGAGAAGAGGGAAAAGTGTTTTCCATGAAGGCTCTTTGACTCTGGAACTGTCTCCCTTCCTCAGACCATCAGAGCCTGAATTTGTTTATCTTCAGGACAGTTGCAAGGCTTATATATTTCCCAAGCTTTGAGTATGAGGTAGGCTGTGAGGGATGGGCTTGTCAGGGGAAGAACGTTTTTATTGTATTGCTATTTTTTAAGTCTGTGTTGACTTAGTCTGTATCTCTTGTATATTTGTTCAAACACAAGAAACAGGTGCTTTCAAGAAATATGAATAAATAGAAGAATGTAGTTGGAAAGTGAACTTTTTTACTCAGTCAATCAATCCCCTTGGGTTTATTTGATGAAAGCTGTTCATTGGCTTTCCAAATTCTCTTTTGAGTTCCAAATAGGTGTAAGAGAATGTACAGAGTCATCTGAAATCTGATTTATTGCAGAAATGAGAATGGCTTGTGTCTGGACCAAAAGAAAGAGAAATAATGATCTACTTTTAAAACTTGTATACTAAGCTAAGCTTGCTTTGCCACTCATGTGTAATGCAGTGTGAAACTCATGCCAATAAAATTGTTATAACAATGCACACCGTTAAGTTTATTCTCACAGCGAGCACACCATTAGGTTTTTACGCACACACATGCTTATACATACACAGTACATTCAGGGCCTGATCTACTGCCCATTGAAATCAGCAGAAAGAGTTCCATTGACTTCAGTGGGAATTGGCTTAGGTCCTCATTTGGCTGCCACTATGGAAAATGTTGGTGTTTTGTATCCAGAATGATACAAATTCATTTCTTTGTAGTATTTATTTCACCTACCTTAAAATGGGAACTGTAAGTTATTTGACAAAGTGGCCAAAATGTTGTTATATCCTTCACTGAAATGCTATTTTTACAATTTCCTACAGTGATGATACTCATCCAGTGCTTTCTAAACTGACAGCTCATGTTTTTTCTCCAGTAGTGGAAACCTATTGCTGTCCCACAAGGGCACACTACATCAGGGCTTTGGCCCATTCTACAAAGAGAGGAAAAGGGTTTGCACTTAGTGCAGTCATAAGGGATCTTCCAGCTGGCTAGATGCCTCTCTTAAAAACACAAGTGTGGTCTTCCCCAGGAAATGAGGCTCAAATAGGATTGTGTATGTAGTTGATCTCTTGGGAAGAGAGAGAGAGCGAGCCCATCAGTAATGTAACAGAGGGGTAGCCGTGTTAGTCTGAATCTGTAAAAAGCAACAGAGGGTCCTGTGGCACCTTTAAGACTAACAGAAGTATTGGGAGCATAAGCTTTCGTGGGTAATGAAAGCTTATGCTCCCAATACTTCTGTTAGTCTTAAAGGTGCCACAGGACCCTCTGTTGCTCCCATCAGTAATGTTTAAGTGAAGCTGGAATATCAGCTGTCTGCTTGGAAGCACGTTTGATCACTTGATTGACCGAAACAAAATCACGGTGAGAGGACAGAATGAAGTGGAGGAAAAGGAAGCAGGAAGGTAGCAGAGAGTTTCTACCTTGGGGGCTGAGGAGATGATGAGAAAGAAAGCAAAGAGTTTCCTTAGGTGCATTACAGCACAAAAATCTATAGTCAGTTATATGGTCCGTAAGTATGCCGTAAAATTCTGTGGACTGGTTTCTCCTTCCAGCAGCACGGCACAGAACTGAGTGCCTGCATTAGGAATAAAGAACAGGAGTACTTGTGGTACCTTAGAGATTAACAAATTTATTTGAGCATAAGCTTTCGTGGGCTACAGCCCACTTCATCGGATGCATGCAGTGGAAAATACAGTAGGAAGACATATTTATACACACATACACAGAGAACATGAAACAATGGGTGTTACCATACACCTTTTTTTCTTTTTGCGGATACAGACTAACACGGCTGCTACTCTGAAACCTGCATTAGGAATGTTATATGGAGCTAGTGCTGTACTGTCTTGTTATGTCAGTGATTCTCAAACAATGGACAATAGAGATACTTCAGTCACAGTTGTGAAGCATCTGTCAATCTTCAGTCATTGACTGCAATAAAACACTTGTGGCTGGCCCCTGTCAGCTGACTTGGGGTTGGGTGGCTAAAGTGCTTGGGCTGGAGCAAGGTAGGGTAAACTACAGCCTGCGGGCCAAATTCTGCCCATCAGGGCTTTCAATCCAGCCCATGGGATTGCCAGCCCACGAGGTGCAGCGGGGCTAAGTCAGGCTCCCTGCCTGCCCTGGCCCTGCGCCACTCCCGGAAGCGGCCAGCACCATGTCCCTGTGGCCCCTGGTGGTGGCAAGGGGGGGGCATGAGGGCTCCGTGCACTGCCCTCGCCTGCAGACACAGCCCCCCGCAGCTCCCACTGGCTCCCGGAACAGGGAATCGCGGCCAATGGGAGCTTTGGGGGTGGTACTCACAGGCGAGGGCAGCGCGTGGCAGAGCTGCCTGCCCCAGCCCCCAGGAGCCACTGCCAGACATGCTGGCTACTTCAGGGAGCAGCGCGGGGCCAGGACAGGCAGGGAGCCTGCCTTAGCCCTGCTGCATGCCGCTGCTGGGTCGGAGCCCGCATCCCAAACTCCTCCTGCAACCCAACCGCCTGCCCTGAACCCCATAACCCCCTGCCTTGAGCCCCCTCCCACACTCTGCACCCCCTCCTGTACTCCAAACCACTGCCCTGACCCCCCCGCCACACCCCAACCCCTTGCCCTGAGCCCCTTCCTGCACACCACACCCCGCACTCCCTCCCGCACCCCTGCCCTACATTCTTGGCCCTGCATACAATTTCCCCACCCAGATGTGGCCCTCGGGCCAAAAAGTTTGCCCACCTCTGGACTGGAGCCTTGGCTCTGGGACCCTTCCCCCTTGTGGGGTCTCAGAGCCTGGGCTGCAGCCCGAGCCTGTATGTCTACACTGCAATTGTATAACCCTGCTGCCCGACCACCGTGAGCCCAAGTCAGGTGATATGGGCCAGCCATGGGTGTTTTATTGCAGCGTTAGACGTACCCTGAGGGTTTCCAGTTCTGGAGTCTTTTTTTTTTTTTTTTTTTTTTTACCAGCTAACCTCAAAACCCCTCTGCACTTCCTTGCACCCTGGGTGTACATTTTTCAGGTGCTGTTTTCCTGTAAATTCACCCACAATCAAATTGTCAGAGTCTGAAGCCCACAAAGAGAAAATAAACAGCACAGATCTAAAATGAGGGGCTGCAGCCAAACACCTGCACCAAAGGCATCAAAGGAAATTTATGTTCATATTGTTTTCTTAAGACTATCCTGGTTACTTTTTCATGTAACCAAGCTCTGTAGGTGCCTCATGGAAGGTGTGGAAAGAGGAACAGCTGGTTGGGTGGGGGGATGGTCCATTCAAAGATCTCTGTCCTAAGAAGTAATCCATAATATGAATAAGTTTGGGGAACCATGCAGCTAAAGTAATGAATCTCATTTGAATGGAGTTGGGTGCCAAGGTCCTCTATATCCGCATAGGTAGAAGTCAAAAAGGATAGAGAGGTAGAGGTATAACAGGCGACTTGGATGGTTTTCCAAGAATTTTTAGAGGAAACCAGAACCTTCCTTGGATTGACCAGTTTGATGTTTCCAGTAGGTTGCACAACAAGCTTTGGCAATGACGCTGGCACCTCTATCGCCAAACATGGGATAGCCAGGAGCCTCCAGGGGAAGATGGAACAGACTGTTTAGCTCTTGTGCACACCTCGCCATCTGATTGTGAGGCAGCAGCATCTGCGGCATTCCACACCAGGGGCTGAGCAGTGGAGGCATTTCAGGAAGCAGCTGCAGAGAGGATCAGAGCTTTATAAAGCTGAGTGGGGAGAGAGAGATCAAATCAAGCTTGAAATCATGAGCCTGGGTGAAAACCCAAGGATCTGTGCTTGGTTCACAGGGACTGAGGGTTGTCACAGCATGGGAAAGATAAATTGGGTAAGAAGGTTTAATTCCCCCCCCAGCAGGAACTGTTTCAGATTAATCTGTTTCTTATACTGATTCCATTTTCTTCCTCTCCTTTATTAAGAGGTGCAGCGTGCCTAACTGGTTGCTGGTGTGGAAGCAGCAAGCCCACTACCCATGTTCATATATGGAGTTTCTGTCCTTTCACCCAACAGTTTGGGCCCCAGGTTTCAAATATATTGAGTTCCAAACCAAGGGTCCATTTAACCCTGGCTTTCTGCAAGTGGGGACAAGTGCTAAATGTTGGGGGTTGGGTTTTTTTTTAAGCAGTTTCTCTTCTTGTTAAACATTTTATCCCTTCAGCCTGTTATGCTGTTCCTGTGGAATTTTTACTATGAAGTTGATACTTGTGTACAAGGACACAGTCCAGTGAGATTTGGTAACCTGTTGGGCACTCATTGGTGTTCCCTGCACCTCGATCTCTGTTTTAGACAGTGAAGTTCAGACTTCAGTGTGTAGCAATGATGACTCACATTGTTTAAACACTTACAGTTGAATTGACTCCTGGCATAAGTGAGCACAACTCCACTGACTTCAGTGTAGAGGGTGCCCCTTTACATCTAGGCTGACCTTGCTTCTGTGATGTGTTGTTTTGTACCTTGCTTTTTGGGGCGGTACATGGTACTGTCCTTTCTGTATGAGGTAGCCTTTTGTGGGGATGAACATCATGCTCCTTTACTAGAGTCCTTTGTAAAAATTATAACACAAGTGTCTCCAATTCATATTGTAGACTTCTCTGTGGGTTAAGTGAGGAACTACCTGTATGATTTAAGTCTGTCTTCCCATCCCCTTAGACACTGTCTCCTCTGGAATCTCCTGTGGAAGGCAGAGTGTGCTTCACTTTCTGATAAAGGATACAGATAAAGGGGTGCATGAGGGGCTTAATTAGGCAATACAGTCAAGATCAAATAGTGATAATGATAAATAAAAAATGCCAGTGGAATTAAAGCCTCTGACCTAATCAGCTACCCTTAAAGAGGGGATGGATTGAGAGAGAAATGAACAAGCTTCCAGTTCTTGAAATTCCCGGTGAGAGCCTTCTGTTTCACTGCATGTAGCTTGGTATGTGCGCCAATTTAGGTGCAAGGCTTCCATACAGTGGTGGGATTAAATTCATGTCTGTGGGAGATCAATTCATAGGGCATTTTCCAGCTGTCTGTCTGAAACCCAGTCTTCTGCCATAAATATAGGAGAACCAATATGCGTTTGCTAATATGTTCAAAACACACCTGTTTTCCTAGTGTAGACATAGCCTCAGTAACTGTCCTAGGAATGATGAAACAGCATATTGTCAAGATGGACATCTTTGGTTTCTCCAATTTAGGGAGAGGGTGGTGCCAAGGCCAGGACATTAGGCTATGTCTGCAATGCAGTGGGAGCCCAGGTTTACTCAAGTGAGTGGACCCTGTGTTTGAGAACCCAGGGCTTGAGCATGTATACAGACTGCCAATCCTAGGTTAAGAATATTTTAACCAGAGCTCAAAATCAGGGCTCCAGCATCCTCTCTGCAGTATGCAGATCCAAGTCCAACCAACTGTATCCCAGCCTTCCTAGTTCCCTCTCGAAATGTGGCCGCTCTAGCCTTTTGTTCATGGTGCACTGGGAAAACTTGACTGTCCACACCACAGGTTACAGGAAGTTTGAATAGCCCTCCAACACATCCTGCTGAGCCATCATTTTGATCTGTGTACCATCAGCAACTGGAGCCAGCCGAATGGAGGTGTCACCATTTCAAGAATTCCACTTGCTTGGGCTGTGGCTCCTGTTTCAGAACACAGGCAGAGCTTTCAGGAGACTCTGGTGGCAGTTCAGTGGTGTTTCTGACCCACCAAAGGCACCTGACTGAGCTCATATTGGAGCAGGAGGAGAAAGATGGAGACATGGCAGACTCAAATTGACCAATACTGCTTGTGACATTTGGTATAGACACTGATTCCCCCCTACAGTCACTGCTGGAGAAGGACCACAAGCACAGATTGGTGGGATCACAGCGTCATGCGGACATGGGATGACCAGCAGTGGGTCCAGAACTTTCGCATGAAGAAAGCTACATTTCTGGAGCTTCCTGAGGAGCTTGCCCCAACCCTCCAGCATAAAGACACATGCCTGAGGGTGGCCAGGCTGGTCCGGAAGTGGGTGGCTCTAACTGTCTGGTAGCTGGCTACCCCAGAGTGTTACAGGTCTGTTGCAAACCAGTTTGGTGTTGGAAAGCTAACTGTGGGTAAAGGCAATCGGGCATGTGGCTTACCCCAATGTGGTGGGCATTAAAAATATTTCATAAAATCATAGAAGATTAGGATTGGAAGAGACCTCAGGAGGTAATTTCTGAGGGAATGGCTGGCTGGCTTTGAGAGAGTGGCATTTCTAAACTGTGCTGGGGCCATTGGATGGGACTCGTGCCATAGTTTGCCCTTGTGATGGGTTGGATCACAGAAACCCCCCTGGGAGTTGCCAGCTGATATGCCAAGATTACCTCTGCTCCTGTTTTCCCTGCCAGCTCAAGACTCCAGCACCCTGTCTTGCTGAGCCCAGACACTGCCGTCTGCGCCAACAAAGACCCAGGGTCTGAATTACTTGTCCCAAAGCTGCAGGTTACCTGAAAACAGCTCACAGAAGCGTGCTTGTCTTTAGCACTCAGATGCCCAACTCCCAATGGGGTCTAAACCCAAATAAATCCATTTTACCCTGTATAAAGCTTATGCAGGGTAAACTCATAAATTGTTTGCCCTCTATAACACTGATAGAGAGATATGCACAGTTCTTTGCTCCCCCAGGTATTAATACATACTCTGAGTTAATTAATAAGTAAAAAGTGATTTTATTAAGTACAGAAAGTAGGATTTAAGTGGTTCCATGTAGTAACAGACAGAACGAAGTAAGTCACCAAGCAAAATAAAATAAAATGTGCAAATCTATGTCTAATCAAACTGAATACAGATAATCTCACCCTCAGAGATGCTTCAGTAAGTTTTTTCCTCCGACTGGACACCTTCCAGGCCTGGGCACAATTCTTTCCCCTGGTACAGCTCTTGTTCCAGCTCAGGTGGTAGCTAGGAGATTCTTCATGATGGCTCCATCCTGTTGTTCTGTTCCACCCCTTTATATATCTTTTGCATAAGGCGGTAATCCTTTGTCTCTCTCTGGGTTTCCACTTCCCCCCCCAACTGGAAAAGCATCAGGTTAAAGATGGATTCTAGTTCATGTGACATGATCACATGTCACTGTAAGACCCCAAGCCTTCATTCCTCCCAGCCTGACTCACAGGAAGGCTTGCTTGCAAACAGAGCCCCAGTCAATTGTCCAAACCGCCATTAATGGCCCAGACTTTGCATAATTACAATAGGCCCTCAGAGTTATATTGCATATTTCTAGTCCCAGATACAAGAGTGGTACATTTATACAAATAGGATGATCACACTCAGTAGATTATAAGCTTCGTAGTGATACCTTACAAGAGACCTTTTGCATGAAGCATATTCCAGTTACATTATATTCACTCATTACCATATTTTTATAAAACCATTTAGACTGCCGAACGTCACAGCCCTCTTCAAGGAGCACATGAATACACAAACTGCAAAGAGTATTACTCCATTGGTATGCAGGCCCTCGTTGACCAGAGAGAGCAATTTATGAACATCAAATGTTGGCTGCAATGGAAAAGTTCATGATGCCAGATTCTCCGCCCTTTGGGAATCTACATTCATGACCATGGTATTCACACCACATGACATCTAAAATGGAGTTACTGTCCCGATTGTTATTCTGGGAGTCCCCGCTTACACTCTTTTGCCTTGGCTTATGAAACCGTATCCTGATTTCAGAGGCCTTGGCAAAAGGCAGTTTAATTACACACTCAGCAGGTGGAGAAGGGTGGTTGAATGTGTGTTTGGACGATTGAAATTCCACTGACGATGTTTACAGACCCGTTTACATTCCAGTGTCGTCAGTACTGTCCTCATCGCTGTTGCTTGCTGTGTTCCTCGCAATCTTTGTGAAGCTAGAGGTGAGCCATTTCCCCCCGAATGGACCTATGACAGCAGGGGCTGCTGAATCGGTACACTCCACCAATGCACCTACCTACCACAGCTGGAGCTATCTGCTCCCGGGCAGCAGAAATCAGGGATGGTTTGGGCTCCCACATTATGGACTTGCATTGGGCCAGTGGAAGAGGGAGGAATGTATCTTTCTGATTGTGCTTGTGGGGGGCGCTGGGTTGATTGCCATGCATTGCACTTTTGAATGACATGACCATTTAAGGAATGGGGGGGACAGTATGGATTGATGTAAATAACTGTGATTGTTTATAGCTGTATTAAGACATGGGTTTTGCACACAACCTCCCAGTTGTCCATGATAATGTGTTTTTATGGACTGTGATTGGAAGTATCCACAGAGGAGGGGTTCAGCACTGAGGACTGCATGGGGCAATTTGCCCTGACCAGCCGCTTATAGGACCTGATTGTATGGGACTCCCAGCCATGGGGTTGTCTAAGCTGTTCCTGGAATTTAGTAACGCGGCGAGGACGTAGGCTGTGGTGTAGATGCAGCAGGAACCTGCACCATTGCAGCCGCTGGAGACAGCAGCCATTCAAACAGTTCTCTTTGTTGCACTGTATCTTCTTCCCTGAACCAACATTCCTGTTCCTGGGACTATGAAGTGAATGCCTGCTCCCGTACCATTACCCTGTCCTCAAGCTGTGAAGGCAGTCTGAGCCTTTCTGCTCACCTTTCGACATGTCTTTCCTCTTGCTGCAAGTCCTGGTGTCTTTGCTACTGGACCTGCTGGTTCACCCTGTCCAGAAGATCAATCATAAGTTCATCATAGAAAGACTTCCTCTTGAAATGGTCCACAAAGGTACAGTGAGCCAGGCTTCTGCAGTTTGGGCAAGCTGTGGAGTGTAGAGGTCAAGGGACCTGGAATAGGATGAGACACAGAGGGTTATTGTCTCGAATAGCTCAGTGCAGGAGCACAGAAAAAAATCTTTATGGAATTTCAAGGACAGAAAATGTTACATTTTGAAACTGAGATTCAGTTTATTGGCAGAGAGCTGCTTCAGACCACAGAAGCTCCCTGGACACAGCCAGGTTTATCACAGTGAAAGAAGTGCTGAGAGAATGGTATGCTAAAAATCACAACTTTAAAAAAATTTCAATAAAATGGAGTTTGTGGGAACTCAGACTGTGCCATACTGCGGAAGTCTTCTCTGTCATTTCCGGCACTGCACATTGTGGAGGACATAACAGTTCTTGGGATGCTCAGTTGGCAGAGAGTGATGTTATTCTAAGTGGGCAGAAGGAAACCAGGCGTGTATGCCACCAAAGTATTCAAATGTGTGGTGACCCAATAGCATGTCTCCAAGTGGAGTGGGCTGGTGAGGTGGCCCTGAAATATATGCCCTTCCTCAAAATGTGACTACCTGTCGGGTTCCTGCTACAGGAAATGTTTGCAGCTGTCAGCACCTAGGATTGGGTCAGAATTCATGGGGGACTCAACAGGATGCTGCGTGAGCATCCACATGGCTTAACGCCTCCCCCACAGTTTCCAATGGTCTTTTAGGACTGCATGCAAACACACAGAAATCCACTGCCATCCCCCTTCTCCTCCTGACAAATTTCTTGACTTAATTCAAATCCCCAGTCATATTTGGGACTAATGATTTCATCACCCATGGCATGCATGGACTGCATTTAGCAGAAACGGGACTAACCCCACCCCACACAGAACAGTCTTTTTAGGTGGCTCGTTACACTATTGGATTGGTACAGGGAAGGTAATATAAGGTTCTAATTTTAACAATGTGGAACGTGCTAGCACAAATATGCTCTTTCCCAGTACAAATTCTCTTTAAATGCTTGTTTTACTTTTGTGTTTTCCGGTCTCCATTTTGAATTCCACATGGTGGGGGGGATCCGGGGGGATGTCAAGGCACTCACATGCAATCCGCCATTAGCAGATACATGCTGCCAGGGATTATAATATCTGTTCCATTAGTTCTTAAAGTTCTAAAAAAGTCCATCCCATTTGTATATTAATAAACCCAAAAATGGAGCCAGAAACACACCAGGCTCTGCAGCAGCTTCTTCCTCTTCTGTTTCTACTGCTGATTCTGCAGCCAGCAGTTCTAGGGGACATCAGAAAGGTCAGAGTATGGCCCCAGGAAATGCTGCAGCTGCTCCTGTAACAGAGCTCTTCTGGGACTGGTTTCATCAGCATAGTCACTTAATTTGCCTCATAATACCACCTGCTGCTGGCTTCCATCAATTCCCAGGCTGACTTCTGGGGCCATCAGGGCACCATCCCAGCTGGCCTGGTCATTGTACTCCGCTGGTGGCTCAGTGCTCAGCACAGTCCCCAGTACTCAGTCAAACACATTATGAGATGGGAATGATGTTGGCGAGTTGTCAGAGGTGTGGTTCTGGTCCCTGGTTCTCTGGTACTCAGTCTTGAACCATTTAATCCGTTCTCTGTACTGGTAAATTTCCAACACCACCAGCTTCTTCTCTATTTGCTGGTACGCCTGGTACTCCTACTAAAATCAGTTGTTTTGCTTCCCCACATTGTGTCTAAGCCTGAGTCCAAGAGATTTGTGTGTAGATAGAAGGGGATTTAGGCTTGAGCTTGAATCTGAGTCCAGTCTCACCTTGCAGTGTAGACCTACCCTTAGTCCATCAGTAGCATGCTGTGTTAATTAGGATGGTGTGGAAGAAGTGGAGCTGAGTAAGCCAGCAGCAAAGCTGTTTGAACAATTGGATTGAAGTGAAAGGTGTGAGTACAAAGCTGTGCCACTTTCATCCAGTAGTTCAGACAGCACTGCAGTGCTGCCATCTTAATTATAGTATTGCTGTCTTGAACCTCTACCCCATGGCAGGAATGGAACTGCCACTCTCTTCCAAGACACTAGTGCTTGGCTCCTGACGTTGTTCAGGGTCAGTCTTTGGTTACAAATGGAACAGAGGCTGAAACAAATAAAAGAGAAGAGAACTGCAACCCTAGTGGGGTTTTCAGCAATCCAGGGAGATGCCTCCCCTCCAAATGTAGGAAGAGGAGAAAGGACAAGGAAAAATCCCTTGTAGCGGTTTTGGGCTATCATCTTACCACACAACCCCGCCTTTCTTTCTACACTGTTCCCTTCTCTTGCTGTGAAGTTGGCCTGATCTTTGTTTGCTGGGCTGTGGTAGTTTTACTAACCGGAGGGCTGGTATCTGGTGTCTTTTTTTCTTTCTTTTCCCCATTGGTCTTAACTGCACTTGGTTTGCCTCCGTGCTTTCTGCTATAAGGAGACAGCCGGCTGCCTGTCACAGTGCTTCTTGCTATAGAATGGGAGAAGAGGAGGAAAACAATGACAAATATAATCATCAGTTTTAATGCTTCCTCCTTTGCATTACCCATTTTTATGAACTGGACCATCTGAAGGCTGCAGTTTGGCTAGTGAGGACTCCAGCACAGGTGCACACAAGTACAGCCACGCTGGCTGGAACCTTGCTCAGACCCGTCAGGATGTAAATAGGCCCATAGAAAGGAAAACAGAACAAAACATTAATTCTTCTTCAAGTGCTTGCTCATGTCAATTCCATTCTAAGTGTGCGCACGCCCACGTGCCGATCATTGGAGATTTTTGCCTTAAGTATCCATAGGGTTGGCTGTAGCACCTCCTTGAGTGCTGCGCTCATGTGTTGGTATATTAGGCACTGCCAATCCTATGCCCTCTCCGTTCCTTCTTACCACCCGTGACAGTTGGTCTGAGCGCCTTGTCTTGCCTTGCAAGAGCATTAGCGGTTCTTCACAGCCAGTTGTCTGTCTTCTTTGTATGTAGTTTGTAGGTATTTATTTAGGTATTAAATTAAGTCTTAGGTTAGTTTGATAGCACTGCTCTACAGCCAAAATGCTTCTGAAATAAATGTAGTCAAACTTTATTAATTCTGGGTCACTGAGAACAAAAATGATGCTTAAAATTGCTGATTGGCTCTAGTTTTCAAGATATGCTATTGGGTCAGTATATACGACCCTTGACTTGGGAATGGCGGAGGATAAGTGAGTTATAAAGGGAAGGGATCTCAATTTAAACCAGAAATGACTAAAATACATCTCTGACTGGATCTATGAATAAATCTATGACTGGGTTTGGACAGTACTTGCTTTTTAGGCAAAACAATGAATGATGCAATCTGAAGCTGGTATTACATCATACATGATATGAATTGCATCATGTTATTCCTAGAAGTCATGGATGATGCAATCATAACGAAGCTTACATCACTCTGCTGAACAAATTGCCCTATATCAGCTCTAGAAATCATACAGTGTCGTGCTCTCTTATTTGTCAGTGTTTGATTTTTGCAAAGGGACACACTTCTGTTTAGCCAAAGTGAGCAGAGATGCCTCGTACTTGTGTGAACAGTGCAGATAACTTCTGCTGTGTTTGTGGTGAAGTGACTTTTGCATCACAAAAGCGCAGTATAACCACTATGGTTAAGAAAGCCTATCACCTTTATTTTGGCTGCAAAATTGGAGATCGGGACAAGAGGTGGGCCCCACACATATGCTGCAACACTTGTGCAACAAATCTTCGCCAGTGGTTGAACAGGAAAAGGAAATCTATGCCTTTTGCAGTGCCAATGATTTGGAGAGAGCCAACAGATCATACCAGCAATTGTTACTTCTGCATGGTGCCTCCAGTGGGGAAAGGTGTGTCAAAGAAGAAAAAGTGGACTGTGCATTATCCAAACATTCCATCAGCTATACGCCCAGTATCCCACGGAGAAGGACTGCCGGTTCCTGATGCATCAGAATCATTCTCACTTGAGTCAGACGAGGAAGAGGAAGAGGATGAAACTTCTGGTCCTGAACCATCAATGTCACAGGACCCACATTTTCGCCCATCCTCCTCCTCTGAACCACACCTCATAACACAAGGTGAACTGAATGACCTTGTCAGGGATTTGAAACTACCCAAGAGTATGGCAGAGCTGTTGGGCTCCAGACTACAGCAGTGGAATCTCCTGGCAGGTGATGTTAGGATTTCCATGTTCCGTGACCGTCAAAAGGATCTTGTCCCATTCTTCTTCACGGAAGGTGATCTTGTAGCCTGCAACAACATCGATGGTGTGATGGCAGCCCTCAACATCGTTCATGATTCAGATGAGTGGAGACTGTTCATTGATTCATCGAAGACGAGTCTTAAAGCTGTTTTACTGCATAATGGCAATGTTTTGCCATCAATTCCAGTTGGTCATGCAGTCCATATGAAGGAAACCTATGACAACATGAAACAACTTTTGAGGTGCATAAACTATGACCAACATCAGTGGCAGCTTTGTGGCCATTTGAAGGTTGTTGCTCTCTTGCTTGGTCTGCAGACTGGATACACAAAGTACTGCTGTTTTCTCTGCGAATGGGATAGTCGTGCAAGAGATTCCCACTACATCAAGAAAGATTGGCCACTCCGACAGTCATTGGAGCCTGGGAGGAAAAGTGTTCAGCATCCACCACTTGTTGAATCAAGGAAGATTTTGTTACCCCCCTTACACATCAAGCTGGGTCTGATGAAGAACTTTGTCAAGGCCATTGACAAAACACAAGCAGCTTTCAAGTACCTCCGTGGAAAATTTCCAAGGTTAAGTGAAGCTAAGATAAAGGAAGGTGTCTTTGTTGGTCCTCAGATTCGTGAACTTCTTCGACATGATGCATTTGACCATGCACCGCGTGGCAAGGAAAAGACGGCATGGAAAGCCTTCTAGTTAGTGACAATAAATTTTCTCAGAAACAACAAGGCAGACAACTACAGGTTGTTGGTGGAAAACCTCCTCAAGGCCTACAAAAGCCTTGGTTTCAACATGTCACTAAAGATACATTTTTTGCACTCTCATCTAGATTTTTTTCCACCGAACTGCGGAGCAGTGAGCGACGAGCACGGCGAGCAATTTCACCAGGACATTGCAACAATGGAGAAACGCTATCAGGGCAAATGGAGCCCATCAATGCTTGCAGACTATTGCTGGACAGTGATAAGAGATGCTCCACTTAATGAATACAAGAGACAAGCCAAGGAGCTCCGAGTAGACACTGAATAGGACTAAACTATGTACATAATAGTTTTTTGCCTTTTGTTTTATAATACATTTTATTTATATAACCCTTTTGCTGATTTTTAAAGTGTTACATAAACAGGACAGGTGAACTATTATCATGTAAAGCAACCATATACACATGAAAAGACCTAGGTTTACAATTTATGATTAAAACTCTACTATCTACACAATATACATAGACATAATATAAAAACTTAAATATCTTAGAAACAGTAGCCAATCAGTTGTTTTAATTGTCATATTTGAATTCAGCACATCAAAATACATAATAAATAGCACATTTTATCCCTGAAGCAGACGACTTCTCAAAAATTGTAGACCAGTGTAGTTAGAGTCCCAGCTGGGATTTTGTGTGCCCCACTCTCCCAGTTTCAAACCATGCTCATCATGCAACAGATGACCCGCACGATAGTTGTTTGAAGTGCTTGGGGGAGTCCCATAAAAAGGACAAGTGCAGAATCTGTAAGAACTTTCACCCTAAGACCCAAAAGGAGCGGGATATGCGCTTGGGGGCCCCTTCTCCTGGAGGCTGTGCTTTGTTCTGCGTCGGAGCCTTCCCACTTGGACCCCATGCCAAGCACTTTGGCTTCAGTGTGGAGTGCTCTGCCCGGCTCCGTTCCCCCTTGCCAGTGCCAAAGGAGCGGCAAAAGACAGAGACCCCTGCCACCGGAAGGGAAAGGGGCTCGGTGAGGCAGTCGTTAGGCCCTAAACAGGCCTTTTGAAGGCGCTCCTGAGGGTGACGCACCAGTCTACATACTGGTTCCTTCTCCCAGTTTTCTGATCCATCTGTCCCACTTTTACCATGCTTGGTCCCAGATAACCTCTGACCACTGGGTCCTGCGCATGGTAGAAGTGAGATATTCTCTCCAGTTCTGTTCCTTCCCTCCCTCCCAACACCTTCCCCTTCCTCATGAGCATCTCCTCATGCAGGAGGTCCAAATGCTCCTTGCTGTGGGAGCTAAGGGGCAAGGGATTCTATTCCTGTTATTTCCTAATCCCCAAAGCTAAGTGGCATTTCAAACCCATTCTCAACCTGTGTGGCCTCAACAGATTCATGAAGAAGTTAAGGTGCCGCATGGTCTCTCTGAACACGATTATTCCCTCTCTGTATCCAGGAGACTGGTACGCTGCCCTCAGCCTCAAGGACGCTTACTTCCATATATCTATAATTCCAGCCCACAGATGGTTCCTCAGGTTCATGGTCAACCCCAACCATTACCAATTCACAGTCCTCCCCTTTGGCCTGTCAACAGCCCCACGAGTGTTCACCAAGTATATGTCGGTCGTAGCCACCTTCTTATGCCAGAGGCAGGTGCAGGTATACCCATATCTCGATGACTGGCTGCTCAAAGGACATTCCAGGGACCAAGTGGTGTGCCAAGTCAGCTTTGTAAGATCCACCTTTGACAGGTTGGGTCTCCTGCTCAACGACATTAAATCTACCCTATCCCCAACGCAGAGAATAGAGTTTATTGGAGCAGTGTTGGACTTGGGCCAGGGCATCCCTGCCGGAGGCTCAGTTTCGGACAATGACAGACCTCATTCAGAGCTTCAAGTGGTACCCCATTACCACAGCAAGGGATTGCTTTAAGCTCCTCGGCCATATGGTGGCATGTACATACATGGTACAACACGCAAGGCTGAGGCTCAGGCCTCTCCAAGCTTGGCTGGCATTAACCTTTCGGCCGGGGCGCAACAGTCTGGACAAGGGAGTCATCGTCCCGGTGGCAGTTCTCGAGTCTCTTCACCGGTGGCTCAAGCCACAGGAGGTGTGCGAGGGAGAATCCTTTAACAAGCCCCAGCCCTCCCTGTCCCTGGTGACAGATGCGTCAGTGTGGGAAAGAGGCGCTCACCGAGGTAAACTCCAGACCCAAGGTCTCTGGTCGCAAGATGAGCTGTCACTCCACATCAACGTCAAAGAGTTGAGAGCGGTCCAACTGGCATGCCAAACCTTCCAGGCCCATTTGCAAGGGAGCTGAATGGGGGTCATGACAGACAACACAACTGCGATGTTTTATATGAACAAGCAGAGTGGGGCTTGTTCCTCTCCCCTGTGTCGGGAAGCCCTCAAGCTGTGGGACTTCTGCATAGTCCATTCCATTCACCTGGAAGCATCTTACCTCCCAGGTTCTCAGAACGAGCTGGCGGACTACGTCAGCAGATCCTTCCACAGTCACGAGTGGTCTATCTGCCTGGACTTTCCAAAGGTGGGGAGTTCCCCAAATTGAACTGTTCACCACAAAGAGCAATAGAAAATGTCCTCGGTTCTGTTCCTTACGGAATCACAGTCCGGGCTCCCTTGCAGACGGGTTCCTCCACCCCTGGACGGCCCATCTGTTGTACATGTTCCTGCCATTTCCACTTGTCCACTAGGTCCTGCTAAAGATCTGCAGGGACAAGGCGGAGGTCAGACTGGTAGCACCAGCCTGGCCTCACCAGCATTGGTATACCACGCTCCTGGAACTGTCGGTGGATGCTCCAGATTCATTGCCCCTGTTTCCGGACCTCATTACCCAAGACCACGGTCTCTTTCATCATCCCGACCTCGAGTCTCTCCACCTCACCGCTTGGAAGCTTCATGGCTAAACCCAATGGAGTTCGTGCTCTGAGCCAGTTAGGGAGGTCCTACTTGGTAGCAGGAAACCATCCACCAGGGCCACTTACCTGGCCAAGTCAAAAAGATTTGCAATCTGGTGTTCTCAGAATCATGCTCCCACAACACAGGCTCCTATACCACTCATCTTAGACTATCTACTACAGCTAAAACAGCAGGACCTCTCAGCATCATCTCTCAAGATCCACCTAGCAGCCATCTTGATCTTCCACCTAGATGCGGCCGGACATTCCGTCTTCGCCAACCCAATGGTCAGTCCTTTCCTGAAAGGTCTGGACAGGCTATACCCATGGGTTAGGCAACCAATCCTCCAACCAATCTCAACCTGGTCCTGTCCAGACTATTGGGGCCCCAGTTTGAACCCCTGGTGACTTGTTCATAGCTCTACCTGTCATCGAAGGTCTTCCTAGTTGCCATTACATCAGCAAGGAGAGCATTGGAGCTTAAATCCCTAACCTGCGATCCCCCTTATACCATTTTTTATAAGGACCAGGTGCAACCCAGGCCTCATCCAGCCTTTCTGCCAAGGTTGTGTCCCAATTCCACGCCAATCAGGACATTTTCCTACCAGTCTTTTATTCTAAGCCTCATGCAGATAGCCGAGAGCAAAGGCTACATTCCTTGGAAGTTTGATGAGCACTGGCCTTTTACATGGAACGCACAAGGCCGTTCCGTAAGTCGAACCAGTTGTTCGTGGTGGTTGGGGATAGAATGAAGAGCCTCGAGGTGTCATCACAGAGAATTTCACTGTGGATCATGTCCTGTATCTGGGCATGCTACGATCTGGCAAAGGTTCCAGCCTCTGCACTGACGGCACATTCCACAAGAACGCAGGCCTCATCAGCAGCGTTTCTGGACCAGGTCCCAATCCAGGAGATCTGCAGGGCAACGAAGTGGTCCTCAGTTCACACTTTCACACCTCATTACACTATTACCCAGCACGCCAAGGACGATGTAGCATTCGGCAGAACGGTGCTCCAGTCAGCGATTCCACAAGCTCTAACCCCACCTCCTAGTTAGGGCTTGGGAATCACCTAATTGGAATAGACATGAGCAAGTGCTTGAAGAAGAAAAAACAGTTACCTTCTTGTAACTGTTTGTTCTTCAAGACGTGTTGCTCACATCCATTCCAAACCCACCCGCCTTCCCCTCTGTCAGAGTAGCCAGCAAGAAGAAACTGAAGAGGCAGCAGGTTGGCAGAGACCTATGTTCACCGCCATGAGGGCGCCACTCTAGGGGGCTCCACAGCCAACCCGACGGGTGCTACTAGGGGAAAAACTTTCTGATGACTGTGCACACGGCACACACACACCTTGGAATGGAAATGAGCAACACATCTCGAAGAACAACAGTTACGAGAAGGTGAGTAACTGTTTTTTTCTGAAAGCCTCCGAGACACTCTTTCATTCATTTAACATATGAAAGGAGAAACTATCTTCCCCCCAGAAGCTGTCAAAATGGATTTATAGTTTATCGCTGTAGAGATCAGCTATGAGTTCAAAGATATCTGGATCTCTTTTCTAGATCCTTTTGGATTAAAAAAAATGTTTGAGACTGCTTGAAGAATGCCAAACCTCTATTCTGCACCCCTCCAGGTTCCCTGCCATCCTCTTCTCCCTGTTCGTGTGCATCTTAGCCTATTTGATTTCTATAATTCCCCCACCTCTAATATATCATGTCTGTATAGCATTGCCTTGTCTTGTGCTGTTTGCTAAGTTGTAAAATTGCATAACTCTATTGGAGAACCCGTGAAGCATGTTGTATTCGGGAACATATACAAGCTTTAGGTCATTTTCCTTTCTGTACTGTTTTTCTTTACCATAATCAATAAACCAATTAATCAGAAAAAAAAACCCTATTGTGTTACTTGGAAGTTTTTTTCTAGATTGTGATGTTCTCCTGAATCCATTCTTTTTCTATAAAAAAAAAAAAAAAAAAAACTTCCTTTGTTCTTCCACTTGTGTCTTATCCTCTAACCCTTGTATATTTTTATTGTCCATCTGTTTATTTTTTATATCCTCCTTAAACTGAGGAGACCAGAAGTGTACTTAATTTCTCTGGTGCAGTTGCTACAGGGCTCTATAAAGTGGCATTGTTACCTCTCTAGTTTTATTTGGGTTGCTTGTCCAGATTGAGGATGAAATCCTTCTGGGATCAGCTACCTGCACTTGGGCTCCCATGTGAAATCTGCTCTCTGGGCCAGGTGGACCTTGCTGTATTTGATCAGTGTAAATATTAAGATTTCTGTACGTAGAAAAACTTAGCACCCTTCTAGATTTCAGGAAAGCTGTTTGTATCATAGTGGTGGAGGACTGCACTGTTAGAACCACACACATTCACAGATGAGCCACACGCACTCCACAAAGCATCTGTTGCACGCCAGCTTTCTCTTTTCTGGAGTAATATGCAAAGTGAAACTTCTAGTGTGACTGTTTTGTTTTTTTTTAAATCCCTAGGTAATACAAATCCATATGGCCATTCTTTATCAAGTGCCCACACCACATATCTACTGACTAACAAGAACCTTTGAGCTTCTGCTTGGAACAGGCTACGTGGCCAAGTTTCTATTAACTGAGAGAGCTCTCTGACTCTGTTGTTTGTGCTATTGAATTGATAACTGAACACAAACACAAGAAGAGAGGTGCTTAATGGCAGTATTTACCCGCTTTCCAAAATGACTTATCAAAATGTGTACTGAGCAGGTGTCTTGTTGTTACACTGGTGAACTCCCTAGGGCCTCCAGGAGGGAATGAGTTGCTACTTCCTCTGCTGAGAGTTTGGAAGCTGTTGTCTAGCTGCTATTATTAGTTCTGGTAGCATTAAATATACATTAGGGGCTTTCAAAAACACTCCAGCAGTATGGTCCCTGCTCACAATCTAAAGCCAGGCAGATGAGTACTCCAAGGGAAGGGGGCAAGGGAACAACGGTAAATAATTTATTTACGAGTCAACTCAGTTCTCTGCAAATAGCATGGCAGAAGATAATCTTTTGGTGCTCTTAATGAAGCGCTCAGTCATAAAGCTCAGTAAAAGGGAAAGTTTACAGGAAAACCCAGGTTTGATCAACTCTGAGGCCTGGTCTACACTTAAAACTTAAGTTGACATAGCTACGGTGTTCAAGTGTGTGGAAAAAAATCCACATCCCTGAGTGCCATCGATAGGCCGATCTAACACGCAGTGTAGATGCAACTAGGACAATGGAAAAATGCTGCTATAGCATCTGTAATGTAGATATGGCCTGAGAGTATTCCAGCAGTGAAATAGCCCATCACTTTGATCACATTACTCCTCTCTCAATCTTGTCACTGGCTACCCATTCACTATCACATCACCACCCTCCATGTAACTCTGCCCTTCCCCATCTATCCTGCTTCGTCAAGCTTCACGTGGCCCCTTTCACCTCTACTCTGCACATCTTCCCAACTTTGCCTGCCTGCTTGTCAGCTTCTTGTGTAATTCCCTCCATGCCTCTTTCACATGGTCCCCTATGCATAGTGCAAATTCCTCGCGCTCATCTCTGAGGCTTCTACAGTGATCACATTTGAGTCCCTCTTGCCGATCCACTTTCCATCTTCTGGATATCTCCTGGGGGAAGAAGGGAAGGTGTGTTGTATCGAGATGTCTTGACTGAATGTGGGGGACAGGGTAAGAAGGGAGTTGTGACATGGAGGAAGGAGGCCATTTACATTGTTACTGAGCTTTGTTTTAGCATTTGCACATGCCGGAGAGTCACTTTTTAAAAAGTTGAAAAATAAACTATAATCACAGCCCACGCACCTCTCAGCATGTGTCATCTGCTGCTGTGATCCATCCCGGAGCATGGTGGTGATGCCCTTGGCTGCTGGCTAACTCTCCGAGTCTCATATACTGCCGGGGAGTTAGATTCCACTCCCTTTATCATTTTGAAATGTTAATTGTACATAGAACACGAGAAGTGCCAGAGTGGATTAGACTGGGGATCCAGCTGGTCGGGATCCTGCCTCTGAGGCCAGTAGCAGTGCTTCAGAGGAAGACATCTGCATCCTGATCTCCTGGAGGTAGGGACTGTCATTTGCTTTGTGACTGTGCAGTGCCTCTTACAGAGGGCCCTGACATGGCAGAGGCCTCTTGGATGTACTGCAGTATCAATATAAATAATATTGATTATTAGAGGAGGCTGCCATGCCCTTTCCAGAAACATGCTGTGTAGAAGTCCCGAAGGCAAGAGCCGGCCTAGTAAAGGTAGATGCACTTGGTCTCTTGCAAATCTGATTGCTTATTTGTTTACTAATTGGCTTTAGAGATATTAAATAGATATTAGATATTAAAGTTTATTTAACACCTCTATTGGGCTGGTTAACTCCAAGGGCAGAGCTTCTGCTTTAGTCTGGAATCAGTACCTGTTGGAAAGCACATCTTTTCAGCACAGTGTCCCTCAGCTCTTGATGCCCTGTTGAAGTAGGAGCTCTGGCTCTAGGGAGGCTGGCTGGCCAGCAGCTGCAGTAAATAACCCTGCTTGTAAGTGCTCCCTCTCTGCTTGAGTTACTCTGGCTATGGCTACACTACAGAGCTTACAGCGGCACATGGAGAGAGCTCTCCTGTTGACTTAGGCCTTGTCTACACTGTAGAGTTTTTGTCAACAAAAGTTATGTTGACACTCAAAAAAACGCTATACTTAAAATCGGTATTGCATGTTCGCACTCACTGCCTCTGTTGGCAGAGCGCGTCCACACGTGGGGCACTAGCATCGACAGTGTGAGCAATACACTGGGTACCTATCCCACAGTCCAGCTTGACATCTTCTGCCACTAGGTCTTGTGGGAAGGTGGAGCGGATCAATGCATTTCTTTCTGTCCCAGTATTCCATGGGCTTCTGGCTTTCTTTTGCGGCATTTTTCAACAGCCCTTGTTTGCTGTTCACCCCGCCATCTCTGTGTGAAGGGATGGATCCTGCACTATTCTCCTATGCTCTGATAACTCATGAAGACTTCGCGGATGTCTGTGCAGTTAATCGCAAAGTTCCTAACTGAAGAAGATTCCCAGTTGCCTGACATTCTGTGTGATATGGATAGGAGTAACTTTAGATTGCTTTTGGCATTCACGGAGCAGGTGCATAGGGTGGACCGTCACTTTTGGGCTCGGGAAACAAGCACAGAATGGTGGGATCATATCCACATGCAGGTGTGGGATGATGAGCAGTGGCTACAGAACTTTTGGATGTGGAAAGCCACCTTCCTGGAACTGTGTGCGGAACTCACCCCAGCACTGCGGCTCAAGGACACCAGAATGAGAGCTGTCCCATTGGTAGAGAAGTGTGTGGCAATTGCTGTGTGGAAACTGGCGACTCCACACTGCTACTGGTTGGTTGCAAATCAGTTTGGAGTGGGGAACTTGACCGTTGGGGCTGCATTAATGCAAAAGTGTGCAGGGCAATAAATCGCATCCTGCTACAAAGGAATCTGGGAAATGTGCGTGAAATAGTGGACGGCTTTGCAGAAATGGGTTTCCCTAACTGTGGAGGGGTGATAGATGGCGCACACATTCCAATTTTGGCACCAGACACCTTGCGACGGAGTACATCAACAGGGTACTTCTCTATGGTGTTGCAAGTGCTTGTGGATCACCATGGGCATTTCACTGACATCAATGCAGGGTGGCCTGGGGAGGTGCATGACACATGCATCTTCAGGAACACTGACCTGTATAGAAAGCTACAAGCAGGGACTTTCTTTCCAGACCAGAAGATTACAGTGGGAGATGTTGAAATGCCGATAATGATCCTGGGAGACCCAGTGTACCCCTTACAGCCATGGCTCATGAAGCCTTACACGGGAAACCTGGACAGCAGTAAGGAGCAGTTCAAGAACAGGCTGAGTAGGTGCCGGATGACAGTGGAATGTGCCTTTGACAGATTAAAGGTGCGCTGGCAACACCTTTATGGCAGGTTAGACCTCAGTGCGGATAATATTGCCATGGTCATAGCTGTGTGTTGTAGGTTGCATAATCTTTGTGATGCTAAGGGTGAAAGGTTTCCTCAGGGGTGGAATGTTGAGGCAGACCGCTTGGCTGCTGATTTTGAGCAGCCAGATACCAGGGCTATCAGAGGGGCCCAGAGGAGGGCAATTCGAATCAGGGAGGGTTTGAGGCAACACTTTGAAAATGAGAATGAGTAATGTACATCTGTGATTGATGCTGTTACATTACATATAGTTTTCTTAGGAAGCAATGGTGACATTTGGGGCCTTACATTTCAGTAAGCAAATGATTAAACTGCCTGTGTATGTATTGGTAGTGCCTGCTTTCTCAATTTGTAGGAAACAAATACAGATGTTACCATTCAAAAACTTTGCTTTTATTGCACAAGAAACAACACACACGCGCGCGCGCACACACACGCACGCACACACACACACACACAGATGCTTGGTGGGAAGGGAGGTACCAGGGAAGGTACCTCAGACTTTCAGAGCTGTGTGTAGGTCCAGCTATGATTGTGAAAGTTGTCCGAGGGAGTGGAGTGATAGGGAAACCGAGAAGTCCCGGAAAGTGGAAAGGACTGTGCGAGTGGAGTTTGGGAGCATATGGAAAAGAATTCTGAATGTGCTGCAGGGAAAGGGAGGCATGCATTTGCTCAGTCTGCAGCATTATTAAGGACTTCAGCATCTGTGTTTGCTCCTCCATGACTTCAATCATCCGCTCAGTAGCATCCTTAACAAAGTCCTGGTTTTCTTTTCTGCCCTGCCTTTCAGCTTCCCTCAACACCTTGTGTTCTCTTTTCTCTGCATTGGAGAAGTGCAGTATCTCCCAAACATGTCTTCTTTGCTCCATCTTGGGCGCTTTCTTATCTAGCGGAGACGCTTGGCTGGTGTGTGGGGGTGTTCCTGAAGGCCATATCTGCCGAAGCAGAAGGAACAATGCACAGAAGCATGATTAATTTCACACACAGCATTGAAACATTTCAGTAAAATACACCTTTTGTAACCTAACAATCACTTTCTCACTCACCCTTTGCAAGCACACATCTCTGTGAACACCCAAAGGATGGTGAGTGTTGGCGGTGGGGGTGCTCTACATGGGGAAAAGAGCACTCACTTTGCAAGGGTTGCAGTTAAGCTGAGTAGCGGAAAAAATCTAAAGTTCTCTCACTCTTTTTCACAGGTGGGGTCATTGTAGCAGATATGTCACTGCTGAGGGTAAGCAGAGAAACAAGGGTACAGCTGTTACATGCTTGTGGCTTCTGCTCTGGTCCCTATGCTACTCGCCTGTGTGCCGTTTTGGTCCCTGCACAAGTGATTGCTGAATGGCGCAGGAAAGTTTCCTACAATGGGGGAAGGAACAGAGCAGCTCTGCCAAGGAACCTTCAGCAGAGGATTGCCGAGTACCTCCAGGAAACTTTCCTAGAGATCTCTGGAGGATTCCTGTGAGATCTCGGTGTGCATCAACACCCTGTTCCACCGTACTGATTAGCTACACAGGGAAATGTCCAGCTCACAGAAACATAGCCTTCCACATTTCTATACCCTGAACCCACCTCCACACTACACAAACCACAGCCACTTACCAGGCGTCTTTTCTACTGCTTCTTGCTTGCCGGAGAGCAACTGCTGAGACTAGCTAGACACCTCCGGAGTGCTGAACAATTCCTGGCTGCCTGCCCCACCAGGTGACCCTGCCGGGAGCTCCACATCGTTGTCTAACTCCACCTCTTCATCAATGACTTCGTGCTCCTAGTTAGGTCCTCTTTCTGCTGCTTCCAGGCCAGCCAAAGTATCCGTGGGTCTCTTGGTGTTGGAAGAGGAGTCACCACCAAGGATAGCATCCAGCTCTTTATAGAACTGGCAGGTCTTAGGTGCAGCACCGGAGTGACGTTTTGCCTCTCCCGCCTTATCTTTATCTGTTTGAAAACTGCACTGGTAATCAGGTGGAGAAGGGGTGTAACCTGATCTGGGTTGGTTGCATCTGCCCTGATATTTATCATATGGGTCTGACTCTTTCTTACACATCAACATGTGTATAGCTTTTCATGCCAAGAAAGCCTATCGAACTGAATTAGGAGTGGCCAAAATAAAAAGAGTGGAGCCTTGAAGATTGATTTACAGACCATGTTAAAGGAAGCTCTGTATTTAATGGACAAAATGTGAAAAATCCCATTAGATTTCTTAGCTCTCCCCAGTCTTTTTGCCAGCCTCCCAGCTCACACCACATTCCTCCTCCCCTACTGCCCCCTTTGTTCTTTGTATTTTTCCTTTGACCCTGGGTCCCTTGTTTCTTCAGTGTTTGTCATTTCTCAGCTCCTCCTCTGTCTGTTCTCACTCTGTGTTCCACAATCCTGCCCACTGAAGTGCAACTGTACTTCACTGCCTGGGAAGCCTGTCCGGTGCCAACAAGACTTTTCATTACAGTAACCGTGCTATGAGGACAGAATAAGGCAATGTAATCATTACCTGGGTTCTGGAGAGCGAAGGTGCTCCTGCTAAGCAAATATTTACAAACACTGCTGAGAGCTGACTTTCAGGAAAGGAAGAGAGGAATACCCTTTAAAACCTTGTTTCTCTGATTTAATTTAACAGAGAAAATTGCTTGACTTTGAGAGCACAAAATCCAAGGAGCAGCTCCCCTTCTTCAGACTGACTTGAGGTGAGTTTGGAGTCTTTTGACTCACTCTGTGCTGACACCCTGGTTTGATTAGGGGGCTAAGATAAGGCTACTCAGAATTCCAGTTTTTAAATGTTCTCATGTCAAAATACGAGGTCGGGGACTGGGAGCAGCTTGGGAGGAAGAGGGTTGGATTTGTATTGAGCCAATAAGAATGAAAAGGCGCACTTGTAAGTGGTTCTCAGCTATGCAGAATGGCTTAGAGAGGAAACAGTTTCACATTGTTTGCCCTCAGTAGCACCGTTGTCAGTGTGTGATGGGAAGAGAGGCAAATTGGGTGAGAAGGGAATTTCTGACACAACTACTGAGCGAGGTGGGCATTCTGTATCGGGAAGGGTGCAGGGAGGGAGGCTCTTTACTTGTTGCTAAACATTTTATTCCAATGGAGTTGATACATGCAACCCTTGCGTGCAGAATTCTGGGCAATGTGGTTCAATATCCAGTAACTCTGACTTGGACGAGACAGAATAAGAACTGGAAGGATGGGGGTGGACGGCTAAAATGCTCCTACAAATTTAAAGCTGCAAGGCAGATTTCTTACCCCTCCATGGCACCATGCCTAACAGCTGTAAGATCCCTCTTCAGGGACTGTGTTTGTTTCTGTGTTTGAACAGGTCCCAGCACAATAGGGCTGCAGTCCTGATTTAGACCTCTAGGAGCTACCATAAAAGTAAACAGTGGCATTGTGTTTCTCTAAATGCTGTGCTGAAGGGAAGGGCTCATGTTTTCTCTTGAACTTCTGTCTGCAGGGATGATGGGGAAGAGTGATGCTAAAGGAGCCTTGTGACCCATTTCAGTGATGTAGTGGGAGTGATGAGTTTGTGCCTGGGTGTTGAATTGTAGTGCAGTAGTGTTGCACCAGTCCTGTCTTGCAGCCTGATTCAAAGCCCACAGAAATCTTTGTTAAAATCAATAGGCTTTGGATCAAGCCTTTGATACTTACAGGGTTTTGGGTGCTGTAATACTTGGAAAGGGACAGTCCTATGTTAGTGACTTCATCTGAAATACTGTATGCAATTCTTGTCTCCCATGTTTACGAAAGATGAATTCAAACGGGAACAGGTGCAGAGAAGGGCTACTAGGCTGATCCAAAAAATGGAAACCCTACCTTATGAGAGGAGACACAAAGAGCTTGGCTTGTTTAGCCTAACCAAACTAAGGGTGAAGGGAGATATGATTGCTCTCTATAAATACATCAGAGGACCAGGGAGGGTGAGGGGTTATTTAAGTTAAGTGTCAATGTGGACACAAGAACAAATGGCTATAAACTGGCCATCAACAAGTTAGATGAATGTTTCTAACCATCAGAGGAGTGAAATTGTGGAACAGCCTTCCAAGGGGAGCTGTGGGGGCAAAAAACTTAAATGGCTTCAAGACTGAGCTTGATAGGTTTATGGAGAGGATGGTACGATGGGACTTCTACAATGGCATGTGGCCATTCGGTGACTGCCAGTAGCAAAAATTCCCATCGGCTGGTGATGGGACGCTAGATGGAGAGGGCTCCGAGTTACTACAGATGAGGGTGAAGTTCTATGGCCTGCAATGTGCAGGAAGTCAAACTACATGATCACCATAATGCCTTCTGACCTTAAAGTCTGTGAGTGGTAGAAGTTCCGATATACTGTGCTAGAATAGAGGTAGTTCAGTCATGTCTCAGTGATGCATGTTCCTGTGATCTGTTTATAACAAGGATCATAAAGCTTTGTTTCTCTGCAGAGGTTCCTAGGTTCTGTGCCTGGTGATTTGGTCTTGTCTCTGTGCTGGAGATGCCTTGATGAAGCACCTGTTCTTCAGAGTGCATAAGGAGTGTTCTCAGTGAAATGGATCTCTCAGATTCCTTTAGATGAGTGGATCACAACAGGTTCAGTGCCACTGAAATTTAGAGGGAAACAAAGGGACTATAGCATAATGCTGTTCTGGTCCAATATATGCAATTAGACTGGTTGAAGTGAGAGAAATGAGTAGGCTGGCATGTGGCTGGTATTTACTGCAGAGTTTCAGTGTACAAGAAGTGGGGTGGTAGGGAAAGATGGGGTGGTTAAATAAAACATTTGAGTCCATTTGAAGAGTAGCACCAGGGTCAGGGCCGGCTCCAGCATTTCTGCCGCCCCAAGCCACAAAAAAAAAAAGTTGCAATCGGCGGCGGCAATTGGAGAGAAAAAAAAAAGTTGCAGTTGGTGGCGGCAGTTCAGCGGCAGGTCCTTCGCTCCTAGAAGGAGTGAGGGACCTGCTGCCCCCGAATTGCCACAGGTGCTGCCCCTCTCCCTTGACCGTCTCAAGCACCTGCTTGTTAAGCTGGTGTCTGGAGCCAGCCCTGACCAGGATATCTTCCTCTACTAATTCTGCAGAGGCAGGAGAAAGGCAAGGCCCACACACCGTGGAGTACCTGGGAACTCCTAACTGCACACAGCATTTGCCCAGTGGTGTTTGGATGGTAATCGTGGGACTTCAGTACTCCTTTGGTATATGTTACTGTCAGCTGTGCATGAGCAATCTGCAGGGACCAGTAAGGGAAAAGAGTGAACTTGAACTGTGTAGCAGAGATTCTGGTGCCAGTAATTAATTTCTAGGGGATGGGGAATGGTGGCAGAAGCAGGGTTCCTTTGGCAAATCCCAACACCACCATGTCAATAAACTGTACAGAGTCTGTGATGGTGGAGGAGGGGCAGAGTGACCCATCAGGCCTCCTTTCCTGGCTAAAATAAGTTTGTGATTCCATAAATACTTTTTCATTACATTCATAGGTAAGAAAGTCTGTGTTTTCAATGAGACAGGGAATAAAACTGTCATTAGTGGAGTGCTGTGTACCTAAGCATGTGTGGCACATCACTGGAAGAGCAGCAGCAGGAAGAGAAAGGGTCTCCTTACAGTTTTGGTGGTGATGATTCTAGAACTAGGTAGATAATCTTCCTTTATGACACCATTCTCTTCATTGACTCCAAAGGCCAAGGGGACTGGGGGAAGAGAAGGGTTAGAGGGAACATATTTTTCATATCCCATCAAAAGTCCAGGGTTAAAGGAAAGCTGCTGGAAATTAAGAGCTGTCCTAAATCACTATATCTAATCAAAAGGAGGAAACAGCCATCGTGGCGTTGTGCTGCAGAGTACAGCTGGATTGCCAATGCAGAATCCATTTCACAAATGGGGAAGAAGAGACTTCACAAGTTGTTAGTTCTGTTTTGTCTTTACTGATTTGTCAGTGGACCACTGTTGATATAGGCTTTGCCTGTGCTAAGCACATGTAAGCTCAGAGACCCCTGTTCTGCTGGTTTGGTTAACAGTGATTTAATCTATTCTACACATGCTCTGCAGGGAGAAACCTAGACCAACACCACTCCACAGTTACACTGTGACTAGCTGAAAACCTAATACATAATGCCAAAAACTTATTTTACAGCAACCTTGGCAGTCCTTGCTTTCTTGTCCTTTCCAGTGGGATTGCCTGGCTCTATTCTGCACTGTCAGACTGCATCTCCTATTGGGAAGGCAAAAGAGCAGTTAGTCATAATTGGAATAAAGGAACTGGCCCGCTCACTTCCACTTCTTCTCTTGTATTTTGCCCTTTTCCAGCTCTTGTCTGTGTTTCTTTCTTTGTCCTTCCTGATGGTTTTAGTAAACAGGTGAACACAATATACGTATAGCAACCACTGGTTCTTCCCCCTCTTTGTCTGAGACAGAATATGGTAGCCTGTCCTGAATTTTGTGGGATTTACCTAATCTCACTAGAGAGATCCCATGTCCCGCAGGACCATTGACGTGCCCCCAACATGATTTTAGACCAGTATAATGGGGTCTCTTCATGATGACATGCTGCATACGTGCTCAGAAGTAACGATTGCTACTTGGGCAAAACCAGATCTCGAGCATCTGAATTGATTATTGGATTGAAGCTCTACAAGAATGCAAGCTACAAAATAGTAGTTTTTGCCAATTATGATTGAAGACACACTCCTGGAAACAGGACTGTTCAGTGCTGATAAACTGATATCAATAAATCTATCTCAAACTTTTAGTACTTCACAATTTAAAGAAAAGCCAGGCCGGAAGGGGCCATTGTGATCATCTAATCTGATCTCCTGTATAACACAGGCCATAGAACTTCCCCCAAATAATTCCTAGAGCTGATCTTTTAGAAAAACAGCCAATCTGGCTTTAAAAATTGTCAGTGATGGGGAATCCACCAGGCCCCTTGACAAATTGTTCAAATGGTTAATTACTCTCACCAGTAAAAATTTGCACCTTATTTCCAGTCTGAATTTGTCTACCTTCAACTTCCACCTGTTGGATCATTGAAGAGTCCATTATTAAGTACTTGTTCCCTGTGCAGATATTTAGATTGTAATCAAGTCACCCCTTACCCTTCTCTTTGTTCAGTTGAATAGACTGATCTCCTTGAGACTATCTCTATAAAATGTGTTTTTTAATCCTTTAATCATTCGTATGGCTCTTCTCCGAACCTTCTCCATTGTATCAACATCTTTCTTGAATTGAGGGCACCAGAACTGGACATCGGGTTCCAGCAGCTGCCACATCAGTGCCAAATACAAAGGTAAAATAACCTCTGTACTCCTAATCAAGATTTCCCTATTTATGCATCCACGATCACATTACTTGTTTTGGCCAGTTTCACACTGATATTCAGCTGATTATCTACCATGACCCCCAAATCTTTTTCAGAATCACTGCTTCCCAGAGCCCACCATCCTGTAAGTATGGCCAACATTCTTTGTTCTCAGATGTGTACTGTGACAGGTTGGATCACAGAAACTGCCACCTAATGTACCAAGACTACTTCTATTCCTGTTTTCCCTGCCAGCTCAGGACTCCAACACCCTGTCTTGCTGAGCCAGACACGCCCGTCTGCTCCAGCACAGACCCAGGGTCTGAATCACTTGTCCCAGAGCTGCAAGTTTACCTGAAAACAGCTCACAGAAGTGTGCTTGTCTTTAGCACTCAGATGTCCAACTCCCAATGGGGTCTAAATCCAGATCAATCCGTTTTTATCCTGTATAAAGCTTATACAGGATAAACTCGTAGATTGTTCGCCCTCTATAACACTGATAGAGAGATATGCACAGTTGTTTGCTCCCCCCAAGTATTAATACATACTCTGAGTTAATTGATAAGGAAAAAAGTGATTTTATTAAATACAGAAAATAGGATTTAAGTGGTTCCAAGTAGTAACAGACAGAACAAAGTAAGTCACCAAGCAAAATAAAATAAAATGTGCAAATCTATGTCTAATCAAACTGAATACAGATAATCTCACCCTCAGAGATGCTTCAGTAAGTTTTTTCTCAGACTGGACACCTTCCAGGCCTGGGCACAATTCTTTCTCCTGGTACAGCTCTTGTTGCAGCTCAGGTGATAGCTAGGGGATTCTTCATGATGGCTCCTCTCCCCCTCTGTTCTCTTCCACCCCTTTATATATCTTTTGCATAAGGCGGGAACCCTTTGTCCCTCTGGGTTTCCACCCCCCTCACTGGAAAAGCACCAGGTTAAAGATGGATTCCAGGTCAGGTGACATGATCACATGTCACTGCAAGACTTCATTGCCCACTTGCCAGCATACACATATACAGGAAGACTTACAGGTAAAACACAGCTATCTGCAGACAATGGTCCTGGTTAATGGGAGTCATCAAGATTCCAAATCACTATTAATGGCCCACACTTTGCATAATTACAATAGGCCCTCAGCGTTATATTTCATATTTCTAGTTTTAGATACAAGAGTGGTACATTTATACAAATAGGATGATCACACTCAGTAGATTATAAGCTTTGTAATGATATCTTACAAGAGACATTTTGCATGAAGCATATTCCAGTTACATTATATTCACTTCTTATGTTGTTTTTATAAAACCATATAGACTGCACAGCGTCACATGTACATTTACATTTAGTTGTATTAATGCATGCTGTTTACTTGTGTGCAATATCTGAAGCAAGCTGCTCACATGGTATCCATAACTAAACCCATTATATACCCCACCCAATTAATTTGCATCACCACCAAGTGGGTGCTGCAGCTTTTCTGGGAGGTTACCAAATCTGAGCTCTTTTGAAGGAAGGGAGGAAATGGATTCCAAAGGTGAGGACCCTGCATGGAAAATGCCATGTCAGCAGCACCCTCTCTCTTAAATACATCAGGTAGTAGTTTGATGTGTGGCCCTCATCACCCTTCTTGCTCTATACTTTGAAATGAATGTACTCTCATGGTTTGGTGCTTACAATGTAAGCTCTTTGGGGCGGGAGCTGTCTTTTGTTGTTTGTGTGTACAGCGCCTAGAACAGTGGCATCCTGGTCCATGACTGAGACTCCTAGATGCTATGATAACATACATAATAATAGCGTATTTGTTACTCCATTCATTGTGGGAGTGCTTTCTGTTCTGAGATAGAGAAGAAGAGTGACATACAGTTATCAGTGAGACAGTTTTCCCTTCTGCTCCCTCATCTGAACATAATACAGACTCCTTTCTTTCTCCTTCTTGCATGGTGTGAAAACAAAGTTGCCATGCTTGTGCAGGTCAGCGCTCACACACGTTTAGAAAAGTATATTCAGCTCTTCACATTACAGCTTCTGCACTGGCATTTGGATACTGACTGAGGCACTGAGCTTTGCTATGCTGCAAAGATCATTCCAGGGCCATTCTTACAGGCTTGGACATCATCAGATGGCAGAATAGGGATAATTGTGAGAGCCCCCTAAAAAGAACCTATCTATGCACGAGTCATCAAAAGATGAGTGATCTTGTGTTCATTGATTGCATCTTGCTGCAGCCACTACACAACTGCCCAATCTCAACAGTACAGATCGTACAAATGGAAAACTGATCAGCATGCTGTTTCCTGTCACACATCACCCACAAGTACTAACGATTGAAGTGATACCTAGGCTATAACAGCCTGTTCAGTGACATGGGGAGAGCACATGAGCCTCCTTGCCCCAGGAGTGATGGTCACCGATCAGACAGGCCCTCTAGTCCAAAGAGGAGTGAGATGGGTTACTTGTAACTTGACCTGAGAGAGGGAAAGAGGTGTTTCCTTAGGAATCTGAGCCTCTTAAACTGGCCCCTTTAATCTGATGTTCGTTAACATCCACGCTCTCCCAAGAACCACTCTGGGCTTTGTTTTGTTGGGAGTCTCTGCATTCCTAGTCCCCTGATTCCCTGTTCAGTAAGTGACCTGAGGGTCTATATTACAAAAAAACAAAAATCCCACATAACACGCAGCAGTGAGTGCCAGCCCAAGCGGGAATGACCACATTGCTTTTTTAGCCCTGTAGTGCAAGCCCAGGTCAGGTGACCCGGGCTCTGAGACTCACTGTGGCGGGGGATTTTTTGCAGTGTAGATGTACCATGAGAGAAACTCACTTTTCTTTCTCTCTTCTGTTCACAAGACAGCAAATAGGACGTGATTGAGTTTGACTCGTATTGTCATGGGTGAAACACTCTCCACACAAAATTTCTCATAAACATTCAGTATAACTGGAAATCTACCAAAATGTCCCAGAAAAAGAACAAGCCTATTCGGATTGAGTGGATAGTATCTACCTCTGATGTGTACCTACGGGGTCTATCTTGTTTGCATATTGGCAATACTTGTGTGGCTTGTCATGCCATTAAAGCATTATTGGATATAATTGTTGTCTTCCTGAGGCCAGGTGGTGCTTGGGACAGTTTCCCTTGATTCTGGGGAGAATTTACACAGAGAAACTGGGTTCCTCCATTAATCCTTGAACCAAGAAAACCAGACAATATTGAAGAACTGTGGATAAAACACTCACTCCTATCTTTACCCGCTCAAGGCTGGGAGAGAGGATGGGGAATTCCCCGTCCTCCCTCAGCAAGCCCCAGGCAAGTGAATAGTAAGTCCAAGTCTCTGACTTTTTGGGAGGAACTAAGGGAACCAGATTCCGCCTTTTAATATGGAGGGAGGTGCAAGGAAATCTGATCTATATTTGCTCAGAATCCAAGAAGTCTGCCTGAAAGGAAGAATAGAAGATATTTGCCCCTGTGTGGGTTGCCAGGATTATAAACCCTTGACTAAGATATGTGTAGATAGCACAGCGTTGAGGGCAAACAGGAGAATCCTCAAGAGAAAATCTGGAAACGTAGATCATCCTTCACAGATTTTTTATTTTTAATTTGAAAACCAAATTTATTCTTAAGAACTTAATTTTGCATTTATCACAGAGAGCGTGTTGAAGACATTGAACTTACCTTAAGCCCTTTCTTTGAGAGAACAGCAGTGGATGCTGGTATTTTTCCAAAGAAATGTACATACAAACCGGTTTGCTTCTCACTGTCTCTCACCGGACAGAAGGTATTTCAGTTTTCACCACCTGCAGTCCCTGGGACCTATTTCTTACCCAAGGTTTATTTGACTGGCTGCAGCTAAACCTTCTTGTGTCTCGCTTTGTTCTTGCCTCTCACCTGTAAACTCTAGCAAAACAATTAAGAGTTAGGGGTGGGGCCCTTTGCACAGATAGGACTGGTCTGTGTGTATGAGAGAGAGAGTGATTCAGTGCCCAATTTTGGCAGATTATTGTAACCTTTGTTGACTTGCTATTTGCTCCTGGCTGGTTGTCATAGCCTGGGCAGGGAAGGCTTACGAGTAAAAGTGTTCAAGGCTGAACCAGGAAAACTTCTCAAAGACTGAAAAGAAAATAAACATGGGTCTGGCTACTAGTGTAATGACGCTGTGTCCAGAATCACTAGGGCCCTACCTATACCACAAATACAACCATGTGTAGACAAGGCCTAAATCTGCGTCAGAAAGAAAATTGTCTTACACGAAAGCTCAGAAGTGTGTTGTTTGTAGTCTGTCTGATCTCTCTCACCACTCTGATCCCTCATCCTGCTCCTTTAACCTTGCTTACCAGAAGTAGTGATTTTTCTCTTGGATAAATGGGGAGACTATTCTATTAAAGTATGTTGCCATGGAGAATAGTGATGACTCCGGCAGTTCTCCTCAAGCCAATGTCTAGATGTGGCCTGTGCTCTTACTTCAAAAGGTTTTGTTTAACTTCTGCTTTTTTTCCCCTCCAAGTTGTTCCCTTCACAAGTGACAAAGTCAGGAGTCACTGAGCTGCTCTGGTTTTTGTTAAGAAGTTGTGTGTCAAGTGATTCTGACAGACACTTCCGACTTTAAATTGAGAAGCAGCTGATATTCAGTGGTTGAAATTGATTCTCTTTGCAAGGAATGGGATATATTTCCACAAAATACCCTGTATTCTCTACCAGTCCTATGTAGTACATGCCAGTGTGCCATCAGATGGCTGATCTTCAATCATTAGCTGCCAGGGCTGGATTGGAACCAGTGACTTGAGAGAGAGTGGTTTCCAGAGCTGTCCTGTGGTCCATTCCAGTATGCTGATAGCGGTTTTGCCTTTGAAGCTGCCTGGTGAGCTATGTGCTGGCATTCCAGGGAAGGAGACAGGGCAGGAAGAGGCTGTTTGCTTTTCTATTTAAAGTCATTTTAAAAGTCCATGTAAACAAGTTGCCAGCACAGCCCAATTAACGCGGGGGACATCTGAGAGAGGATTAGCAGGACTCCATGGGGTATGAAGCCGAGATCTTAATCTAGATCTATTAAGAGATTTACTTGGGAGGATGGGGTTTTGCTCCCTTTTGTTTAATTTACTAGGATTGGATTAGCTACAAACAAGGCCACTAACCCCAAACATATTTACCTTGCTGGTGCTTCTGTGCTGATTAAATAAGGACTCTGAAGTTGCAGGCTGGGCCTGCATGCAGAGTTAGCTGCTGTGATGGACTCAGAACTGTCATTACCCTTTAACGAAACATCCCCACAACTGTGCTGTTGCACAGCAATGAGCCAAAACATGTCAGGTGTACTGTTGCAGTAATATTTTTATAAAGATAGTCTTTGCTTGTGTTGGAGGGTTGCAGAGGCCAGTAATATCCTCTTTCCCTGCACTCACTGCTGTCAGCTGGAATTCTCAGTTTTAAAGCTCAGTATTGGTAGCCAGAGAGAGGGGTATAGATAAGGGTTAAACTGGTTTCATCTCCAGAATGAACACACCTCCTCTGTAGTTCTCAGTGATTCTCCCAAATCATTGTTTCAGTGATTAGAGAAGGGGTTTTGTTTTGGAGTACCAAGCCTGTGAGGGGATTGAGGTTTACCTTCCTTTTCCCCAATGTTACCCTAATGTACCGTACAGCACTGAGATCCTGCTTCAGCCCTCACTGCAATAATTAAAATACCTGGCTTATCAAAACTCTCTCTATAGAGGCTATAGGTCATTTGAAGGTAGCAGAGAAGGCCTATCTTGTAGATCTGAGCTTTCCAAGTCTGTCTACTCTGCAGGCTTCTACTGGCATAGGTATGTCTGTCAGAAGTGTGAAGAGGTGTGGTTCCTGACTGATGCTATGCCAGCAAAAGCTACTAGTGTAGCAGGCACAATTATATTGGCAAAACGTGATTTTACTAGTGTAGTCCGTTCTGCTCATGGTCCATGATTTTATGAGACGTAGGTATAGTTACATCTATGACAGGTATAGCAATTGCTTGCAATATCTTTGGGAAATCTTACTGTATTAAGTTTATGTATTATTGTGGCCAGGGTCTATGAAAGAGTTGACCACACCACCTCCAAGAATAATTAACAGTATGGTGTGATGAGACAAATTCATTCAGGTTGTAACACCTTCAGAGAAGTTCCACCACCTGGAGACACTCAGATGTATGAGTTCAAACTGGATTCTCCAGGGACTGACCGACAAAGAAAGGGCTTTTGGATAAATGGCCTGAGTTTAAACTGACTCAGGGCCTTTTTTCTGATCTAGTGAATTGACAGGACCTTCTGTCCCAGGGGGCCCAGTCCTTCCTGGGAAGGGTTGGAAGGACATTGGCTTACTGAGACCCCGTAAGACTGCTGGGTGACCTCTAGTAAGCTCTTAGCCTGTGTAAAAAAAACTTTTATTATTTTTATGTTTTCTCTGTAATGCTTTCACCTTAAGAATAAATGTGCTTGCTTATAAAGAGCTGTGTGATAACTCATAGCTGCTGGCAATTACAGCTGTTCATAGCCTTCAGAGAGAAGGCAAAGAACAGATGCAGGAATATTTAGGCAGTCTGGTTTGCCACTAATATCAAAGTGTAGACAGGGAACTATGCAGCCTGAGAAAAATCCCAGTCAGAAAGGGGAGAGAGACAGGTCTCTATCCAAGAGAGATGGGGTGACTGAGGAGCTGGGAGCCTACAGTTGGTGCCCTCAAGGGACCATGGAGAGGGAATACAGGTGCAGTTGCACTGAACTGTGATAGCATCCACACTAGTATATCTGTACTGGTAAACTAGTCCTATTGTAGACATAGTGTAGAGTATTACAGAGGGCCCTCCACCCTGTTTTCCTGTAACTTGTCATAGTCTTTGTGACTGTGGAATTTGTCAGAAGAGGTGGCCTCTGAAGTGAGGTAGACAAGGTGGTGATTGTGGTGGTAGCAACACACACCATGTTTTTCCCAGGCTTTAGTTTCAGAGCCCTAAAAGGGGGGAGCACCCCATTCCTTGTAGTGAAGGTATGTGGGAATGTGCCTTTACTGTGCTAGAGCCTGCAGTCTGGGTAGGCAGAACTAATTGCTTCTCCACAGCCCAGGAACTCCCAGGGCAAGTATCCCTTGAACATCCTGGTATTTACCTGATGCCAAGATCCTGATGTCTAAAGCAGGATAAGGCAGATGGAAAGGTAGTTTAGTGTACAATCCACCCAAGGATGCTAAATGGTGGTGACGCTGCTGACCTAAATGCCTCTTTACTTCCAGTAAGTATGGGACAACGCAAGTGACAGTTTGGGGAAAGGGGCTTTCTTTCCAGCATGCCTCTTTTTTGAGAAGGATATAGTCTTTGGAGAGCAGGCTGGGAATTGTAGTTCCAGCACTGAACATGAAGTTAGAATCATAGAATCATAGAATATCAGAGTTGGAAGGGACCTCAAGAGGTCATCTAGTCCAACCCCCTGCTCAAAGCAGGACCAATTCCCAGCTAAATCATCCCAGCCAGGGCTTTGTCAAGCCGGGCCTTAAAAACCTCCAAGGAAGGAGACTCCACCACCTCCCTAGGTAACGCATTCCAGTGTTTCACCACCCTCCTAGTGAAATAGTTTTTCCTGATATCCAACCTGGACCTCCCCCACTGCAACTTGAGACCATTGCTCCTTGTTCTGTCATCTGCCACCACTGAGAACAGCCGAGCGCCATCCTCTTTGGAACCCCCCTTCAGGTAGTTGAAGGCTGCTATCAAATCCCCCCTCATTCTTCTCTTCTGGAGACTAAACAATCCCAGTTCCCTCAGCCTCTCCTCATAAGTCATGTGCTCCAGACCCCTAATCATTTTTGTTGCCCTCCGCTGGACTCTTTCCAATTTTTCCACATCCTTCTTGTAGTGTGGGGCCCAAAACTGGACACAGTATTCCAGATGAGGCCTCACCAATGTTGAATAAAGGGGAACGATCACGTCCCTCGATCTGCTGGCAATGCCCCTACTTATACAGCCCAAAATGCCGTTAGCCTTCTTGGCAACAAGAGCACACTGTTGACTCATATCCAGCTTCTCGTCCACTGTGACCCCTAGGTCCTTTTCTGCAGAACTGCTACCTAGCCATTCGGTCCCTAGTCTGTAGCAGTGCATGGGATTCTTCCGTCCTAAGTGCAGGACTCTGCACTTGTCCTTGTTGAACCTCATCAGGTTTTTTTCGGCCCAATCTTCTAATTTGTCTAGGTCCCTCTGTATCCGATCCCTACCCTCTAGTGTATCTACCACGTCTCCTAGTTTAGTGTCATCTGCAAACTTGCTGAGAGTGCAGTCCACACCATCCTCCAGATCATTAATAAAGATATTAAACAAAACCGGCCCCAGGACCGACCCTTGGGGCACTCCGCTTGAAACCGGCTGCCAACTAGACATGGAGCCATTGATCACTACCCGTTGAGCCCGATGATCTAGCCAGCTTTCTATCCACCTTACAGTCCATTCATCCAGCCCATACTTCTTTAACTTGGCGGCAAGAAAGTTGGTCATTATGACAGGTACACAATAACATTAAAGGCTTTCTCTAATCTTCCTCGAGTGAATAAAATTAAAGAGATCGTTAACGAGTATTCAGCAAACCTGTATCTGTATAAATCTGTAGGCTTGGGGGAAGTGTTCCCAAGAGTTTAAAGAGAACTAACAAATGAAATCTTGGCTCTTCTGAAAATCATTCTTAAATAGTGTGGAGCCAGGAAAGGTTCACAGTGAATTTGCTGACTTCCATGCCATTAATGCAGTGGTGAGAGATTTTAACATAATTTTTTTGCATACAATAACTTGGAGGGAAGTAATTCATTGACAGTCACTGGAGATGGGAGCAGTGTCTTGAAGCTAAAGATTGAAACGTGTTTAGTTAGGTGTAAAGGAATGTCTCTCTCTTAATGAGCAGCAAAGAGTCCTGTGGCACCTTATAGACTAACAGACGTATTGGAGCATGAGCTTTCGTGGGTGAATACCCACTTTGTCGGATTCATGTGACATTCACCCACGAGAGCTCATGCTCCAATACGTCTGTTAGTTTATAAGGTGCCACAGGACTCTTTGCTGCTTTTACAGATCCAGACTAACACGGCTACCCCTCTGATACTCTCTCTTAATGGTTTTATTGCCTCTACTTAACTTTCAAAGTAAAACAACACTGCTTAGTGGTGATGGCGTATTAGTGAAAACACTTGGAGCACAATGGCAGAAAACATAGTGTTCACTTTTAGCTGTGGAACACGTTTTTTAAAAAGGTTCAGGATATCCTCTTAACTTATATTTATTCCTTTTGAGGGATTTATTCCTTGAGTGCATTCTGAAATTCTGAAAATAGTCTGGTCCTAATATATTACCTAAACTTTTCCTCATTTAGCTTCAGTGAGACAGTGGAAAAGAATCCCAGCAGAGGTGGTCAAGGTGCCATCACTGCACTTTCTCATGATCAACTTAGATACAAGATGTTGGTATGTGTAGAAGAGGGAGACATCCTGCAAAGTGCAGGAATCAGAGCAGGTGACCCAAACAGTCTAACTGGCCCTAGTGTCTCTCGCTCTAGCACTGTACATAGCTGTTGGAAAAACCTTGAAAGATGCTGTCTGCAGCTAACAGAGAGTGCATCATCTAAATCAGTCAGGCTTGGGCCTCCTGTGATGTTTGCTTTAACATCCTTCCATAATGTTCCCTGATTTCTCTGCATTCTTCTATTTTCGCTTCATTGTAAGATTTTGGTGTCTCATTACTGAAGTGTTAGTTCTGTGCTCTCTATCACTAGCTGTTAAATTAACCTCTGGAGAGCTATGCCAATGTGTCGTCCTGTCTGAAACCCCCTTGCCCTGATGCGCTGCCTATCAAAGAATAAAACTTTAAGCATATACAGAGCTTTACATCTACTCATAACCATCCTTTCCTCTAGCACATTCTGCTCCCCCCCCTGCATTGCTCTAGACTCTTATTTCTAAGACCATTCTATCATGGACCTGTTTAATAAGGCTCAGAGTTTAGTGAAACACGGTTAGATTTAATGAATGCACAACCTGTTCATGTGCTGATTCCCCCCCCCACACACACACACACTTGTTTCTCCCTTTTGGTGCACAAGGAATTGATCCTTTTACCATGTTTATTATTTATTCCCGTACTCAAATTCCTATAGTAGGGCCTCAGTATGTTTGACTGGAGGCTTGTTGGTCATATGTCATATGGAAAATTTGTTTTTTTTTTATGAGATTTGTTCATCGAATAGATATTGGTTTGGGTGAAGTTGTAAGCTACAGTGTGGCAACAGGAGTAATTTTCCACTGGTGAATAAATTTCCCTAGGTTAGCACTTCTCACCTTGAGAGCTTCATATCTGTAGGCAGCATAAACACATGACCGCTTCAAAAGACAAACTCCCCCAGCAACATATCAATGTGTACTGGGGTGTCAGGCGCTGCTGTCTGTGTGGGCTCCATTCCTCCCGTCCCTACCCCTCCCTCGCTCCTTATCTGATTGATGTGGCTTTTCATGCTGTCATTCTCCCTGGCACTACATTTTTCGTTTTCCTCTTCCGGATTCTCTCCCCGTTGAAACAAAAGGCGAACTCGTTTCCAGTGGTGCAGCACCAGGCTGTGCTGTCTCAGAGGGGCTGGGGGATTCTCTGCATCTCGTTCTGTGTCGGAACCAACGGGGAGCTTTAGTGGCTTCGCAAGCAATGCTTTGAACCACCGCCAGATCGCCTCAGCTGCTGTGCGAGCAGAGTTCAAAGCCCTCTTGTGAGTAGATACGCAGTATGTGTAAAAGGACAAGCAATTTAATCTGTGATTTCCTACCCCACAGGAGTGACTGATGACTGCTTCATGTAGGGTGACCAGACAGCAAGTGTGAAAAATCGGGACAGGGGTGAGTGCGGGGTAATAGGAGCCTATATAAGAAAAAGACCCAAAAATCATGACTGTCCCTATAAAATCGGAACATCTGGTCACCCTAGCTTCATGCCAGACTTCTCTCTGCCTCCCACTGGACACCACTATCCCTACTTTATTTCTGGGATTTCAGAGAATAAGGTGGAAGCTTTTCAGATAGGAGCTGTGAAATGAGGTGAAAAAAACTGTGCTGCTGGACCCTCTATTATATAGGACCCTGCTTAGCTCACCTGTGGCTGCAGACAGCCTTCCTTGCAAGCTGATTACTCTCTGTCCGGTGCTCACCATGCTCAGCAGTGAAGCTCTTGCTTTCAGTGTAGATTTATTTACATTTTTTCTCTGTGTGTAAAATTCCAGTGTCCTCATGTTCACAAACTGATTTGAGAGGTTTTGGCAACTCCAAGGGAAAAGAAAAGAGCCACTGCTACAAATGACTGTTCAGCCATCCACCGGCTGTGCAGCCCAGCTGCCTTTTCAGGAAGGGCCAGCTTGCTTCTTTCATGTCTTTGTGAAGACTTGCTCTGGGACTTGTGCTTTTCCTCACTTCCCCTTTTTCTTGGGTGTGTTTCCTTGGCTTGCTGGCTGTCAGAGTTATCAGACCAAGCTTCCTGGACACCTTGGAGAGATCCCACTTCACTTTGAAACACGCTTTTTAAAGGTAGGGAGTTGGAAAGCATTTGTAGTGTTTCACATCGATTGTCATTTATACTCTGGCAGGTACAAGGGAGCTTGTCTCTAGCTTGCTTTTGTGCACTGTCATTTGACTGTTTATTTAGCAAATCTTCATCTGCAAGAGCCATGCTGCAGGAGAAGGGATGAGAGGCTGCAGTATAGTAACTGTATTAGGTGATTTGGCTTGTCATGGCCATTAAGACTCTTTGTTATCTCTCTCCCCTCCTCCTCCTCTCTGCCCCTCGCTGATAGGTTGTTGCTTTGTCTTGGCTTGCTACTGGGTTAAATTTAGGTTCTAAAATGTGCTGGATAAAAGGAGGAATCTGATTGATTGCCCAGTGTGGAGTTCAGATATTTTCTTGGTGGCTCACGGTGCATCGGAACAGCACAGGGATCCTAGTATAACTGCATGTCTTGTCCTATTAAACTCACTTATATTACAAGTAAACACACTCTTGACCCTTATCAGTCAGTCACTTTAGTCCTGGGTAAGCAGACTGCTCTGGGGAGGAACACGTTGCAGCGAAATCAGTAACTGGTGAAGTCATTTTAAAGACCAGAGAAATTAGAGATGGAAAATTTGAAGATCAGGTTAGATCTTGTCGATCCCCCAAGGGCCAGGGCAGTATTGTTCTCTACATTGTTTTCTAGAGCTTTGTTATACAGCTGTTTAAATCTTCATTTTCATGTCAGGAGCAAAACCAGAGGCTTTAAAAGTAATGTTTGGTAACTTGAAAGCTTCAAAAGAGAGATTCATATAAATGTATATGAAGAACAGAGAATAAAATTAGTGAAAGCAAAGCCTTGAGTAACTTTGTATCACAGATTCTTCAGTGTTGGTTTTCTGGGGAGAAAGGTCTAAACTGCTCTCCTGGAGGATTTCTCCCCCATCACGGAACTCCATAATGCAGCTACCATCCTGCTGGTCGAGGGACATTAGATGGAACTTAATTCCAAGACCATTAACAATATTCTTTAATCAACCAGTGAAGTTCCTGTTGAACATACAGTGCTGACACCACCCGATGGGCCAAGTGCACACCTTCTGCGTCACAGCCCACCGCTAACCTAGGGAAATGTAGGTGAAGGGTGAGGAGAGGGTGGAATATGCCAGGGCTATTCAGTGCATGTCTGCTGCTGGAATACAGTAGAGCAGCACAAGACATCTGAGCTGTGAATCTGATGTGTCTTTGGATAGTGAGCAGCAGTGCTTGCTGTGCTGGAGTTCTTTCCCTGCATTGCCACAGGAGGAATACTCATACTTTGCCTTTCTATAATCCCTTAAATCCAAAGATCTCAAAGCGATTAATGAGGCATGTATTGTTGCCATTCCCATTTTACACATGAAGAAACTGAGGCACAGAGTGTGACCAGCCTGTCAAAAGTCACATTGTGACAGAGCCAGGAATCTTGCTTCCCATTTCCCTGCTGCAATCCTTAGACAACACTCTAAAAGGCTTATCTGTTTTCATTATTTGGAAGCAGTGGCTATAAAAATAAAAATGATCATTCTGCTCTCCATCATTTTACGATCTCCGGAGCACACAGTCTGCCCGTCTTATGTGGATTCTCAACAGTGTAAAGAAGCAAAATCCTACACAGAGCTAGAGTCATTAGCCCCATTACTATCCCTAACACCGAAACAACCATTTTACAAGCCCAGTAGCATGTCTCAGGTTGTGTATGGCAGGCTTTTCAGGTGTTGCAGCCATGCGTCTCCAAACACAGATGAGGTCTGTTCACATGACCTCACGCTCTGTCAGGTAGTATTGCTTCAGGGTGTGTAGATGTGATTAGCTACTCACCCCCACCCCACACACCTGGGCCTCTTGGAAGTTCTCTTCTTCAAGTAATGCCATAGGCAGTGGAACTAGGGGTGCTACTGCACCCCTTGACTTGAAGTGGTTTCCATTATATCCAGGGTTTACAGTTTGGACAATGGCTCTCAGCACCCCCACTGTACAAATTGTTCCAGCACTCCTGGCGTGTGACCTCTGCAGCTGTACTAAAATAGGGTGGAAAGAACAGGAGTACTTGTGGCACCTTAGAGCCTAGCAAATTTATTTGAGCATAAGCAAAAGTCTCTAAGATGCCACAAGCACTCCTGTTCTTTTTGCTGATACAGACTAACACGGCTGCTACTCTGAAACCTAAAATAGGGTGGGTATTTCAGTGTCTGTCATGTTGCAGGGTGCTTGTTCCTGGCAATGTTTCATAAGGGAGTATCCCTGTGCCCATAAGACTTTAGGTCTGTTTGAAAGCTGGCAAAGTCGATTGCCCTCAGATGGGAGACTGGTATGTATGGAATATCCCCTACAGACTGGGACAGTTATCTTGTCCCATTCAGCCCCCTTAAGCATGCTGGCTCCTGCACCTTATTGTTCCAGAGTCTGCTAAAGCACACACAGGCTGTCTCCTCTCTGCTGGCAGCTGCCGTGCAGGCAGGATGAGTGACTGTGAAGCTCCTTCCCAAACATCCAGTTCTATACCAGCTTGGGAATGTGCCGCATCCTGTCCTGCCTGTGGAGAGGGGGGATGGGGAGAGCATCCCTGATGCTGATTCCAAATAGGGTGCCAGGGATCCCAGAGCTGCAATTCCTCTTGCTCATTCATGCGAATCATCTGCAAAACATGCAGGGTTGGGGGGAGAGATAAGAAGCAAAGTCTATGAACTAAGCCTGTTCACATACATAGGATGAGCCCAGGCATGAGGTGAAAGGAAGGCGCAGAGCTCTTGCTTATCTAATACTCCCTCAGGGCAGTACCAAACTCTCTGTAGAGCAAGCAAGCCAGGTGCAGGGCTGGCAGAGAGAGACCCCGCATTGTTCTATGTGAATACGGCTGGTACTGGAATGTTTCATTGTGAATCTGAAGCCATATTTAATGCAAAATATTCCTCCAAGGGATTTGTTTTCATTGCTAACCATTTCAGAAGTCACATTCAAGCCAGCACCGTGCCTTCTCCTAAACAAAAGACAGTAAGGTTTGGGGTTAATTCACAGCAGAAAGGGTGCACTTGTCTTTCACTCCATTACATGTGTTGGGGTGATGTAAAGTCCCTGCTCTGTAAAACAGCAAACTGGGTTGGGAGAAGGGGAAGACAAAAGGAAGACATTAACCTCTTCATTTGCTTTGTGTTCCTGTTTGGGGGAGGTTTTTATGTGGCAGTCCCTGGTCCTTAATGGCCATTGAATGATACCAGTGGGAGCTTTGGGGAGTAGGAAGCCTTTTTACATTGAAAATTAAAATACCAGTTTTATCATGTGGTGGCCACACATGTAACCCCAGAGGGAATGGGGAGAGAGAGCATCTTGCATAGGTCACTAGTGTCCCCCTCTGGCCTACATACACAGCATCTCTGATGGGAGCTCCAGAGGGAGGTGGAAGTGATTAGGCACAACATGGGATCTCTTACTGGGGGATTGGTCTGGATCTCTTGGTTCATTTCACTCACGTTGAATTGGTTGATTGAAATTAGCCTGGTGCTTAGTTTTGGCTCCTCAAGTTGCGATGCATGGAAGAGATAAGGGGTATTTTTCTGTAAGAGATAGGAGGCCAAAAATAGCATCTTCCTTTGTTGCTATTTTGTGCCTTTGCAAAGTCCTGTGTAGTTTTGTATATGTGGGGTTTTAGTCAAAGAAAATGCCCCCACCCCCAAATAAATGCCATTCCCAGCAGTTTAACCTCCATAGCCCCATACTAGAGTGGTACATGAGTGTCTGCAGCTCTCCCTCCCCCCTAATGATGGGTGCAGTACAAGAACTGAGATAGGTGCAATGGAAGGAAAATAAATTCTCTCATCCATGGGGTTGTTATAAGCAAGTGTGTAAAGCTAGAATTGTTTTTCTAATTGGAAACTACTGAGGGATTTTCCACCTTGTAACTGTCTCAAATTTCATAATCCAGAATGTTTACAACAGAGCAGACAGCAATAAAAATCTTTTACCAGTGTACGGAAGTGTGTGAGTTGCCCTCAGTTAGAAAATAGTTCACATTAATATAGCTCTTTCCGTCTGAGTGCCATGCAGACATCATTTTTCATAGCACCCCAGTGTAGACGTGTCCCTACTTTACAGATGGGGTAACTCAGGGGTGAAAGTAAGTCCAGTGACTTACCAGTACGCCTGGGCCAGTTCTGGCCCCCGGAAGGAGCAGGGCCTAGGGCGGAAGGGGCGTGGCTGAGGGAGTCAGAGCCAGCCCCAGTCCACCCTGTAAGGTAAGTGCCCCCCCCCACCGGGGTAGCAGCAGCAGCCCGGGGCTCTGGGGGCTATTTAAAGGGCCCGGGGCTCCCCTGTTTCTACCGTCCCGGCCCTGTAAATAGCCGCGGGAGCCCTGGGGAAGCGGCGGGGCTCCAGCGGCTATTTAAAGGACCAGGGCAGCAGAGGCAGCTGGAGCCCCTAGCCCTTTAAATAGCCCCTGGAGCCCCCCGCTACCCCTGGGCTCTGGGGGCTATTTATAATTTATAATAATGGAGATATCCCATCTCCTAGAACTGTAAGGGACCTTGAAAGGTCATCGAGTCCAGCCCCCTGCCTTCACTAGCAGGACCAAGTACTGATTTTGCCCCAGATCCCCAAGTGGCCCCCTCAAGGATTGAACTCAAAACCCTGGGTTTAGCAGGCCAATGCTCAAACCACTGAGCTATCCCTCCCCCCATTAAAGGGCCTGCGGATCCCCTGCTTCTGTAGAAGCAGCGGGAGTCCCAGACTTTTTAAATAGCCCCCAGAGCCCTGCAGCCCTACCCCAGGGCTCCAGCAGTGGGGCTCTGGTAGCAATTTAAAGGGCCTGGGGCTCCAGCCCCTTTAAATTGCCCCCTGGGGAAGCTGGGCCACCCCGGTACGGCAAACTGGCTCTTGCCGGTATGTCGTACCGGGGCGTACTGGCTTACTTTCACCTCTGGGGTAACTGCAGCACAGGAAGTTCATGTGTCTTGCACAAAGTTGAGCCACACAGTCTATAACAAAACTGAAGCTAGAACCAGAAGTCCTAATTCTCACCCCACTCCCTCACATTATCATAGCCGACGTGAGTAGTGAATCTGTGACCTTGCCTCTAATGCTTGTGGACTGGGGACCAAACATGGAGCGAAGACCCAAATATCTCATTCTGCTTCTATCTCTTTGATGCTGTTGCTCTTCCCTCATCCCTTCCCCTGAGTGTTCAAGGAGACATGGAGGCCAGTAGCACTGAAAGGGCTTTTCTCATTACATGCATTTCCAGAAGTTGGCCTTCCTTACTGGCTTCTTTCTCCACTCAAGATTAATCATTTCTGTACTCAGGAGAACTTACTGTCCGATAACCTCTGAGGAACAGGAGAAGATTGAGGCCCCAGGGTGTGTGCGGGAATGTGTCAGAAAAGGGCCCCTGCATTAACTACACTGGCAATGTGAGTGAGAGCAGCATCTTTTTGGATAGCCCTTACGCACACCCCTTGGCTTTGCTCAGATAGTTATCAGTTACTGCTAGTAAAAGGCTGCCCACCGGAGCAGAAGGAATCAAGGGGATTGAAACCAGAGGGCTGCATTGGTTGATTTCCTGGAGCTGAAATTAGAGATATTTGTCAAGCTGATGGCCCAGTGTGGCTGAAGGGAAGGTGCACCTTGTCATGGCACTGAGGTGTACCTTTCAACTTATGTGTTTGGCTGTGTCCCCCTCCTTCTCCATTTTGAGCAGGATTCTGAAGGTGGAATGCACAGGTTCTTTCAGAGCTTGACAGGCTCGCTCGAGTGAAGAGCTGGGGCTGAGATGCATTTGCCTGTGACATTTTGTATGGTCGCTCTGGATAAGCTGGAATGGAAGGTGCAGGCACAAGAGAGGTGAAGTGCAGTCAAGAGGCAGCGCAACAGCGAGGCTGAGTGGTGACAGGTATAGCAGATTGGGAATGTATTGTTTGAATAAAGGTCACCAGCTTGCATCAACCAGCCCCACCTCAGTAGTGTTGAAGGACAGCTTGGTGCTCCGAGGTGGGGTTGGAGTGCAGTCTGTGAACTCTTCATGTGATTCTGAAAACGCTGGTCACAGCTCCATAGTTAAGTTTGAGTTTTGCACTTAAAGTAGGGACTCGGTCTCTTTGTTATGTATGAAAAACACAACCTGTCTTCTCCAGAATGAACGCCAAAGTAATAGTGTGAGAATTTAAAAGTCATTTTTTGCCTTGAATAACCTCAGTAACAGAATAACAGACTCTTCAGACTTCTCTTGTAGCTAAAAATTGTGTAATTCTTGGGCACTGGCTGCACCGAGCAAGGTATAGAAATGCAAGTAGGTCACCCAAACAGCCTTAATTCTGCCCTGTGCAGTGACACCATGAGGGGAAAAAGAAAAAATATCCTCTTCTTTTTAACCTGAGTTTAATCTAATCTGGGACTACAGGCACTGAGATACATTAACCAAAATCGGACAGTTATTGTCTGACATCACTGTAGAGCAAAGTTAAAATTATGTGGGTGCCCTAACAGTGTATTTTTGTACTTTCTTCAGAGTAGCCAGTGTACAGCAGTACCGGATTTACCATGGTGCCGGGCCCATGGTCGAAAGGGCCCCCCCCGCTCTTCTCTGCCCCCCACTCTCTCCTGTGGGGTCAGAAGCTTGATGCTGCCGGCTGCTGGGGCTCTGTGGCAGGCTCTGCCGGCAGCCAAGCTCCTCCCCCACCTCTTTCCCCAGCATGCTATGTCCGTCCCCCCCGTCCCCCCCCCCCCCCCGCCGATCAGCTGCTTTCCGGCAGGAGGGGGGAGGAGGAGCGGAGCTGCAGCATGCATGCCACTCCAGGGAGGAGGAGGAGAAGAGGTGGGGGCAAGGCCTTGGGGAAGGGGCTAGAATTGGGGCATACCCCCTCCAGCACCTTGCGTGAGCACCTCCACAACCCCAGCCCACACCTACAGCCCTCTGCCCACCCTGACCCCTGCACCCTCCTCATACACCTCCAGCCCCCTCTGACCCCTGCACCCCCTCACATACCCCTGCAACCCCGCCCTGACCCCTGCACTCCCCACACCTCCCCAGTCCCCTGCCCTGACTCCTGCATCCCCCCTCACACCTCCCCAGCCCCCAGCACCCCCCTCTCACGCCCCCAGCCCTGACCCCTGCAACCCCCACACCTCCCCAGCCCTGACTCCTCACGCCCCCCCCAGCCCCTGCCCTGACTCCTGCACCCCCTCACACACACACAGCCCCCTGCCCTGACTCCTGCACCCCTCCACATCCCCACCCCGATCCTGAGAACCAAACAGGAGCTGCCCCAGGTAAGTGCTCTACACCCCAACCTCCTGCCCCAACCCTGAGCCCCCGTCCTCGCTCCTGGCCAGAGTCCGCACCCCAACATTTTTTTTACAATATTTGGAAAGATCATTAAGTGGTCCGTCGAGACCCTCCGTGATTTTCAAGTGGTCTGTGGGAAAATAAGTTAGACTACAAGAACAATCAAGGTACCTCACTTTATTTTCATTTACTTCCTATTACTTAAAGGAGGAGGATGAAGAAAAAAAGAATGAAACATGGGGGCGGGGGGAGATACGAGAGAATGTTCTTTTTCTTGGCTGGATCCCAAGGAGGAGCCCCAAAAATGAAGCTGAGCCCAGGGCTGGGGGAGCCCACTAACTCTAAATCCACCACTGGCTGTCACGTCACCTGGGCTGGGGATACTGTCAGGGCCAGTGTAACCACTAGGCAAACTAGGCAGCTGCCAAGATTTGGGGGCGCTAAAAAGCGGAGCCCCAATTTTTTTTTTTTTTTTTTACGCTACAGTGGAGTCACATCTTATGTGGGGGTTAGGTTCTAAAGTCACCGCATAAGAGGAAAATCATGTATAGTGAAAATTACTATGAAGTACAGTACACACTAGAACGGGGTCCTCAACCTACGGCATGCATGACAAAGGTGGCACGCAAGACGATTTTTTTTTTTTTTTTTAATGGCAGGCTGCGGGTCCTGGCCACCGCTGAGCCTGCTGCCAACCTGGGGTTCCGTTCACTGAGCCGGCAGCGGGCTGAGCAGGGCCAGCAGTGGGCCGGCTCCTGCCAGCCGGGGTCCCAGCCGCCAGCCCCGCTCAGCCTGCTGGGGTCCCAGCCAGCTCCGCTCAGCCTCCTGCCGGCCTGGGTGAACGGTCTGGGGTTCCGTTCACCCAGGGTTCTGTCCGCCAGTCTGGAGTTTCGTTCACCCAGGCCAGCAGGAGGCTGAACGGAGCCAGCGGCTGGGACAGGCTGAGGTCCCAGCCGCTGGCCCTGCTCAGCCCGCTGCTGGTCTGGGGTTCCAGCTGCCGGCCCCTTGCCAGTCGGGGTCCCAGCCGCTCAGCCTCGTGCTGGCTTGGGGTTCCATTCACCCAGGCCGCCAGGAGGCTGAGTGGATCCGGCGGCCAGGACCCCAGCTGGCAGCAGGCTGAGCGGGGCGGGCAGCTGGGACCCCGGCTGGCAGGAGCCGGCAGATGGAACCCTAGAACGGCAGCGGGCTGAGGAGCTCAGCCCACAGGCAGTCTGGGGTCCCGGACGCCGGCCCTGCTCAGCCTGCTGACGATCTGGGGTTCCAGCTGCCGGCCCCTTGCCAGCCAGGGTCTTGGCCACCGGCCCCCCTCAGCCTCCTGCCAGCCTGGGTGAACAGCAGGAGGCTGAGCGGAGTCGCTGGCTGGGACCCCAGCTGGCAGCTGAGTGAACAGAACCCCAGGCCGGCAGCAGGCTCAGCGGTGGCTGGGACCCACAACCTGCCATTAAAAAAAAAAAAAAATCAGCTCTGGCATGCATGCCATAGGTTGAGGACCCCTGTTCTAGTGTATACTGTGTGTACTGTAGTTTATGGTAATTTTCACTATATGCAATTTTCCTCTTACGCGCTGACCTTAGAACGTAACCCCCGCGTAAGATGTGACTCCACTGTATTCATTTTTGAAAATTTATAATAAGCGATGCTCGGGGCTGGGGGTGCAAGGTAGGAGTTTTGCCTAGGGTGCAAAATATCCTTGCACCGGCCCTGGATACTGTGTCAGCTGATCCCCACAGTCTCCAACTTACCTGGGCAGTACAGCAGACACGGCCCTACCCATTAGCTCCTCTCCACTTCCTAGCCCACCCACCACTTGCCCCCCCCCCCACCTTAAGGCTTAGCCCTCTTTTAAAAATTATTGCTTGCCCCTCTCCCCCCGTCAGGCTTTTCTGGCACCCCTGTTGCCAAGTATCCAGTTTTAGACTGGAAACTCCAGTAGAAAAGGGGACCTGAGTGTCCGGTTAGCAGTGCTGACTGGAAACTAAATGTCCAGTTATAGGAGTAACCACATTTAGCCTCCGCTCCTCCCACTCCCAACACCCACCCCAGAGGGCTGGAAGAGAATCTGTCCTGCTGCTGTGGGAGGAGGGACAGCTCAGTGCAGAGAGAGACAAAGAGAATGGGCTAGAACCAGGTAGGTACCCGCTCTATGTGGGCAGGTGCGGGGGGGGGGGATCCTGTTTACCCCCTCCCCAGTCCTGCAGCGCTTGCAGTTTACCCCTGACCCCTCCCTTGCTCCAGAGACCAACCCTAGCTCCTGCCCCACTGTGCTTTTACCCCCGGCCCCTTTTACAATCATTCCCCAGGTGGGCCCACAAATATGTTTGGCGCCGGGCCCACAAAAAGTTAATCCGACCCTGGTTCAATGATTTTTAGCTATATGGCAAGTTTGAAGAGTCTGTATATGCTGTTACTGAAATAATTTCCATACCTTTAATATGTTTGGATTTCTTTTAAGTTTTAACCTTGACTCTGAAATTCCTGGATTTGTAACACTTGTATTTAGGATATTTTCATCATTCCAATAGCATATTTTAATTAAATAGCTGATATTTAACCATAACTCCAACTCAACATAGTTTTTGCCTGGGATCTATAAAATGTGGCTGTGATACCACTCAATGATTAATTGATTCTCTCGCCATAGGAAATGCGCTACCATTGGGCTGGCAGTGAGCATTGGGAGACCATAGTTAGGCAGTTTCTTTGCATGTGTGCACTCTTTTTGACTTATTTCTCATTCCCCAAATGCTGCTTCTCTGGCAAGAGACGCTGATGAACACAGATGCTAGAGCAGGGAGAATAACGGATGTTTTTGATTCACTGGGAATTTCAAAAAAGAAAAGTTCATTTCAGGCGGGACTGTCTTTTTGTTCTGTGTTTGTACAGCACTGAGCCCCAGGGGTTCCTTGGCCATGACTGGAGTTCGTAGGAACTATGATAACTAAATAATAATAATAATAATTAATAATGATAATAATGTGTTGGATCAAAAACGCAAAACTTAATTGAAATTAATTGACTTTTTTTGAGAATTTCTATAGGAACAAAAAGAAGAACAGGAGTACTTGTGGCACCTTAGAGACTAACAAATTTATTAGAGCATAAGCTTTCGTGGACTACAGCCCACTTCTTCGGATGCATATAGAATGGAACATATAATGAGGAGATATATATACACACATATCTCCTCATTATATGTTCCATTCTATATGCATCCGAAGAAGTGGGCTGTAGTCCACGAAAGCTTATGCTCTAATAAATTTGTTAGTCTCTAAGGTGCCACAAGTACTCCTGTTCTTCTTTTTGCGGATACAGACTAACACGGCTGTTACTCTGAAACTTGTCTATAGGAACAGTTTGGTGAAATTGACACAAATTCAGCAAATGTTTTGGTTTAGCCAAATCTGCATTTTTCACCCAAAAAAAGTTTTGGTTGAAAAATTTCACCCAGCTCTACTAGACATACCCCTTTGGGCTGTGAATGTGCCAGGTACACAAGCCAAGCCGCACAGACTCTGGTCAATACTTGGATGGGAAGCCACCCCGCAAGCTCCATCTAGGCAACTGCAGGAGTTGGTGATTTTTAACAGGCTTCACGTTTCCTTCCCGAGTCAGTACTGAATACAGTGGCCCTGAAAGGTGATAGGGGAACTGCTGCTGGAAACAGTGTTTCAGATGAGATGTTAAACAGTCTAGGCCAGGGGTTGGCAACCCTTCAGAAGTGGTGTGCCGAGTCTTATTTATTCAGTCTAATTTAAGGTTTCGCATGCCAGTAATAAATTTTAACATTTTTAGAAGGTCTCTTTTTATAAGTCTATAATATATAACTAAACTATTGTTGTATGTAAAGTAAATAAGGTTTTTAAAATGTTTAAGAAGCTTCATTTAAAATTAAATTAAAATGCAGATCCTCCCCCTGGACCGGTGGCCAGGACCCGGGCAGTGTGAGTGCCACTGAAAATCAGCTTGTGTGCCGCCTTCGGCACACGTGCCATAGGTTGCCTACCCCTGGTCTAGGCGTTCACCCGTCTTGTGCTGATTAATGAACCTGTGATGTGATTATTTATTTATTTATTTTATAAAGAAGAGGGCATCTAGCACTATAGTCCTGGGTAAATTCCGTCTCTTGTAACGGTGTTCTGCCTCCCTGAGTAGTTGCTCCTAGCTTACCTCTGTGCTTTGCTTCCCCTCTCTCACTTCTTGTTGCTCCCTTCATCTCCTCCCACTCTCCCCTTTGCACCTTTTTTTTGTGCTCCTCCTTTGCTTAGAACAGTCTCTGTTATTCTCTGCCAAACCCTCTGTCTCCTTCCAGCAACTGTTCCCACTTTGTTTTCCTGACCAATAATCACTCGGTATGCTCCTTTCTCATTACTGTTGTTCCAGATCTTGTCTCTTATCTACGACTGTAAGTGTTTCAGGGCAGGGAGCACTTCTGACTTGGTTTTGTAGAGCATTGTGTACATTTTAAGCACTGTATACATGATTAGTAGTAAATTCTTCTTACAGTTTTATTTGAGTGCAGTGTTCTTCACTAAACTGTCATGTACTGTTGTCTGTGTGCTGTTAAACAGCTGCCATGTTTCATCCTAAGGGAATTGCTACATGAGTAAAATTAGTACCGGTATTATAGCACCTGCCAGCCTCTAGGTTGCTAGTATAGACAGGGTTCAGGGGTATTCACAGTGGTAAAAACACATGGACCCAAATACCGTTGCTCCTCTGGTGGTGACAGTTGCTGTTTCTAGTGTAGACAAGGCCCTAGCGGTGAATGTAGAGATTTCTCTGTGTATGACTGTTCTTTATAGTGTACAAAATGCTTTGGAATTCTTTAAAGTGAAAGATACAATGTAAACATAAGAGTCCGTTGTTATTAAGATATTTGTGCAGAATGAACTCCCATCTTCTACACTCTGGAATACGTCTCTTCTTTGAAAAAATTCAAGGAAGAGCATGAGACCCACTATACTGGTGTAATCACTCTACAGTAGCTGCTTGGATATCAGGATTCAAATGGTGGGTGCAGTTGTCAGCTCGTATGTGTTTTACATGCTGAAGAAAACAAAGTCTAGAATTACACCAATTGGTTCCATTCTCTAGCGGGTCTTGGAGTTTTGTCTTCCTCAATAAGGCTGAAATCTGCCTCCCTGTCTGTGGAGGGATTCTGTTTTCCAGCTTCTCCGACCCTCCCCAATCCAGAGTCGAGTGCAGGGCAATTTAAATAATTTGATTTACATCAGGTTGAGGCTTTTTAAAATTAATTTGAAAATGTGTGTTATTGCCGTTTGATTAAATTTATAATAAACTAAGCCGTAAATACTGTGTTTTTTGTGGTTTAGTTAAGCCACTGCTAGCAGGGTATCTTACTTGAATTTACAAAACTACCATAGGCAAAAAAACAAATACTGAAAATTAAGGAACCTGGGAACATTTAAGCAGGTATGTAAGTGTACTCATATGAATAGCCCCATTGACTTCAAAGTTAAAATTAAGCATATGTTTAATTGCTTTCAACATCACAGGCTACAATTGTACTTTTATTAAGAACTTTTTTTCTTAGTGGCATAAAATCTTCCAAATAAAATTGCTTCAGAATTAACAGTAAAAATTATTTAGGCTGTTTGTCCTTTAACCAAGTGTATTAGGAAATGCAAAGGCTGATGGAGGAACAAAGCCTGGTCACAGTATCAAAGCTGCTTGACTTGTGGAAGGTTTCAGAGCGATAGCTGTGTTAGTCTGTATCCGCAAAAAGAACGAGGAGTACTTGTGGCACCTTAGAGATTAACAAATATAGTATGGGCTATTGAGAGTTTTGTGATTCAGTTTTTGTTGTTCTCATAGTAATGACATTAATGAGGCCCTGGACTTGTCTTTTTAGCATAGGGCAGCATTTTAAATGTGAAATTTCACAGTAGAAAAAACATCTGTAGGTGAAATCAAAAATTCTACTTGCTGTTCGTTAGTTAATTAAAGAAACAAGGACAAAACACCCACTTGGGCAATTAAAGTCTGTAAAATGTGAAGAAAATGAAGAGCTAGCAACATGTAATTACAAAATCAATTTTAAATAAAAATCATTATTTAAATTTAAAATCCATCACTTTTATTTATTGTTTTTAAATCATGATTTTTATCTACCCTTGGTTAAGTAGTGTCTAAGCACAGGACCTTTCTGTGTGGTGGGCGTTCATTCGTAAAAGGGGGGTGTTGGATTTTTTGTAGGGAGTAGGAGTAAAGCTGGTGGTAAGGCAAACCTTGTACTGTGGGAGCAACTGTGTGTTTGCCTGCATTGCTGTGATATTTTTTTTAATGATTATGAGTGCAGATGGTTTGAAAGATGAAATAATTCCACCCACATAGAGGAAGACAAATTTAACAATAGCTTCCAGCTCTCTATTACCCATATGCCTGGTCTTCCAGCAGGCGCATTCGCACTGTCTCTCATGCCTCTTCCCCAAGCTGCTATGCTGTCCTCCTCCAGATCCTTCCTCACTTCTCACTTCTGCCATGCTGCCTGTGAAAAACGGGCAGCTGATACCAGGGGTGCCATTTGCTAAGGGGCAAGGAGGAGGTATTTGCCCCCCCCAACTTTGGTTTGTCCCCCACTGGCTTTTCATAAGTCTGTATGCTTTGCTCCCTCCTCCCCCTCCCCCCCGCCAACTTTGCAGGATCTAGTATAATCACATATGCTAACAGTTTTGCACCCACCCCAACATGTTTCTGAAATAATGCCCCTAACTGATACAGGCAAGACAGCAGATTACTGATGACATTCAGTGTCTCTCATCTGTTTATATCTTTAAAGAATCCAAACTCCCCTCACGCCTGCAGATTGCTTGCCTGACTAAGTCCGTGTAACTCACCTTCCTGTCACCATAACTGTGGTCATCCTCACCCCTTCCCTTCCCTTCCTTGTAACACCCGCTTACTGCATTTTGTCTTAATTTGGAGTGTAAGCTGTTTGCAACCGGGCTGTGTCTTGCTATACATCCATCACCATCAGGGTATTGTCACCCAGTGAAACCAGTGCAGACTCCAGACCATACCCAGGCTTAAAGCAATCTGGAATCAATGATATCTGAGTACTCCAGGTGTTACCAAAATTGCTTTGCTATTCCTTTTCAGTAACCTTCCCCCAAAGAGGAAGGTTAAAGGTAGGATGATACTTTGTGAGAGTCTCAGCATCAAGAGATGGTGTCTGATCCCTTGAGTAGGGACCAAGTGCTTTTCCTTGAGAGATGCTAGAACTCTGGCTCACCTTTCCCACTGCAAGGGGTGGATTGGATAGTCCTCTCCAGGAACGCAACTGATGTGTCCCTGATGGTCTGTTGCAGCCATATGTTAGAATTTAGTTATGTCTTTCTCTATCACCCTTCCTCCTGCATATACTGAGATTGCCCACTGCAGAACATCTCCACTTCCACAGAGGCAGGGAATGTCTTCCTTTCTCTGTGCAGCCCGGGGCTCTTGTGTTAGCTCTTCCAGCTGCCGAAATAAAGACACCAGGCTCTGAAACTTGGTGTTTGTCATGTGTTAAAACAAACAGCCAGAGAGACAGGATATTTTGTCCGCTCCCAAATGTGTGTATTTCTTTGGATAATATGAAGAGCTATCCTGCGATAGCGAAACCTGCCAAAGAATGTGCATTTTGTGTATCAAATCCCAATGCATTATTTAACGGGGTTTGGGACATAAGCAAATGGATTGGGGCTTGAAATTGCTGCTTGATTTAGCAATGACTAATGATACTGGCTCCACGCCACTTTTCAAGTTTGATCAATTACACTGCATCCCTTTGTGTCCCAGACACCTCTATAGCTGGGCCCAGACTGATCCCCTTCATAACTAGGCCTTGGACTGTCCTCCAAGTGCAAGGTCCCCCTTGTAGCTCAGACCTGGGTTGATTCATTCCCCTGAGCTGTCCCCCACCTGCCTGCCCCCTAGACCCGTATGGGGTAGATATTGTTGGGGAGTTGACCAAGGGAGTGGCCATAGAACCCTAACATCTTTCCACAGATGGGGCTTCCAGGGTGGCCACCCTTCTTCCCTTAGGAGAGACCTTGGAAAGCACATGTACATCCCATGGAATGGCAGCTGGGGTTGCTTGGGCTCAGGATGTGGTTCCTTTTATATTTCAGGTTATATTTAACAGTGCCCCAAAGGGATCGGGGAGCTGTGTGCTTAGCTGGAGGTCTGTCCATCGAGAACCGAATGGTAGGACTAACATTCCTTTAACTGTGTGCTTTGTCTGCTGGAAGCTTTCCATTCATGCGAGCCAGCCCTGGCAGGCGGGAAGGAGCCTTGGTACACAGCCATGCAACTTGTTCTTTTGCAAACCTAAGCAATTGTGGCTCCCTTGTAATTGCAAGGTTTAAACCACAAGGACAGGTAAGCATGGAGGCCTCTCTGGTGGTTTTCACCCTCTGCTGGAGCTTTCTTCCTCTGCTATCTCACGGGAGATTTCAGTGCGACAGTTCTTACCCTGATATTACTGATTCCTACTGTTGTATGCACCGAGATGTTCAAGATGGGAAAGACATATTAGATCCTGGAGTCCCTCTGTCAGGGTCGGTGCAAGGCACAGCCCCTCAGCAGGGATGTATAAGAGACAGAACACAATCTAGGCTTGATCTTGGTGGTTAAAGACAGGATTTTAAGAGGAAATACTCAAAGCAAAGGGAAAAGCTGTAAGACGTTTGGACTGGTCTCATGGCTATTTAGAGCCAAACTTTTGAAAATGGTCCTGATTTTGGATGCTCCAGCGGGTGTTGCGATTGAGACACCTCGGGTCTGATGAGCTCCCGTATTTGGTGCTTGCTGCATCTCCCTGCCTGGTTAGGTTATCTGTCAGAGGCTGGTTGCAGAGAGAGATGTTTGTTCTTTTCACCAGTCTTCTGTCTGAGTGGTGGCAGAGAGGCGTGTTAGGGAATGGAGGGTAGATCCTTGTCCATATCTAGTGCTGAAGGCACAGCAGCTATTTCCTGTGCTCGTGTCCAAACCAGAGGGATTTTACATGGTAAAGAATTTGGGTTGATGGCTAGTGTACTGGGAACCTGTGCTTAATGTGGAAATATCCCAAGTTTGGGGGGACCTGACTCATCATTCAGGTGGGGCAGGGAGCATCATTCACTGCTCTGTCTTTGTGTGGGGAACAAGGAGCCAGTGCATTTTTCCTCCTCCCCACCACTCCAAGCAGTTGGTGTGGGGTCTGAGAGTGTGAGGAAGGGCAGAGGAGAGAAGGGAAGCTAATACCAGAATAAAGGGATAAAGCCTTTGGAATGGGCTAATATCCTGAAGTGAGAGCTCTGGCAAGTATGAGGTGAGGAAGTGAAGGTTCCACTTGGATACCTGTGACTCCTAAGCTGTGAGGAAAATCCCACTTCTTTCTAACTTCAGGGCTTGGTCAGCCACCGAGCAGTTACGTCACTTCAGCTGCTGAGAGCACTGACCTTTCCATGCACTTGCTTTGCCAGGACACACACACACTCTCCTTTTCATTCCAGCCAGTGTGTGTAGCTGGCAAGCTGCCTCTTTGCATTCCTTTCACTGGGGTAGGTAGCACTCAAAATTGCTGAATGCTGCAGTATCTGATTTTTGTTTGTAAAGGTTTCTTTTGTTTTCTGATTTGTGCATCTGGGATGCCAGGTGGGGACAGACTGCCTTCCCCTCCCAGCTCGTGCGACACAGGTAGGGGCTTGTGCTGACAGCCAAGCCCAGTGGCACATCAGTGCATACAACAGTCTGAAATTCCTGGGCCTAGGAAGATGAGTCAGGTCCACTCTAGGTGTAGCAAAAAGAACAGGAGTACTTGTGGCACCTTAGAGACTAACAAATTTATTAGTTTTGTAGATTAGATTAGATTAGGTGTAGCGACACCATAGAGGCAATCAGTGTAGCAGGTTGGTGGGGGCTGGGTTGACAGCTGGCCTGGCTGAAGGTGCTTATCAGGAAGGTTTTTCACAACTGGGAGGATGGCATTGGAGTGCTTGTCAGTGGGGTTAAGCCAGGAGGAGTGTGTGGCTTGGATCAGGGTGCCAGTCATGGGAATGGGAGGTCAGAAGGGTGTGCTGGAAGGAGCTGCTGACAGCCGGGGCCCCCGGGAATCATGGGGTCCTGTGCAGCCGCACCCCTGGCAGATAGCTCGGAGCTGCCCTGCTGCAGCTTAGCGAGCATCTCAGAGATCTGGCAGCGTGACTTTGAGCTCCAGGCTACTGCTCAGTTCCCTTCAGTTCTGCACTGGGCGGAGTTAATGCAGGCTGTGCTAATGCAGAGGGTGTGAAGTTACACACCTGTCTGAAGAGAAGTAATTGCTATCTCCTCTTCCAGCCCTTCTCCTCATGTTTCAGGCTGATGCCTTAGGGCTTGTCGGCCAGCTGGCAGATTTCCCACTTACCCTGGATCCCTGCCAGAAGAGGCCTATCTCCTCAGGGTGACTCACCCAGGCAGATCACAAAACTGGTTTGACTTTGTCTCAGCGTCTGTCAGGGCAGCAACTGCTGATGCTTCTTGCCGGAGCTGATCTCCTGCTTGAGCTCTCCATTCTTTGGGCCTTGTCTATCCAAGACTTTGGCGCTAGCTGGCAATGAGTGTCAGTTATGGCTCCACCCTCACCCCCACAATGAGCTGTGTTTGAACACATAGCATACAGAGGCCACACCAGGCTCATTACCTGTCCCACAAAGAGTAATCAGCCTCCTGCCTACCCAAGGGCTGACTGCCCATTCTGCAGTTGGAGCTAAACATGCCCTGTCTACACTAGTGACCAGACGCTGCACAGCCACAGGAGAGGGGGAGCCATGCATGGTTGGTAACCATTGTCAGGTAGTTCCAGATCCTAGTGCTGATACAGCTGTAGAGGAGTGGAGAGGCAGGGGTGTCTGACAGTTTTGCTCCACTATGGAGTTGACAAGCAAGGTACTTTTGTTTTGTTTTTATCCTGATGGCACCAAGAATTTGGAATTTCTACTTTAAAAAAATGCTGCTTCTTACAAAGGAAACGCGGTGTTTCCTGGGAGATGGTGTATTAAGGTGGAATGGAATAGACGAGAAAATCAATTAGATTCCTTCTGTAACTACTGTATAAACCAGTTTGTGCTGTCTTTGGTGTCCAGAGCAGCTCTTGTTGCATAGGAAGTATAGGGAGGAGAGCATGGAACTGGAGTCATTTGTGGCAAAGGAGAGGAGCCTGCCATTGTGGAGTCTAGAAATCCATTAGATGGTGATTAATGGGGGAGGGAGGAGAATGTTGCACCAGAAAATTTGTTTCCTAGGGCAGTGAGCCTTCTGCAGTGCAGTCAGAAGGTGGGTCCTCTACATGACAGGAGTTCTTGCTGATATTATCAGACTTTCAATACTTCCCCTGTCCCTGGACACACTGTGAATCCCAGATGGGTTCCAGTTTCTGTGCACCTCAATGTGGAGATCGACCTTCTCTGTTTCTGATCACTGGTTCAGAGTCACGGCTTAGGAACATGTACTGGTCTTGAACGCTTTTGGACTGATCCCACAAAATAATTTCCAGTCCTTTGCAGATGGTTGCGTAGCAGATCTAAAACCACATCATTCTGATTACTATCTTGCTGTTATACTACTACAGTAGCAATATGATTTTAGTACTTCTTATTTCACAAACAGCTGAAATTCAACATTAATGCTGTGTGTCACTATGGAATTGAGAATCTTAGCTTCAAAGTGGTACAAAGCATTTGGTTTAGCCTTGGTGATAGCTGACCTTAAAATTGTTACTGGCGCATTCATCTAGCAGCGCTTCTGTGGCAGGACTGAACACAGTGAGGCTGGGACCTTGGACTAATGTAATTTTTAGTCCTGGCTGCACATTCTGACCTCCTGCTTCCATACCTTTTGAGATCAAGCGGTCTTGGCAAACTTACATCCAGATTGGAACAGACCCTGACTTCTCCATGAACTTGATATTTCTGAAGTGTTAGATCCTCATGAGTTTGACCCACCACACAGGTAATTTCTTCTCCCGTAAGAAGGAACTGTTTAATTCCTCCTCCTGGAAATCAGCCTGGGCTTTGCGGTTTGGGTAGGGATGGCGGCTAGATGCCTCCCTCACCATTTCTGATGTAATTTTTGTTGTGGGGTTTTTTTTTTTTCTTAACTAAACCAGCTGAAGCAGTCCCCAAAGAGCTCAGTGCAGGGTGTGCCAGCTGGCATGCCCTCTGGCTGGTAGGCCTTGTTAGAGAGATCAGAGCTGACAGATTCTTGAGCAGCGATTTGATACAGGCCTCTTTTTAATTTGTTTTTTTGCGCTCACCCATGTAACAAATGGGGGCTTGTTTGGGAGCGTCGCTGGACCATTGAATGGAGTCATTGTTATCCAAACACTCACATGATTCAGAAGTCCCCAGTACAGGGGGTATCCTTCCCTCGTGCCCCTCAGCTGGGCACTGCAGGTGCAGCAGGCTAGCTTAAATCCCAGGTCACCCCAACTTTAAAAAGAACAATCCAGTTGTCTTGCAGTTCTCCTTTTGAGAAGTGTAACCAGAAGACTGAAGGTGCAGTGCTGTGCTGTAGAGACACACGGTTCAGCACTGACAGGGGAGGGTGAATAGATGGGTAAATAGAATCAGGGAAGTGAACTAGTGCTGCTTTCCAGGCTGTTTTTTGAGGATGCACTGTGGGATCTTCCTTGATAGTAGCCTCTGGGTTGCAAATTCTGTCCAATCAGCATTTATTTGGTAACCTCTATGCCCAGCCCATGGGCTCCTTGGCTTACAAATACCTCCTTACATTCTTCTTAAAGCCATCCTTGCAAGAAGAACCTCCTGTGCCATGTATGTGGAGATGATGTGTGTCCCCTGGCAGCCCAAGGCAGGGGGATGAGGAAAAGGTGAGCTCTGTGGTATGCAGTTGGCTTCTCAGTCCTAAAACCCCTTCTCACAGGCAGGATTGAGTATCCAAGGCCCCAAGTGGGCTTGGAAGTTCATTTGTGTAAGCAGAGTAAAGGGCGTTTCTCATAGCAATTAATGCCCATTGACATGTGGGTTATAATGCCTGGTAGACCCAACTATAGAGCAGGAACTTCCCTGATAGAAAGAACATAGCACATTGGCTCTTTCTGTCCAGCTACTGTCCTCCCTTTTTTGAACACCGGCTCCTTTCAGTGCTATTCCATTTAATGTAAAGTACCTCCAGAGTTCTGGTGCCAAACAAGAGGGTGATGGTGCTGGGGCCCCCTTTGCAGTGTTAGTGCAGGAAGGCTCACAGTGGAGGGAGAAAAGTCATTTTCTTGAGTGTTTTTCAAACAGGGCCAGTGAGTTTTGGTGTTGCATTTTTGGATGTCCAACTTTGAGACACTTAAGAGCCTGATTTTCAGAGGTGCTGAGCCCCCCCACAGTATACTTATCTAGAATCCAGGCTTTCAAAAATAGTCAGTATGTCTGTGATGAAGGTAATGCAGCACCTTCCCGCTGGCTGGGCTGGACTTCCAAATCCAGCTCTGTCAGTGAAGAGGGCTGTCCAGGATTACAGCAGGAGATGGGGAAGCAGGATTCTTGGGTCTCTTAGTCCTGACCCTTCCACTGTGGCCTTAAGCAAGTCACCCTTGCTATGCCTCAGTTTCCCCTGTGTAAAGTATGTCTTCTATCAGGTTTGGGGCCTCACTGTGTTAGCCACTGCACAGACGTATGCAAAAAAGTGGTCCCTGCCTCGATGAGCTGAGATCAAAAGGCATTGTGAATTTTAATGATAGTAAAGAGCATTCTGATCCCATTCCGCAGGTAAAAGATGGTGGTGCTATATATTTACATCACAACCCACTTGCTTTGTCATCTCTGTCTCAAGTAATACCTGGAGCTTAGAAAGTAACCTGGTGGGAACCTTTACAGTTTGACTTTTGGTCCCAGCTGTGAATTGATCTTTTCTCTGATGTAGTTTTTTTTCTATTGCGAAATGCACATTACAAAGTCAGCATCTTTTAATCATGAGCAGTTTCTTCTCTGGTGGCATTTGATTTTAAAGCCCTTCTTTGATAAACAGGCCCTGTGTCTGTTTTACAATCAGAGACAAATAGGGCTAATCAAATTACAAATACATTAGAATAATAAAAATCACAGCAAAAAGGCTAAAAAGAGGGAGGTACAAGGAAAAGGTGCTGAATGGTCCACTTCAGCAGCCCCTCATTTCTCTTCTCATTGTTGCTGGGAAACAGCTGTGACGTGCTGTGCCAGTTGCATAGGGTGAAGAGGGAATGTTTGTGTGTGTGTTGTGCAACTATGTGTTTTGGATTTATTTGTGACTTTCAGAAAAAACTCATTGTGAACATGTGACTAACTCTGTGTGGGACATCTGGTACTTCCTTGTGACAGGGCCCTGGTGCTTGCTCAGCATCTGCCTGGCTGGGAAGGGGTGGGTGTGCATGAGAGGGAGTGAGACCCATGTGCTCCTGTGAGTTCCTGGGAAGCTGCTTTGCATTAGGTAACCGTGTTTCTGGCAAGGAGAAAGAAGCAGTGATTTTGAAATCAGGGCAGATCTTGTAAGTTCCCTGGTGTTTGCATCTTGGAAGGATTGGTGCTTGTCTGTCCTTGTGGGGATCTTTTCCTATAAAAATAACAGCATGTGGTGAAACAAGGCTGCTGGTATAAAAATGACAGGAGAGCTGGTGATCAGTAATGAGATATACAACTTTAACCTGGCCCAAATGCACCCAGGCTGTGTGGGACTGAAAGATGGCATGATGCTCTTTAGTGGTGTATGTAAAATGGAGCGGGAAGTGGGAGATGTAAGCAGGTGTTCCCTCCCCATCACCATCCAGTCACTTGGCACTAATTGACCTTGTTGGCAGTCTCAGCAGAGACCAAAGATTGATTGAACTCCCCTCTCATCCTTAGAGGTGCCCTGGAGAAGGCCTCCAGATCAGTATATGAGGCACATTGGTACCATGGGAAGGTTTGGTGATGCATCAAGGATCCTGTTAGGTAGATCACTAGTCTCCAAGGTTGTCAGTCAGGCACACGTCACTGGCTGAGTGTGCATATGTTTAAATGAAAGCTGGACGACTCACCTGAGCATCAGAGTTCCTATGCTGGGGAAAGGAATCACTGCTGGGCACCCTCCTCACGTATAAAAATGAAACTGCTGTCCCTGCCTTTGCCTTTTATAGCTCACGGTGTGCACACGGGGAGTACATGTCCTCTGTTGTTAAAATGACAGCGTCCCTCAGGACTCGAGAAGGCATTAGCTTGAGAGCTCAGGAGGAGCAGGGTCTCCTGTGGGAATCAGGGCAGCCTCACGAAGCAGGAGCCAGGGAACATGGGATGGTGTCGTTCCAAGGGTGGAGGAGCGAGAGAGCTAGCTGCAATTGGAGAGGCTTTCCCTTGGGAGTGGGGACCGCAGTAGCCCTAGAGTCCACAAGGAAGCAGGCAACGGTGGGAAGGGAGGAGAGGAGAGGGGACGGACATTATTATGACAAGAGCAGGTTAAAAGGGGGGAAGTGAGGGCCCGTGATGCTGCTGTGAGAGGAAGGCTTGGGTAAGAGGGGATTCCTCTCTTGTGCCCAGTGCCATAGATGGTACAAGGAGGGGTAGGGGACGTCAAATGCTGCAGGCTTCTGGCATCACAGTGTGTGAGAATCCCAGAAGAGGGAACAGCACCATCTCTATTCCCTGCAGATCCCTTCCTAGAAAGCCCAACAGAATCATTCCCCAGCTCATCTGAATTCCTTTACTAATGGTGCATTTCCTACCACCAGCAGCTTGGTCTGATCTGTGACTGCCCTTCCACTGCCTCCATGCCCACCTGCTACCCCAGCCCCTCTGATCCCTGTAGCCTTACTGAAAGTCTCTCTCTCTCTCTTTAATTGCAGGTGTAGCCAGAAGGTGCCATCATGTGAATGGCAAGCGGCTAGCTGAGGAATAGACTCCAGGTGGGATTCCCCGGCTTCACACACAGCACGCAGGATGGCTGACTGATTTGGGCTTGGAAACAAAGGCGTTTATAAGCACCCCGTCCTCTCTAGGACTTGGCTGAGAGAGAGGAGTGGCGGAGGGGGCAGCAGACGGAGGAGCGATGGGAATTGAGGACCATGGTTACTTGAGATAAATGGCAGATCCCTGGGAGTCTAGTCTAGAAGCTGCTCGCTTTAGTTTTCCCTCGCTCTGCAGCCACTGTTTCTTCTTCGCGAGCTGCCGCTGGGTGCTGCCACGGTGGCGCTGGAGGTCTCCAGGACGACTTGAGTGCAAAGCTTGAGGAGGGGGTGGGCCGCCCGCCTCACCATGATTCAGCTGTGGAAAGTGGTGCGGCACGTGCGACAGCTGGAGCTCCACAGATTGATCCTGGTGCTCATTGCCTTCAGCCTGATCTCCATGTGCTTCCTGGCCTACTATGTTACCAACAGCCCCAAAATCAAGGAGCCACTGCCCCTGCCCTTCAGCGACTGCAGCAACCAGCACAGGGTCCCGATCCCACCCCAGGCCAGTTGGAGGCTCACCAAATCCGTTGACACCTCGCGCACTGAGCCTGTGGTGCTAGTCTTTGTGGAAAGCATTTACTCCCAGCTGGGGCAGGAAATTGTGGCCATCCTGGAATCCAGCCGGTTTAAATATAGGACAGAGATTGCCCCTGGCAAGGGGGATATGCCCACCCTGACAGACAAGGACAGGGGCCGCTATGCTCTTATCATCTATGAGAATGTCCTTAAATATGTGAACCTAGATGCTTGGAACCGGGAGCTGTTGGACAAATACTGTGTGGAGTATGGAGTGGGGATTATAGGGTTCTTCAAAGCCAATGAGAACAGCTTGCTCAGTGCTCAGCTCAAGGGATTCCCCCTCTTCCTACACTCTAACCTAGGGCTCCGGGACTATCACATCAACCCCAGTGCCCCTCTGCTCTACATCACTCGGGCCAACGAGGTGGAGCAGGGTCCCCTGCCCGGTGACGACTGGACTGTGTTCCAATCAAACCACAGCACCTATGAGCCTGTGCTCTTGGCCAGCACAAAGTCTTCAGAATCCATTCCTCATCTGGCCACCCACAAAGCACTGCATGCCACTGTCGTGCAGGACCTGGGTCTGCATGATGGGATCCAGCGGGTCCTCTTTGGAAATAACCTCAACTTCTGGCTGCACAAACTTGTTTTTGTGGACGCCATTGCTTACCTGACTGGCAAGCGCCTCTGCCTCACTCTTGACCGCTACATCCTCGTGGACATCGATGACATATTTGTGGGCAAAGAGGGCACTCGCATGAAGGTGTCTGATGTGGAGGTAAAGCCTGAAGGGATAACCCAGTGGCACCTAAATAAGGCCCCTTGGTCCAATCAAGGGCTGCATTGGCAATCTGCCAGGAGCTGCAGGGCTGCCCCTAAGATTGCTGCAATCGTAGAAGTGTAGTCCATGCAGATTATATGTCCCAGCATGTGATGCTTTCAACAGAGGCTGCCCAGATCAAGATGCTGCATTGCATTCTGGGACCTGTAGCCTTCATGGGCTGCACTTTACTCCTCAGGGAATTCTGCACCAAAAAATTAAAAATTCTGTGTACAATATTTTAAAATTCTGCAAGTTTTATTTGTCAATAAATAAATACGGAGACTGCAGCATGGCAGTGGGAGCACAGGCCACAGGCTGCATGAAGGTGGGAGATCACCCTGCAGCCTCCTCACCTCCCACCCTGGGGACATGGACTCAGTGGTGAGGCTGCACCCGCCTCTGACACAGCACAAGGCCTGGGCCTGCCCCAGAAACACTCTGGGGCCCTGCCCTTCTGCACCAGGCGCACCAGGTGTGGGGTGGGCAGACTTAACCAGGCAAGATCCAAGTGTGGAGGGGCTCAGTGTGGGGGGGATCCAGGTGTGGGGTGAGAGAATTCTGTGTGGGACAATCTGGGTGCAGGCAGCTCAGTGAGGGGTCTAGGTGTGGGGGGTTCTGGATGCACAGAGGCTCATTGGGGGGGTTCTAGGTGCAGGGGCAATGGGACTGCAGGGGCTTCCAGGTGAAGGTGGGTGGGTCTGGGTGTGGGGTCTCAGCAGGGGGGCCTGGGGGAGTGGGGCTTGGTGGGGTGGGGGGTCTGGTGCTACTGGGTGGGGTTCTGGATGTGTGGCCTCAGGGAGGTGCAGGGGGGTGGGTCTCATGGTGAGGGTTTGAGTGCAGAGAGCTCAGTGGGGGGTGGTCTGGGTGCAGAGGTGGGGGTCTGGTGCAGGGGGGCTCCAGATGCAGCAGTTGAGTTTCAGTGGGATGGGCTTTTGGAATGGAGGGTTGAGGGTGGTGGGTCCCTCAGGAATAGCACTTGTAGGTTAAAGGTGAGAATGACTGCAGCAGTCTACTCTTTCTCATCTTTAATATAGTGATGGAGTCCATGGGGGTCCCAGAATGCAACTTGATCTGAGCAGCTCCATCTTGATTTGAGCAGCTTCTGTTGAGAGCATCACATGCAGAGAAGCCTAATGTCCTCTCTCAGCCCCAAAGGCTGGCACCTGGCACACCAACCAATAAAACTGCTGGAGTCTAGTGTTTAACCCTCCTGTGACCTTTCAGGACAGCACTTGGGAGAGTGGGGAGCTCTCTTCTCGCCTCAGGTTACTCAGCTACTCCTCTCAGCTCGTCTGTCCCCAGTTCTGCAGATCACCTGTTGTGTAGGGAGTAAGGAGTGTCCAGCAATCCTGGAATAAGGGTCAGCGGAGATGCACAGAGCAGCTCCCAGAGCTCAGGCCAGGAGCTCTACCCTTGGCCTCACTGCTGGAGAGGAATCTGAGGGGGGCCATTTTGGGGGGTTTGTTGATCGCAGCCCTGAGTGACTGGGTGGTGATGATATAACTGAGGAAGGAGTCAGAAAGGTACAGGACAGGGAGAGAGTGGGGTGGAATCTGGACAGGAATCTATTTAGGTGTGGCATTTCCTGTGTTTCTGCATTTGCCTTTGTATTGTATGTGCTTTTACCTAGCGCAGAGAATCAGGGACTTTAAATGAAGTGATCGGGCTATCCTGCTGAGCTACTATATCTCATCTGTTATTTAAGAACTGCCCTATAATACTTGAACATCTATCTAACCCTCCTCAAAGTTACTCTGCCATCCATTGAAACTGTAATTGATGGAATTTCAACTAAAAATCCCATCCTCTCATCCCTTCAAAGTGTTACTGGTTCGTACTATGTGCAGAAAAGTGGTCTTGTTCAGTGTTACATGGCTTGCTGTCATATGTATGGTCACTCCCACCTAATGCTTCTTCTGGTAAAATTGTCTCTTGCAAGGGGACTGACTGTCTTTTGTGTTGAGTTTCTGTGTCCACAGGGAGTTCAGTTAGGGTGACCAGACAGCAAGTGTAAAAAATTGGGACCGGGGGGGAGGGTAATAGGCGCCTATATAAGACAAAGCCCCAAATATCGGGACTGTCCCTATAAAATCGGGACATCTGGTCACCCTAAGTTCAGTATGTGCTGCTACTTTGTCTGGTGACCTTTTTTTTTTAATTGTTTTTTATATAGGAAATAGCAATAATTTCCTGAAGATCTTGTGAATGTGAAAGAAAAACTGAAATGTTTTTATGGAGTGTAAAATAAAAGGAAATGAGGGTGGAAGGGAGATAGAGGGAAACACAAAGGGGGAGAAAGAGAAGGCACAAGCCTCGGACCAGGGAGCAGGTATTGTAAATAAATCATTAATTGTTTTGCTAAGTGGTTGCTGACAGTATGTGCCAAACAATTATTTCTGTATGTGTACACACTCACCTTGGGGCTGCACTTACACCTTGCCCCAGGCACTATGAATCCTGGTTGCAGCTCTGTGTTTTGGGACATTCAGATGTCATGAAAGTCTAGCTCAAAGGACACTGGTCTACATTATCCCAGCCAGGACACCCCTCCCCAAACTGGGAAAGGTGGGGACCCCATTCCTAGCCGTGCAGAGCACTGACCCTGGGAGGGAAGCAGGAAACAAATGGTCTAAGCCCCGGAGACAGGACACAAGTCTGTCCTAATGATTTTAAAAACCAACCAGACCAGATAATTCTAAAAGATGTTTCATTTTGGGTTTTAACTGTGAAATGGAGGAATAATCTGAGATCAGTAAACAGAGAATCTCAGGCAAAGCAGATAAAGCCCAGATTTATCCATTTAAAAGAGGCTCTGTGATTGCAGCACCAGGAGAGGTTCATGAATTTTTATTTTTTTTAAAGCAAGAACTAACTTCATGGATTTGTTAATGGCCTTGTGCTGTGGGGAGGGGAACCTAACCATGACAAAACAGCTGGTGTTTCTTTGGGCTTTTAACATGAACTCTGGGTTTCAGGGACATTACTGCACCACCACAGCTCTTTATTTGAAAGTTTAGATTAGATGACAGTGGATAGGGAGGGCAGATTGGGAAGTGAACATTGCTTCAGGTCCCAGATATTACTGCTGTTTCAGCCAGGCTGTTTCAGTTCACAGATCTACATTCAAGGAACTCTGTAGATCCCAGGGAGGATGAAAACCCTCCATGTTTCTTGGCCAGATGTGTGCCAGTTATAGGTGACTTGGGCAGAGGGAATGTTTCCTTTTTAAAAAAAAATTCCCTTCTTGTTTTTATGTTATAAATATTAGCCCTTGACTACTTGTTCTTGCTGAAAAATGGGCATGGGAGCATTCTCAACCTTCAGTTAAAGCTGGGGTGGACCTTTCATAGGGTGAACTTTTCTCCCAAGTGTTTGTCAGGTATTGGAGTTACATAGTTAACAACAAAAACAAAAAAAGTTTTCCTAGCGTTCAGAGAATCCTTTCACCTCTCACTTGTTCGGTTTTCAATCTCTTGTGAATCCATAATCCTGCTAGTGCTTCCATCCGCCACAGAATCTGCCAGCCAAACTGGAAGTCGAGGCGAGATATTTCTAATATAACAGAGCCCCGTTTTTCTATCTAACCTCCCCAATCCTTTCAGGCCCTCCTTATGCACCACAAATAAGCACCTCCCAAAAAAAACCGAAACCAAACCCACAAGTCTAATGTTTGCTCCTTTGCAGATCACATTTAAAAGAACACAGGTTGTCTAGTCATTTGGTGAGCAGTCTTGTTTGGTGAGTCTGGTAGCTTAGCTGTTGGTGTAAGCCAATGATTGCACTTCACCAGTGAATGTAGATAGAAGAAAGGAATTCAAATGACTGTCTGAGGGTGGCTGGGGCATCCTGGCACTTGCCCCTTTGAATCGTACAATCTGTCCTTACCTAAACAGAGAATATTTAGCAATTCTCCCTCTGGTGCTAGTGTTGGTTGGAGCACTAAAAATGCTTGGCCTCTGTCTCCACCAGTACTTTCACAGTTGCTAGCATTGTTTGAGCTGCACCCGGTGCTGGAGCAACAGTGGGAAAACTGCAGAAAATTGCCAAAGTAGATGCAGTCCAGTTGCCATGGGCGCAGTTTCTACACAGAGGAGTCTGTCTTGTGTGCACGTATGCCAGGATTGTCAGCAGCTCAGAGCCAAGCTGGGCGCTCTGCTTTCCTCCCTCCTGCTTTTCTCTGTGTGGACTCCTCTCTTGTTTCTTCCGCACATTCTTTCCCCCTCAGCATTGTTGTTTCTTTCTTCTTCTCCCCACCCCATCCCCATCCCCCATTTCTTACCTGTCTCCTTTCATCTTTCTTTTCTCTCTTCTTGTGTGTGTGTGTGTGACAGAGAGAGAGAGGTTTTGTACTGAATAGTGAAAATCTCTATTCAGTGAAACATTTTACATCTAAAAAAGGCCCAGTCATATAAAGAACTGTTCAGCCATATAACACTGTGATGTCTAGGACCATAATGCCATGTTAGAAAAGGATTGGCGGCTTAAATAGCCACATTGAACAAAATACAGTCAGAGCTAATTTGTCTCCTCACACAGAATTCCTAACCTCCATAGAAGGGGCTGTGTCTGTGCACCAGCAGCATCAGGAGTTTGTAGTGATTGTTGGTGTATTCTTCTGCAGAGCCAGCAGTGGGAGCTTGCAAACTTTGTTTTAAAAGGGTTACACCAAGATGGGGGCTTTTCTTTTAATTTCTTTCCAATGTTTTTTTTTAAGTAAATATTTAGGGCCCTAGGATAATTTTTAAAGCCCCCCTCCCCCCCCCCCCAGTTGTGAGGGTAATTAATTGCAGGCCCAAGTGATAGAATTTAGACATCCTCTTGAGTGCATACAAATCTGGGTGGTGGAATTTAGGTATCCATTGCTTGTGCCTGCAGTTTTGTTCTCTCAGCTGATTACTGGAGCTAAATTACAGGCTGGAGTGAGACATCTGAAAAATCAGTCCTTAGAATCTGGAGGACATTCTCCATCAGATTATAGCAATTGTAAGGTAGGTTGGATCTAGGCTGGCCTGGCGAGTTAATGGTAGTGAGCTGCACTTGAATCCCAGTCTCTTGTTTCCTGGAGCCAGCACTGCTTGTTAGCCAACAGTGGCCCTTTTGGCCAGCTAAAGGGCAGGATTATTACATTCCAGTAGGAGCCTTCGAATGGTGGTAAATAGAGGATATCAAATAGAGATACTCAGAGCTCTCCAAGGGATTCAGAGCAAAAATAAGGCTAGGTCTGAGTTTGCTGGAATCCAGAAGAGGTTTTCTGGTCTGTGGTCAGGCTGCTGAAAAGAAGAGCCAGGACCACAGGTAGGCTCCCCCTTTCCCACCAGCTGAGGAAGCTGGCAGTTTCTTGGGGGTAGAGGGCAATTAGCAGACTAAGTTCAGTGTCATGTGAGCTGAGTTTGGGGCTGAGGACCTGCCTGCAGTTGTTTGGTTACTTCATGTACTAGTAAATCTAACACTGTGCCCTTCTCTGGCACCTTTCCTCCAAGCATCTCAGAGCACTTTCCACATAGTAATGAACTACACCTCACAGCACCCCTAAGAGGTGAGTATAGGAAGGGAAAATAAACTGAGCGAGTGGCAGGGATGGGACTAGAGCCCAGGTCTCCTGCCTGCCAGTCCTCACACTCTCTCCCTTCCATTACAAACACCATCTTCCCCCCACACTCAGCTTTCCTGACTTGGGTATCAGTTCATCAGGAGAAGGTTGGAGGAATTTCCACTGCAGGCCCTGGTTGGTTCCTATCATTTCTCTTCTCCTGCTCAGCAGTTAGTTGTGTGAGTGGGATTGAACCTGTGTGGTGCTGTTTTCTGAGTGAGCTCTTACGAAGGACCAGTAATCCGTAGAAGATCTAGCACATCATTAAGAACAGACTTGCCCAGAAAGCAGCATAATACTCTCCGTAGTCTGAGTTCCTGGGCTCCCTTTGCCCCACCTCTTCCCCAGGGTGCCTCTCTCTAAGCAGTAGACTTGCTGCCCACTCTGAAGCAGGGTTATTTAGGATTTATTAGCTGACAGAAGGGTTGTCCTGGTAACCCAAGCCAGCCTTTAAACTTCCCTCTGCAAAGGAATGTTAAGCTCCTTAGCCTCCTCTCTTCTCTCTCACCTTCCCAGCAAACAGGAGTAGCTGGAGACCGCTTTCACTCCCACAAAGAAAGGAGGGTGGCTCTGGAGATGGTAATAAAGATGGAGCTTTTCACAGCTAGCAGCGAGTAGCACAGGAACTGCCTCCCCTTGTTCATTTGGTTGGTGTGACCGAAAGCTGTTGCTCTGAACCATGTGTAGCCTTTAGCCCCAGAACAGCCAGGCTGAATCTTTCCAAAGCACTGGATGAATTTAGGGCTTATCTACACTACAGGTTATGTCGCTCAAGGCTGTGAATCAGCCACCCCCAAGTGACGTGAGTTACACCGACCTCAGCGTCGGTGTGGTCAGTGCTATGTCTCCTGCTGACACGCTCGCGGAGGTGGTTTTATATTATGCTGACAGGAGAGCTCTCTCCAATTGACATAGGGCATCTTCACCGGACATGGTGCAGCTGCACCGCTCTAGCGCTTCTAGTGTAAACTAGCCCTTACAATAGGTTCCAGAAGCAGGGCCGGCTCTGGCTTTTTTGCCGCCCCAGGCAAAAAAGCTTCCCGCTGCCCCCCTCCCCACCCCCAGTGCGGCAGGGGAGGGCGCCGAACCCGGCCTTGGGCCCGCTCTCCCCGACGGGCCAGAGCGCCGGAGGGAGGGCGGCAAGCCCGCTGCGGCTCTGCTGGCAGCTGGAGCCCCGGGAGGAGGGCGCAGAGCCCGGCCGGGGCTCCGCTCTCCCCGGCGGCCAGAGCGCCGGGAGGAGGGCGCAGAGCCCAGCCGGGGCTCCGCTCTCCCCGGCGGCCAGAGCGCCGGGGGGAGGGCGGCGAGCCCTGCCGGGGCTCCGCTCTCCCCGGCAGCGAGCCGGCCAGGGCTCCACGCTCCCCGGGGGCCAGAGCGCCGGGGGGAGGGTGGCGAGCCCTGCCGGGGCTCCGCTCTCCCCGGCGGCCGGAGTCGGAGCGCCGCACCGCCCCCCTCCAGGTGCCGCCCCAAGCACAAGTTTGGTGGGCTGGTGCCTGGAGCAGGCCCTGTCCAGAAGATGCCGTAGGCCATGTTTCCCCAATGCATCGGTTCTCTTGGGGGATTAGGAATGGGATAGTCCCATGAGCACAGTGGGGATTGGCGCCTAGCCTCTACTGTTGTTCTTACCTTTTGTCCCAGGCTCATTACTCATTTGTTGCCATTGACATCTGAGTGAGGAGGGGGAGCTGAAATTTCTGGCCTTTTGTGCTGGGAGAGAGGCCAGCAGCCCCTTGACCAGAAAGGAGTTGGGTGGCTGGGTTAGTGCAGGCTCTTGGACAGCTTCAAGTGCATCATTGGCACTCCAGAAATAATCAATATGGTGATGATGATCAGCACCTTGCCCTGTGTCACCAGGCAGCACTAAGAGCCCATTTCCTTCCTCCTCTTAGCTCTCACCAAGAAGCACATGCATGCAAGAGGGGAGGAGGAATTTTTCCCAGCCCAGTGAATACAGTTTATAGGTTTGCACTGAAGAGCTCATGCTGGAGGGCTCAGATAATAAACTCCTACATCTTCCAGCACTCCCACTCCCTCTCCAGGGGATGTGAGCGCACAGCAGGTGGGAAGAGACAGAAATTCATTCTCTCTGCCAGTCAGCATGAGCTACTGAATTAGTGGCACAGGCACTGCACACAAGGCATCCCTTGGAAATAACTATAATTGCAGTGATTTGCATGCATGCCAGTTGGTTACTAAATGCGTGGTCCCTCCATGGCACAAGAGTATGGGTTTGTGGATGTGATTTTTACCAGCTGGAGACCAGTGTGCCTTACCAATGTCCCATGTGGCATGAGCCATGTTGGGGCACCCCAATGTACTCTCCAACACTCCTAGGAACTTGTGAAATGTTGCTGATGCAGGGAGATCTTCCTCTCTGTGCCTGTGGCCCAGAGGAGCTGTGCGCACGCTCCATGTGGCCACCTCGCTGTGCATTAGCATTTAGCCCAAATCTGCTATTGCTAGGTTACCACCTTCACCTTGGTACAGTCACTGATCCGTCACTTTTTAGAAAAACTATGAAAATGTAAATAACTACCTGGGACTGGGCCATCTCCGTCACCAGGTAGCTCCTAATTCACCAGCTCCAGCACTCCTGCCTGGTCCCTGTTGATTAAGAGATGCACTGAGAGGGAGCTTCATGATCATTGGGCTCAACGGGTAGTGATCAATGGCTCCATGTCTAGTTGGCAGCTGGTATCAAGCAGAGTGCCCCAAGAGTTGGTCCTGGGGCTGGTTTTGTTCAATATCTTCATTAATGAGCTGGAGGATGGCATGGACTGCACCCTCAGCAAGATTGCAGATGATACTAAACTGGGAGGAGTGGTAGATACGCTGGAGGGTAAGGATAGGATACAGAGAGACCTAGACAAATTAGAGGATTGGGCCAAAAGAAATCTGATGAGGTTCAGCAAGGACAAGTGCAGAGTCCTGCACTTAGGACGGAAGAATCCCATGCACTGCTACAGATTAGGGACTGAGTGGCTAGGCAGCAGTTCTGCAGAAAAGGACCTACAGGTTACAGTGGACAAGAAGTTGGATATGAGTCTACAGTGTGCCCTTGTTGCCAAGAAGGCTAACGGCATTTTGGCCTGTATAAGTAGGGGCATTGCCAGCAGATTGAGAGACATGATCATTCCCCTCTATTCGGCATTGGTGAGGCCTCATCTGGAGTACTGTGTCCAGTTTTGGGCCCCACACTACGGGAAGGATGTGGAAAAATTGGAAAGAGTCCAGCGGAGGACAACAAAAATGATTAGGGGGCTAGAGCACATGACTTATGAGGAGAGTCTGAGGGCACTGGGATTGTTTAGTCTGCAGAAGAGAAGAATGAGGGGGGATTTGATAGCTGCTTTCAACTACCTGAAAGGGGGATCCAAAGAGGATGGATCTAGACTGTTCTCAGTGGTACCAGATGACAGAACAAGGAGTAACGGTCTCAAGTTGTAGTTGGGGAGGTTTAGGTTGGATATTAGGAAAAACTTTTTCACTAGGAGGGTGGTGAAGCACCGGAATGGGTTACCTAGGGAGGCTTGTAACTGGGATGATTTAGTTGGGGATTGGTCCTGCTTTGAGCAGTGTTGGACTAGATGACCTCCTGAGGTCCCTTCCAACCCTGATATTCTATGACACGTATTTTCTTGACACTCTTGTCTAACAGAATTTATTTTCCCCCAGTAAGAATCTGAATTAATACCTTGCCCGTATCTATGATTCTCTAAAGCACTTAGCCGGTGGCAGGATCACCTGGGAGAGGCCTGCCCCAGCAGTATATGTATATCCGGTAACCCGTCACGAGCGATGCTGTGAGCTCTGGGTCCCTTTTAAAGCAGAGAGCACTCCCTTATGTTCATCCCTGCAGCAGCACTGAATTCTCCCCCTTTGTCTCTCCACCCTCGAGAGCCCGACCCAGCAGAGTGCACAGAAACTTGCCTTCCATTAGTCTGCTCTGGGGTGGGAACTCAACAACATGGTCCCGGCCAGCTTAGGAGGGGTGAGGAGGGGAGCCTTGATGTTGGGTCTGAGACGCCTTAAGAAGCTGCAGTGGGGAGGTGGGATTTGCTGCCTTTCTGTGTCTCAGAACAGGCATTTCACATCCATTTCAGTGGTTTTGAGACCGTGGACAAGGGGGCATCACTTGACTGTGGCCTTTGGGCTGATATGGTTGTGCAGGAGACAAGACTAGACTCCATGTAATGGAGCGTAGTCCATCCCTCACCTAGAGAAGTGGGATAGGGTCCCTCTGGGTGGGATTGAGGAAATTCCTCTGTGGCATGGTCCTGATTCATGGTTCACTCCAGGGCAGTGGTTTTCAACCTATTTATCATTGTGGGCCGCATATGCAGTTCTCTCTGTGCTATGTGGGCCGCATCCACACAATATATAAAATATCAGTATGGCCCTGAGGATGTCACATGGGCTGCAGCTGTGTGCTGATTGGGCCGCGGATTCAGAACCACTGCTGCAGGGGCTACGGTGCCTTGCCACAATGGAGGACAACAGGATTCCATGCTACTCTACCTCCTTCCAGAACTGAACTGGACGCAGCAAAGCAGAGATGTGACTGAGCAATTGAATGTGAATCTTTCTTTCTCCCGTTCCATTCGAACAGGCTCTCCTGAACACTCAGAACAAGCTGAGAACATTAGTCCCCAATTTCACTTTCAACTTGGGCTTCTCTGGGAAATTCTACCACACAGGTAAGCTCCTTCCACCCACCTAACATTCCCCTGAGTCTTTGTCCTCTGGTTGCAGTGTCCCATAGTGTAGCACAGCTCCCCAACAGCGTATTGGGGTGCTGGGAACAGCCTGTGGTTCTAAAATGCTGTCTGTCTGATCGAATCATTTCCTTCAGCTCTTGTGAACTGAGCATAGTGGGGCTGCCTCCAGCAGGATGGTGGTATCGGCAGCAGTGCGTGTGTGTGTGTAAGTAAGTAAGTAAGTAAGTAAAACTAATGCAGGATGTCTCTGGGCACTGCCAGTGTTGAATTACAAGAGATTAGCTACTGCCTCAGGTCACTGACCACCCTCCTGCTATTGACCTTCTGCTCCCTGCAGGTACAGATGAGGAAGATGAAGGTGATGACATGCTACTTAAACACAGGAAGGAGTTCTGGTGGTTCCCGCACATGTGGAGTCACATGCAGCCTCACCTCTTCCACAACGTCACCGTGTTGGCTGAGCAAATGAAGCTCAACAAGCAATTTGCGCTGGTAAGAGGTGACGTCAATAGTCCGTGGGCTCATTCACTTTGCTTCAAAATCCCAAAGCATCCACCCGGGAATGGGTGCTTGGCTCCTGCTGAGCCCAGGCACTAATGTGGTATTCCTGGTGGATTGAAAAGCTGAGTGTGAATCCCTGGCCTGGTGCATGGTCCCTACTGCCTGAAAGTATTACACCAAGCATTAGTGTCCAGGGGAACGTGTGTCCTGGTACTTGTGCACCAGTGTGTGGTTCCTACTACATTACAAAGCATGGCTCCCAACGCAGTGCTGGGTGTGGACATGGGGCATTGACTGCTGAGTCATTCTGGTGCTACTTCTACTATCAATTCAAAGTATGGTACAAACTCAGACTGTAAAGAAGCATTTCCTGCTCTGTCTTTATTGCTTCATTGAGGTTTTTCAGGGGGCTACATGGCATTACCCTCAACTGATCAGTAGCATAGGGTGCTCGAGGTTGGAATACTGGCCTCCCAGAGAGTCACTTCAGTTTAAGGGAAGTTCCCTGTTGTCAAGTGGAGGGAGAGGACCATCTGGAAAGTCCTGGGCTGCTGGGGCCACTATGCTTAATACTCACAGCACAGGGCATGGGGGTGAAACATCTGCAGATTCCTTTGAAAACAAGCCTCTCTTCAGCCCATGCTATGGGTTTATTAGTTATAAGCCAAGCCCCATTGGAGTAAGAGTCTGTTGTTTCATGCCCAGGTCACTGGACCTCTTGACCCTGGGTAACATGGGTTCTCCTAACTTCAGAGCACAGCTACCACAGTGCTATAACGACAGTTCACCTCTTTTCTTCCCCGCTTAAATATCTGATTTTATTTTCTTTCAGACACAGGCCCAGAAACGTGACCGTCCGTTGCAAAGAGATACAAAACTCAGAGAGCAATTAAACACACAATATAGAATACCCTAGCCAATGAGCTTGACAGGCTGTGACTCCGTCAGGGGGCCCCGGTGTATTGTAAACCACCACGGCAAAGGTGTCCTAATTCCTGTCATTACCAGAACCATTCAATGAAGTTCTAACCACAAAATTCAAATTTTTCCTGTTGATTTGGTGTAATACCTGGCTCCAAGTTCCCGATCCACTCTGCACAGCCCTCTTGCTCCCTGCTGCCTCTAGCATTTCTCTCTCGAAGACAGAGCCAAGTTGCATCTTCCCTTCCCTCCACACTTGGCAGGCATGGTTTTGCTTTTCTGCTCTGGTAACGCTCCTCTGGACAGCATAGGAGCGGGATTTGCCTCTTCAGTGGCACTGATTGGTTTGGCCATTGTGACCGATGGGGCTGAGGTCAGGCTGGTGAATTAGTCCTGTTCATCACAGCTCCAAGTGACCCGTGGCTGTTGAGTAGCTGCTGCGGTGCTGAATGCCCTGGTTGATGTATAAGCACCTTTGCTACCTGTATGGATAGATTCTGGCAGCACTCCGAGCTTCCCATTTCACACAGGGTCCCCGGGGAGACTGCTCGCACTGCTGTGGTTCTCATTAAAGACAATGGGGAGTTAAATACTGAGCTAAAGCTGTGTTCTGCTTCCAGGAACATGGGATCCCCACGGACTTGGGCTATGCTGTGGCCCCCCATCATTCTGGAGTTTATCCCATCCATACACAGCTCTATGAGGCCTGGAAATCTGTCTGGGGCATCCAGGTGACCAGCACTGAGGAGTATCCCCACCTGCGGCCCGCCCGGTACCGGCGAGGGTTCATCCATAACAGCATCATGGTGAGTGGTTACCAGCTGGGAGAGTGGAGCCCTTTGGGTTAGTTCTGGGAGGAGCTATGGCGGCAATCAGCTGAGGGAGGCTTCTAGGTGACTAGTGCTGAGAAGCTCCACCCAGTACCTTGAGTGCTGAACCTTCCCAAAACCATCCATCAAAGCTAAGGAAGAGCCCGTTGTTGTGCTTCTGTGGTCGGAGTCAGTGCAGTGCAGAGGCTACCGTATGTGAGGTTTTAGAATGAAAACTCCCAAATGCCAGCAAGTACATGTCTACAAAGCCATGCATCCCGGGCCCATGAAAGCACCATCTCTGCAGGAGCCAACTCTTCCTCTTCAGACTCCAGGGCTCTTTCCGAGGAGGCACGTCTGCAGCACCTGCCCTGACCTGTGTGTCGGATGGATGGGTCAGCCCCTGTGGGAATGTGGTGGAGAACCATGCACACTAGCATGAAGCTGAGATCCCACTAACCCCCTGCGCCATTACTCAGAGCAGGATGAGCAAGTGAATGAGGGGAATGTCTGAATCCTGTAAACCTGTGATGCTCTGGGTCCCTCGCTCGTGGTGTCCTCTCCAGGTCATTCTGTAGGGTGCTGCCTCGACACACCCATGCACATGGTCTCAGCCTCCTCTCTAATGTTCCCTCTCTCTGGCTCCACTAGGTGCTGCCTCGACAGACGTGTGGGCTTTTTACTCACACCATCTTCTACAACGAATATCCTGGGGGCTCCAAGGAGTTGGACAAAAGCATTCGGGGTGGTGAACTCTTCCTGACTGTGCTTCTGAACCCAGTAAGCTTGCCAGCATGGAAAGCAAGGCCCATTATCAGTGTCCATGGAGAGTGCGGGGGTGGAAGCTCTCATACGCAAGGTTTGCCTAGAGTGGGAGAGCGAGAGCTGGGGGAAGGGTGCGGCAGCCGCTCACCTGGACAGAGAAGGCTAAAGCAGCCCTTGCTACTTAGGGGGATTCTTAGCAAACCCTGCTTCCCTTTTGTCCCCTGTCAATTCATATCAGAGTTCAGGGTCAGCCAGAGCAAACCTCCTCAAGCACAGGATTGGAAGAAGGGGCTGGCGTGCTGAGCCCAGCCAGATGCTGGAGCTCCTCTCACATGTGCTGCAGTCTTCCCCCCAACGAATTGCAGAGCCAAAAGTCCTTGGCTCCCTTTATTGGTTTGTGCATCTGGCTGCATTTGGCTTGTCTCCAGGTGCTGTGACAAATCCTCCTCTGGGCTTTCGTTGCTAGGGTGTGTCTCCCCACCCCCCATATCCATTTCCTTGAAACTTGGATACATGTGAAACAGTTTTTCCTGTGATGCTGCTGTCTTGCCTGAGGCATTTTCAGGAGCTCCAGGTCTGATGCAGCTCTTTCCTGCCCCCCCCCCCCCCCCCCGCGCCCTCCCCAGTCACTGCCTGGCTCCAGCAAACTCCTGAGTAATGCACTGTCTTTGCACTCTCCAGTCTCTTCCCAGCTTTCTGCTGCGGATGGCAGCTGGGGGCTTTCCCACCTCTGTTTTTTTAAATCCAGAGAAATAAACAGAGAGACGGTGCGCTCAGACTGTCCGGTTCAGAAAATTGAGAAGGAGGCAGCCGAAGGGGCCTTGCATTTCCTAGTCCATCCCTCTATCACTCCCTTCCTAAACTTCCCAGACGTTCTCTTTCCTTACAGATACCTAGTGAGTGTGTCAAAGCAAGATGTTCCCCTTTCTCATTGGTCTCGAGTCCAAAGATCTTCCCTAATTTCCTTTGTTAAACTTAAACCAGTTTACTCCCCCTGTCCCCTAGAAGTGTCCTGTCTTGGTATGGGTATTATTATCCAGTCAGAGTTATTGTGTTTTCCACCCCTATAACCAGCCTCACAGTTTAAGGGAAACCATCATTATTACTCTCATCTTCTCTCATAAATTCATCATTCTCTGGTCCCTTGGATCATTTCAGCTCATCTTTCCTTCCCTTCCCTACCCCAGAGCCTGCACTGGGAGTGAGGGCACTGCTGGGCCAAAAGCCTTGCTGAAATCCAGAGATCACAATCCACTGGGCTCCCCCTCTCTATCCAAGAGGGCAGATTTGTTATGTAAAAAGTGGTGACCAGATGACTGTGTCCTAATGCGCAAAGCACCAACCCACGCTGGCTGTTCCCCTCCTTCAGTCACCCGCAAACAGACTCCTGGCCTGTGGTTTCCAGTCAGTGGTGCAAGTAGAAATCATTTCTTGCTGGTACTGCACTTATGGGAGGGACACAAGGGGGGGCACGTGACCTCCTCACATGACCCTCCATATGATTCCGCCCAGCCCAGGCCCCCTTGCTCTCTCCCTGTCTCCTCGGACACCCCCCTTTGTACATACAGACCTCAACATGCTTAACTACTCACTTCCCCACAAATATGTAATATTCGGTTTGTTTATATGGAATATGGGAGTTGGGTGAGGAGCCATTTCAGCATATGTCTTGACTTATTAAAAGACAAATTTTAAATAGAACTGTATCCTAAACTGCTTTATGGTATTGCACCCAAACATTGCATTTCAATGGGTGATTCAACTTCCTTTATAGGAACAAACTCCTGAAACTCTTACCAGTCTACAAAAGTGGTCCATAGCCATGCAAATAATCCCATTGTCTTCAATGGGATTGATCAAATGATTAAGGGTTTACAGAATTAGGTTCCAAGTTTGTAAATTGTTCTGGATGAAACTGACAATGCCTGAGCTGTCAGGTCAGAAGGAGCTTCATTATAATCTTGACTTATAGTTCTCTCACCCACAAAGCTGGAAAATGAAGCATTTATTTTCTTTGTTTTGCTGCTCCAATTCCAGTTAGCAAAATGCATGTTAGACTAGTTTGGCTGCAAAGAAGAATTCTGTATACACTGGGGACAACACCTGATTTCTGTCAGGCTGCAGAACTGGGCTGACATCAGAATCCAAACATCCTCTGGTCAGTACAGGCAGCACCTCCCTCTGACTTGGCTGGAACGCAGCACTGTGGGAAATCCAGCCCTCTATTCAGCCACCTTCCTCCTGTTTAGCTCAGCTCTGGTGCTAGAGGCAGGGTTGGGAGTGTAATGATAAATTCTTATAACACACGCTGGGTCCCTGACACGATCACAGGCTGTGACTGACCCACCAATAATGTAACTGTTCCTGTAACCCACTGGTCAGTGTGTGTTATGCAGCCTGCTGTACCTGCTCCACAGTCCCAGCCTGGCTTTCTAGCTCAAGCTGTAAAGATTCCTGCTTTCAGCTCTGAAGTCAGGTGTTGGCCACGATTGAGGCCGTTACCTTTACACAGCCAGCAAATCCACCTATGTTAACAGTTGTCATCGCCTTATCTGTCCCCTTCAGCAGGAGATACACAAGCCTGTGTCTAGAGAGTCAGTCTTTGTATCATCGGCATCACTCTGGACAGGCTCAGTTCTGTAGCTCACTGCCTCATGGTCTGTCAGATTATCTGGTGCCCTCAGTGTGGTGTAAGGTGAACTCCACCCTTCCAAGAGCCCCGCTGCAGTACAGCCAGGCCTTGGCTGCCCACTGCAGGCACCACCTTGGCATCTCTCAAGGGCTGTGGTGTCTTCTAGCAGATAAAACTGTCCCCTTGGCTTTGGCTCCCCACTGTGACTCTCTAGCCTCCTCTGAACCCCTTCAGTCTCTTCCTGTATTTGCACCTTTCCTTCTGCTGGGTATTTCTCCCTCATTTCCCTTCATCCCTGCAAGCAGAGGAGGGCTATGCTATCAGCACATCTTCACTGCTCCTGTTTGCAGAGGGAGCCCAGAGCTTTGCTCTCCAACCCCAGTGATAGAGACATCTCAGTGTTTGGAGAAAGCCGCCAGCCCCGCATTGCGTCAGTGATCCATAGCAGACTGAGGGCACAGCATCTTTGCACTCCTCTGTGGTGCTTCCAGCCCGCCTGAGTGTGGCCCACGTGCAGGAGTCCTGGGTGTATGGATAACTCTGCAGTGTCAACAGATGATGTTTGATCTTCTGACTAGTGAGCAAGCCTTAATTTCAGGAATGCCACGTGCCCTGGCTGTATTTCCTAGCAGCAGAAGGGGATGTTTCTGAGCACTTCTCACAGGCCCTTCTGTTCACACTACATGCCATTAAGGCCATTGCTGTACCCACAGCTGTTGCTTTATATTGCTAAAGACTCCCTCATCATCTATTCTCTGAACTCCAGGCTTCTCTGTCTACAGCTTCTTGTCAGGGCTGAGCAGGGGAGATAATGCCATGCTGCAGATGGGGGCTTACTGCCAAGCTAGTCATGGGTCAGTTGAGGGGCAGAGCTTGGTCATAGATTACATCAGCAGGTTCGCTCAGGGCTGTGTTGGCAGAACCAGACAGGGCAGGGCAGGCCACCAGAGCTGATCTGATGGGGCATGCATGTTATACTGTTACAAGACAGCCGGACTCAGTAGGAAGAGGAGGGCAGTGGCCCTGCAAAGTCCTGGTTGGCTTGGCTGGTTGCGATTCCTCTTGCTTGGGACCATTTATGGGCAATGATTTTACCAGAACTGGTCATGGCAGGCCTGGAGATTTGACTGCCCCTGTTGTATGCCACATTTGTCACGCAGGCAGTGTTCCGGGTGAGCAGGTGTGGTGATTGAATCCCCACCCCCAGTGCAGGAGGGCTGTGTCAGTGGTGAGGAAAGGGGTCATTGTGCAATGATCCCTGTCTATCAAGTGGCTCCGCAAGCAGTTGGAGAAATGGATGCTTTCTCCTGATATACGGACAGCTACTCCTGAGCCTGTTCCTCTCACCTTGCCAGGTGGACCTGCTCCCCGAGCCTCACAGTGATTCGCCTCCAGCTTTCCAGCAGTGGGTGCCCACGTGATTGCCTACGCCCCTCTTGCACCCTGGGGTGCTAAACCACCTGCTTCCTTCCCAGTGAGGAACTCTCCTGCTGTGCTGCTGACCTTTTGGCCTTGCAGCATTTGTGCCCGGTAGTGCGTTGGAGCCGTCAAAGCCGTGTGCAGAACTCGAGCTGGCAGCACTTTCAGCCGAGCGCTAAAATTCTTAACAGCAAACTATCTGGGGGACAAATGAATGCAATGACGGGAGTAGGCGGTTCAGCAAGGCAGGGTGAATGCACCAGCTCGTGCTGGCTGTAGGTCTGTGAGCGTCTCATACCAGCTCTGCAGAGCCCTGTAACCTGGTGGGCAGAAGGTGCCCTCCTGGGAGTTTAGAGAGGATATGCGTATGCCCCTGAGCTTTGGGAGGGTCCCATGCCCAAAAGTTGGCAAGAAGTTCAGCAGGGGGATGCCCACACCCCCTAGGAGGACCTTTTGGTGGAGAATGTCTGTTCCCTCACCAGCAGCGTAAGGTCCCAGTGTATTTTTTAGTGGTTTAAAGAGTGAACCCAAGATTGTTCCTTACGCTGCTAGTGAGTCGAAGCTGGCTTCCCACAGACTCGGGATCTGGGATGCTCCTGTGAGATCATCCACTCTGCCCTGGATTGCTTCTTCCAGGACATTGCCTGACACCCAAAGCCAGCCTCAGCACTCCCCTGCCCAGCTCTGTGTCCCCTGCTCAAGCTGGCACATGCCGCAGCCAGTGCAGGGAGTGCCCTGCTCTCAGGGCTTGGCATCCCCTCTAACAATGGGAAGAGGAGGAAGAACTGAATTCCAGTTCTGAGCATACAGGAGATTCTGCTCCCAATTCCCTCCTGGACAGGGGCTTTCTAAGCTGTTGACTGCTTGAAAAGGGTCACTGTGGACAAATCACTACTTTGGCCTCAGCCCAGCGTCCAAAACTGTCCTGTGGTCACCTGGAATGTGGAGCCGTAGCTCGTTAAGGATGGGAATGTGTTTGACTTGTGAGTGTCCGGGTCTGGGGCTCCTAGGAGAGGTGAGTTGCTGTCTCTGGGAATGCACAGTGCACTTGCCAGGAGAGCTAGGACCAGGTAGCTAAGACCATGGTAGACCCTGTCCCCACCAGTCAGTGTTTTGTAAGGGCCGAACAGGGTCCCTGTTCCAGCTGTCTGTGGCACTAGTATCTGCGCTGGGGCTTTGTCAGAGAACGCACTCTGATTCACACATGGTCTGCACTTGGGATTTCCCAGGACTAGCCCAATTGGGGCTATTTGGAAAATAACCCACTTCCCTCTCCCCGCGGTGCCCATTGTCTGGAGCAGAGGTGTGGATTGCAGAGCAGTAATCCAGGGGGCACAATATATTCTCTTGCCTTTGCCCCATAGCCTAGGAGAGATGCATATTTACCAGCTCAGATAGCCAGAGCAGACCTGGGAAGCCAGCAGCTTCTGTCTGGCGATGGGATGCAAAAGGGTGGCAGAGAGCAGGCTGGGATGACGCAGGGCTGACTTGTAAATGCTCCTTGTGTTCCCTGTTTGCAGATCAGCATCTTCATGACACACCTGTCTAACTATGGGAATGACCGGCTGGGGCTGTACACTTTTGAGAGCCTGGTCAAGTTTGTGCAGTGCTGGACCAACCTTCGCCTGCAGACTCTGCCTCCTGTCCAGCTAGCAAAGAAGTACTTTGAAATCTTTCCCCAGGAGAAGAACCCACTGTGGCAGGTGAGTAGGTTGTTCTGATCTCCCTTGGCCATTCGGGACTCCTCCCTGTGGCCTCTTGCAGGAGGCTGCTTTCTCTTTGGAAGGTACATGGAGAGGGAAGGGTTACCATGGTGACACTGCCGCTCCAGTGCCCAGAAGGGTCGAACGTATGGCCGTGGGGTTTGGTCCTTGTTGCCTCGTTCCCCAGATCCCAAAGATAGGACGTTGGGGGAAGGGAGTGATGGGCCACGCTCCTGGTGTGAGCTGTGGAGACAGAGAGAGCTCTCATTGGCCTGGAAGGGGTCCCAGGTACTTGGCTCGTTGAGGATGTAACTGTGGGGGGAGGAATGTCCGTGGGGCTGGAAGAGCTTGCAGGCATGTTAATGTGACTTATCCTGACATAATTTCACAGTATAGAATTCGTGTTAGTTAAATAAAAACATGCTTATTCCACTTCATCCCAGCACAGCAGCTCTCTGCATGTTAATAAGCAAATGAAATGAAGTGAAGGTGATGGACTTGTCAGTCCGCCAGAGCTGCTGTGCTGGGATGCAGCAGGGAAGGGATTGCTTCTCAGCCCAGCAGTGATGATGGGCCCACATCTTGGTTACTTTGGACAGGAATTGCGGGTAGCACTTTCAAAAGGGACCCTCCCTCCTAAATCACTTGGGTGCTTTGGAAGATGTTCCCGTGGCTTGGTCTGTGCAGTGCAGCGTGCTGGCATTCAGTGGAATGGGGATGTAGTTGTGAATTGTTCCTTGTGTGTTACGCTCTATCCGCAGGAGCCCTCATCAGCTCCCTCACTAATATTAAATCCTGTTCACTCTGTTGTGCAGAATCCCTGTGATGATAAGAGGCACAAGGATATCTGGTCCAAAGAGAAAACATGTGACCGGCTCCCCAAATTCCTTGTCGTTGGACCCCAGAAAACTGGTAATTGTATAACCCATTTAAAGATAAACTCCTGGCTTGGCTGCCTCCTGTGCAGACAGACCATTCGTAGATCTGCACAGCAGCAGCCAGTGATCATGTGATTAGGGCCTCTGGTTTGTCCCACCCAAGTGGAGCACCTCCATCAGCACAATGCTCCTACCACCCTGCTGGGTCATAATCCGAACTCACAGGGAAGAGCTGCACCTGCTAAGTCACTGTGAGAAGTAGTGCAGGCTCTTGGTTTACCCACACAAGTCCTTACCCTCTTTAGCTGAGCCGATGTGCTCCTCTAGTGCCTTCCCAGTAACAGGTCTGTGCCCTCTCACGCTGACACACTGCACAGGGATCTGGGACCAGGTCTGAACATGGGGTCAGTAACTCATCTGGGATTGCTGTGGGCAGTGATTGGGCTAGAGAGGTATTGAACTGAGGAGCCACTTCCAGCAATGACAGGTGCCAGCCACCTGTGTAGAATGGGGGCCTCAGCCCTATGGGCGAACCTCTTCCCAACCCAGCTGCCATCCCCCTCACATGAGCCATTGGGGATCTCTGCTGGTGTGCCTATGCCCCTGGCAGCTCTTGTGCCCTGTGCCCGTGCCGCACTGTCGCTGCGTGGTAAGGGTACCTGGCTTGGCTGACCATCGGCATGCTGGAAGCTCTCACTGTGCTCAGCAGAGTCGTCAGGAGACGCCAGCCTCTCTTATTACCCTGGGTGACCCCAGCTCCACTAATTGTTGTTGCTCATTGTAGGCACAACAGCTGTGCACTTCTTCCTGACCATGCACCCAGCGGTCACTAGTAATTTCCCGAGTCCAGCCACCTTCGAAGAGATCCAGTTCTTCAATGGGCCCAACTATCATAAAGGAATTGACTGGTAAGCATCCTAGCTCTTGTGCTCCCCTATAGGGATCAGTCGTCATGTCGCGTCCTCCTGAATGTCCCTGGGCTCCATCCACCTCAAGCGTTTTGGCAAGCCCTCCATTTCTGTCTGGCACGTTGCACCTCTGGGTGCTCACAGTCTCACAAGAGCTCGCTCCGTTTCTCCACTTGCTATGCCCCAGCTACACCCCTGCTATAAGCCCTTAGCCCAGGTTTTCCTAAACTTTGAAAGCAGAGCCCCCGTTTAGGGAAATGAAGCCACGCATGCCCCTGCAACCCTGCACGTGCTGTGAAAGTCTGCCCACGAACAGATTGGGGAAATCTCCATACGATACTTGCTCTCTTTTGTCACATGCTCTGATGTGTTCACGTTTAACGTAGTCTCACTGGCATCTGAGGTCTGGGCTACACGCAAAGGTTTTGCTGGCATAGTTACAAATATGGCAAAAACCCAATACTAAAAAGGGGTTGCCAGTATAAGTCCTTTCACCAGTGTATAGCTAAATTTGTTTGGTGAAGCAGTGAGTGGTCCAACTCGTGGCCTGTGGGCCGGATGTGTCCCACGGGCCGATTCTCTCCAGGCCCAAACATGTCCAGCCTGCCACAGATCTGCTCAACAAAATGGCGTCCTCTGTGTGGCATGGCCTTGCACGCACAGTACATGCAAGGTCATGCTGCTTGGAGGACATCATTTTGTAGAGCACGTATTTATGTACATGGCCCGTGGAAGAGCTCCAGACAACTGCATGTGGCCCGCAGCAGTGAAAAGGTTGGATCACCCAGGACCAGCAAAAGCACTCCTTTAGCAGCATAAGCTGCATTTCCACTAGGAGGGTTTGCCGGTATAGCTATTCCAGTATAGCTAGTGTAGACAAGGCCTGAATTAGTGCCCATTGAGATGGACAGGGTGGTTCACACCTCAGAGTTATTGTTCCACGCTCTCTACAGACCCAAGCAGATGTCTTTGTCTCCTACACTTGGTTTGGTCGGTCGGTCTGTCTACATGGGGAATTTTTATACTACTCTAGTTATACCAGTGTAGACCCCTATGTGAGCACTCTTATCCAGAACAAAAGTATCCACTCAGAGAGTTATATGGATATAACTCAAGATAACTTTCCAGTGAAGACAAGCCCTACGGTTCTTGTATGTACCCCAGCCCCCTAGTATATGAGCACCTCACAATCTACAGTGTGTTTATCCTCACAGCGCTTCTGTGAGGCAGGGCAGGACTCATGTCCCTGTGGTACAAAGGGGGGAACTGAGGCACAGAGAGACTAAGTGACTTGGCCAAGGTCACACAGCAAGTCAGTGGCAGAGCATGGAATTGAACCCAGATCTTCAAGTCCCAGCTACATGCTACCCACTGGGCCGTCCTTTGTTCTTCACACAACAGCTAAAGGCTCACTTGTTTTTACTGAAAGCAGAGACTCTGGCAATAATCCTGAGGCCTGTCTGCATCCCCAGCTAGTTCCAGGCACCACCCGAGGGTGCTCTGCCATACATGCAGGGCAATGTCTTTGCCTCTTATTGCATCCCCCCCACTCCACATCAGACCCTACCCCTGTTCCCCACTATCCCCATTCTATGTCATCCCCTCATTGACTCTCCATGAGCCTGGCCACCCCAAGCTCCTCTGCATGCCCTCTACAGTTCTGAGATGCCAGCAGGCTGGTTTGCCCTGTGCCACTTTTCTGCTGGGTTGTGCTCCCCACACGTGTACCATCAGGCTCTCCTGGTTTGCTCTGCTTGGCAGGTACATGGAATTCTTCCCCATCCCCTCCAACGCCAGCACAGACTTCATGTTTGAGAAAAGTGCCAATTACTTTGATACAGAGGTGGTACCGAAGCGTGGCGCGGCCCTGCTTCCACGAGCCAAAATCATCTCCATTCTGATCAACCCGGCCATCCGAGCCTACTCCTGGTACCAGGTATCACTCCTTCCCGGGGGGCCCTAGGGAGGGTTGGAGATATGCTCCAGTGTGGCATGCAGCCCCTGTGTGAATGGATTTCTCCAGGAGGCCAGGGTAGGTTAGTACTGATGGGAGCATGTGGATTTGTTCACAGGAGAACTGGGGTGTGTTTGTGCTGCCCAAGGGCAGCAGAGAGCAGGGGGCTGCATGCACATTGGCTAGGGAAGGGCAGAGTTCTGTGTTCTGACCTCCTAACTATGTGTTTGTTTCCCAGCACCAGCGCGCTCATAGCGACCCTGTGGCTCTCAATTACACCTTCTACCAGGTGATTACTGCCAAGTCCCAGGCCCACCTGGAGCTGCGCAACCTGCAGAGCCGATGCCTACTCCCTGGAATGTATTCGACTCACCTGGAACGATGGCTGACGTATTACCCCTCTGGGCAGGTACAGAACTCTGGTGCGCTTGGCAGCATCTCTAATAATTGGCAGAAGGTTGTTCTGGATTAATGAGCAGCGCTGCTTGGACATCAGCAACTCTGGGGAAGAGGGTCAGAAAGCCCTAGTGCCCAGGGGCTGGGTGTCACAGTCCCGAGTGAAGCATGGTGCACAGGGAATAGGTTCAGAGTTCAGCTTGGTGGCTGTAGAGACAGGAAACTCCCTGTCTGTCTCATTCTCTCTTTACTTTAGCTTATGACTCTTTTTTGGGGAAGGGGATATAAACTGCTGCTTCCTTCCTTCCATGTTACCTGATAGAGAATCAGGCTGATTTGTTATTGATTGTGTCTATCCAGTCATGATCGAGTGTCTATAGGTTTCCAAATGCCTGTGTGTAGTAGGTGGCTGAGTGCCCAAACGGCACAGCAGCGTTAGGAGGACCAGGAAGCACTAGCTTATTGCAGCATTAGGTTCTTTTCCTTTTATCTTGGCAGTGTGTCCCCCTGGGATACTCACGATGCCCAGTGGGTGTTCAGCTACTGCCGTGATACCGTAGCTTTCACCAGAGGCTTTGGGCTCTGCTGCTTGTCACATTCACTTGTTTCTTCCCCATCTCATGAAGCCTGTAGCGCTGCTGAGTGTGGATTTTATTGCGGAGGTGTCTGGAGTCCGCAGACTACTGAATTCTGGAGTGCAGCCTGCCTTCTGTTTATAGATTTCTAGGTCGGTCAACACAAACTACAGCTTGTTTCCGTCTCTGAATCTGCCTTCATTGTGACAAGACATTTACAAACTGTCCCGTGTGCTTGGAGTCGGAAAACATTTTAGCAACTTCTCTTTTTTGACAGATGTAAAGCAAGATTGCCTGGATCTTGGCTTCTGTTGCCAGAGTTATGAACCAGCAGATCCCATCATGCATTTTCAGGCACTTATTCCCTGCAGCAGCAATAGCTCTAAGACCAGGCAGTGGTTCTGCTTCCAGAAAATGTAGTACTGCTATAGAACTAACAGGCAAAGGTAAAACAAAGCCAGAATCTGTATACATGGCCTGGTTGCTGTCAGAGCAGAGCCAGTGCCTGACAAGAGCAGATGAGTTGTGCAATTGCAGTGAGGAGGAGTAACAGATATGAACTCCTCTAAGGCATGATGTTGTCCAGGGAGAGCCCCGGCCCTGGGCTGTTCCCTCCACATCTCCTGGAAAATTCTGGCTTAAGCCAACAGCTTGCAAACCCCACCAGTTAATTCAAATGCAGCAACTGCAGGATCCCCAGCGCAGGAGACAGGGTAGGGCTTTCATCTGGTGGTCAGAGCCAGGGAGATGGTGGAAGGAATCTGTCCTGCATAAAGTGTGCGGGCACATCCCTGGGCTCACATCTCCCTGCCTTCGTATTCAAGCTGACTGGACTGTTAGAGCAGATGAGAGTGAAGAGAGGACAATACCCTCTTAGTAGAGGACGGCACATAAAATTATGTCAGGACATAATACAGCAAGAAAACTCTTCAGCCGAACTAATCACAACCACCCTGGAGCACTGTGAAAACATGGAACTTGGGAACCCTCCTGCTCTGTACAAAATCACCTGAGCTCTCATCTCTGGCTGACTTTGCATTTCTCTACAGAATGAGCATCAGAGCACCGGCTACCACACTGAGCAGGGACTAGGACTCTTTAGAATAAGACTGTGGTATCCCTACTGGAGAGTTAACTTGGGTGATCAGCACTTAGGTTAGCCTGGCCTGGGGGTGAGTAACCACACTGCAAAGCCCTACTCAAGTAACTGCGTCCTCACTGGTGCTGCTGTCCCTTGTGTGTGTCACTTACTTTGGGGGGCATATCCCATGATTTTCAGCGCTGCAGTAAGCTGAGCCTCTCTATCATCCTTTTCTAGTCAATTGAAGAAGAACGTTTGCCCTTTTGGGGAATAGTGGGAGGTGCTGGAGGCCTACTGGCACTGAAGTGATTTTGTCTGTGTCCTCTCTGCAAAGTGGGCAGGTTACCAGTCTGAATGCAGCAGCAGCCCACTAGCCCATGCTCCCAGAGAAACCAGCTAGCCTGGGTTTAAAGCACCATTCAACTCAGAGCATTCATGGGGGGACAGGAGTGGGGCTAGGGACAACACCCAAGTAAACTCTGCAGTGAAGACATACCCTGAAGGAGCTGGTTATGCAAAAGGACATGGATATGTCCCCTTTGGAAGACCGACCCAGGAAACACTGCTTCTCCAGGACACCACAAAGGGCACGGTCCATCAGGGAGAGAAGCAAAGGGCTTAGTTACAAGCACAGATCTGCAGAGCTGAGGTCAGGCAACTGGGCTCTGAGTGGAGTGAGCACAGGGCTGACAGTATGGAGCCACTGCCCAAGTCACAGATCTGCTGAGCTGCAGTCACCCAGTAAACGGGATAACAACACAAAGTGATTTGGGAGAGTGCTGTGGCAGTGATGGATGGAAAGCGATATATTATTTATTCACTGAATCCTCATTATTACTAGAACTGTACTGTGGACCCGTGACCTGCTGTCTGAGCTGGAAGCCTAGACTTTCTCTCCCTATATAAGCAATGGGATCTCTCCACTTTGCTTTACAAAAGCTACCTACCATAACTGGCAACAGAGATTTGCATAAGATTGCCCCCCTTTCCTGGCTGAAATGGTGCACCTGCAGAAGCCCTGCACCTTCCAGTCTCACGGCCAGGGTGACTGGGTGGGTTTAATGGCCCCTTTAAGAAAGAACTGGTCCTAAAAATTGGGTTTCTCCAAAAAGGAACCCCCCAAAAACCGCTAATGGTGTAATGGTTGTACAGAACTGGAGCACAGCTTCCTGTAACTATTTCTTTGGCCTGGGATTCTGGGCACACAAGGAGCAGAGCCTTGTCCAGGTCTGCCCTGGACAATGAACTAATTGCATGGAGAAGGATTCTCAAACTTTTTGCAAATACCCCACAGTTCTTTACAATGGTTTGCGTCCATGCAGGTTTATCACAGAGTGACTCCACAGGTGAGGGGCAGGGGCCTTTCCATCACCTCCTCCTGCCACTAGAAGATACCCATCCCAGAGCAGGAGAGGAAAAGCAGATCGCCCACTCTGAGGTCAACATCAGTGTCTGCAAAGAGATACATCGCTTCCCCACAGTGCCTGACCTACCATCAAAATTGCCAGAAGCCATCTCCTTCTGTGGCCAAGTACTTCTGCTTCATTACTGGATCTGGAGTGGTCTAGGCCCCAGCTCCCCAGAACTCACCCCAAGTCATTTCTTTTGGACAATTTCCTCTTTAATGGCTAGTCCAGCTAGTACAAAGAGGCTGATGGTTATTGTCGGTCATCCTCCGAGGGAGGGAAATGAGCCAGAGCAGACGGTCATGTAAAAAGGAAGCATCAGCTGTCAAAAAGGATGCATGTAATTGATGGCTAGCGCTGAGGCTAGGTGCTCAGTTACAGGCTAAAAATTTTGACACCCTGTTTTGAGCTGCTTTTATGTTGTAAATGTTGGTCACGTTAGGACTCTTCTGTCTCCAGCAACAAAGGGCCGGCACCCAAAAGAGGAACAGCACCAGCTTTTCCCCTCAGGCTCTTTGAGGGTTTGGAAGCCGCAAGCGTTAGGGCTCTTGGGGGAATGTCCTGTTCCAGAGGGGCTGCTCTCTGGGTTGGTGCCAGAGGCTGACTTAACTCACACTGAAAGCTTTGTGGCCTCTCTGTTGTTTCAGATTCTGATTGTGGATGGCCAGGAGCTCCGGCACAGCCCTGCTTCCATCATGGAGAACATCCAGAAGTTTCTGGGGGTGACACCACTCTTCAACTACACCCAGGCCCTCAAGTAAGGATTCGTCAGTATGAACGTACCACTGCTAATATTGCTAGGCAGCTGCATTGTGAGCTTGCTCGTGACCTTCACCTCAGGTGAAAGGGGAGGTGGTCTGTCATGAGCTCTGTCCCTGGCCTCTCCTGAGAAGCGATTGCAAGTTGGCCTGACTGGTGTGGTGAGTTTAAAGAAGCTTCTCTACTGTGCTTTATGTGATCTAACAACATGCTTAAGCACTTGATTCCCAGAGCTGGCTGGAAAATGCTGCTTGCCTTCATCCACCTGTCACTTAGCTTCATGTGAGCCAAGAATGAGCGTGGGATGGTAGAGAGGTCTGGTTATTCTTTTTGTAGGCAGTACAGCACCCCATATTTGGACTTGTGGTCTCGTTTTGTGGTGTCCTCCGGTTGCTGATGGAGAAGTAACCTAATGTTTTCCTACATCCCTCCCTGAGCTGAGCCCTTTTTGACATTGACACTGAAGTAATCAAGTGTTGTTGGTGTGGATGTTGAAATTACCTGGAACCGTAATTCCTTGAGTTTTTATTCAGTACCTCATGGTATCACCAACGAACTGGGACTTTTGCTGGCTTCATTCCTGTAGTTTGACACGCTCTGGATCTTATTTTTGGGCTGGGCTGGGAGATACAAGGGGTAGAAAGTCAGATCACAACTTCATCTAGTCCAAGGAATAAATGGTCAGTTTTCAGAATGGAGAGAGGTAAATAGTGATGTCCCCCAGGGGTCTGTACTGAGACCAGTGCTGTTCAACATACTCATAAATTATCTGGAAAAGGGGGTACACGGGTGACGGGGCAACAAAATGGTAGATGAAATTCAATGTTGATAAATGCAAAGTAGTGCACATTGGAAAACATAATCCCAATTATACATATTAAATGATGGGGTCTAAATTAGCCGTTACCATTCAAGAAAGAGATCTTGGAGTCTTTGTGGATAGTTCTCTGAAAACATCCACTCTATGTGCAGTGGCAGTCAAACAGAATTTTGGGAATCATTAGGAAAGGGATAGATAAGAAGACAGAAAATATCATATTGCCTTTATATAAATCCATGGTACACCCGCATCTTGAATACAGCGTGCAGATGTGGTTGCCCATCTCAAAAAAGATATATTGGAATTGGAAATATACAGAAAAGGGCAACAAAAATGATTAGGGGTATGGAACAGCTTCCATATGAGGAGAGATTAATAAAACTGGGATTTTCAGCTTGGAAAAGAGACAGCTAAGGGGAGATATGATAGAGGTTTATAAAATCATGACTGGTGTGGAAAAATTGACTAAGGAAGTGTTATTTACTCCGTCACATAACACAATGAACTTAATAGGCAGCAGGTTTAAAACAAACAAAAGGAAGTATTTCTTCACACAACGCATAGTTAACCTGTGGAACTCTTTAGCAATGGATTTTTGTGAAGGCCAAGACTATTACAGGGTTCAAAAAGGATAGGTCCGTCAGTGGTTATTAGCCAGGATGAGCAGGGATGGTGTCCCTAGCCTCTGTTTGCCGGAAGCTGGGAATGGGTAACAGGGGATGGATCACTTGATGATTACCTGTTCTGTTCATTCCCTCTGGGGCACCTGGCAATGGCCACTGTCGGAAGAGAGGATACTGGGCTGGGTGGACCATTGGTCTGACCCAATATGGCCGTTCTTATGTTGATTTTGCCTAATTTGGAGCAACTGCTCTGGCGAAACCCTTTTTGAATCTCTGGTAAGCTATATATTAAATCGGAGGCTATATATTATTATAAGGTGAGGGACCTTTCCCATTGGTGTTGGTCTGGAGGGCCTGTTTTCAATGTAGGAGACTGATGGATCTGATTGGGTCCCAGATATGCCTGAGAAATTGTTAGCAGAGGCATTGTCTAGTGGTAAAGGTTTCAGGGTCAGGTCTGGGTTCCTTTTCCAGCTCAGACACAGATATGGCCCTGTGTGACAGCGGACATGTCACTTCACCCCCCCAAAACAGTGCAGTGAGACTTCACTTGGGAGAATGGCATTAGAGAAATGTCAGGGATTAGGACTATTTGGCTCTCTGTTGGAGCAGCTGTGATGGATTAGCGGAATTCTAGACACTCCTCCATCTTCAGTTGCCGTGGGTCACTGATGACCTGCAACTGCTGAAGCAGCAGAGGAGGAGGAAGCAGTGTTGGTCCGCTTGCAGTCCTGAAAATTTGTGTGGTAAGTTGATATGTAGCCCATTTTAGGGACAAGATGGTGGTTTTCGTAGTTGTATTAGATCTGTATTTTAATAAGATAAGGTGCCCATGAGTTGGGGCTTTGAGCACCATGGGAAGCTGTCAAATCAGTGTGGCATTAAGGTAGGGTGTTTTTGTTTGTTTTAAAGTAATTGTTAAAAAAAAATTCTATTGGTGTAAGTTCCTATGGAAACAGCCTCCAAAATTAAATTTTCCTGTTGGTCACCACAACATTTTGCCTGAACTTGAATGTGAAATTGACTTGACATGCGTTATAACCAAAAGTAAAACTAGTGCTTTTCATTGTCAAAGCCAAGAGGCGTGTCAAAAAAGGAAACAAAGTGAGAAACTAATTTGATTTTAAAATCTTTGAACTGGAGTCAGCTAAGGGATCAGTAACACAGACAGACACACGTTTCCTTCCCTAGAATTTTTAACTATGTGTGTCCCTTTCAGGTTTGATGAAGCAAAAGGATTTTGGTGCCAGGTGCTAGACGGAGGGAAGACTAAATGCTTGGGAAAGAGTAAAGGAAGGAAGTACCCTGACATGGATTCCTCGGTGAGTAACCAGCTTGGGGAAATGTGCCTTGCTTGGAAGAGGCATAGTGGGTTGAAGGAGAGCACTCTCGGGCAATTAGGGACAGGTGCAGTGTCGGTGGATTTTCTGAGCTATGGGGACTATATGCCAGTGACGGCAGACAGGGCCTTAAGTAAGTGCTAGAGCGATGCCTTTCAGGGCAGTGACAGGATTGCGTGTACCCCTCGCTAACGTGTGCTCTCTCTTCCCCCTGCAGTCTCGGCTGTTCCTCACAGACTTCTATCGGGAGTACAACATCGAGTTATCCAAGCTGATGAACAGACTTGGGCAGCCCCTTCCCACGTGGCTCCGCGAGGAACTGCAGAATTCCAGCTGGAGCTGAGGTGGCAGAACTTGCCCCGGAGCTGCGGGATGCATGGTGCTGTCTATCCATGGGTATAAAAGCCAGGTGGAAAATACACTATGATGGCATCTCTTGTCAGTCAAAAAACTAGAGAAAAGAGCGGCAGCCAGGATCTTGGGATTGTGACAGGAGCCCTTCCCCCTCCCACTGCTGCCCGGGATGTGTCATTGCAGGGGGTCCAGCGAGACTGTTGCACCCAGTGCGAATCAAGCCCCTAAATATTAATGGTTTGTTACAAAACTTTGGTAAGAAAGACACAAAGAAAAGGAAATTGCACAAAGTGTAGCGGCTGCTCCAGGAGGACTGTGATCCCAGGGAACATCCGTGGGCTTCCCTCCCCCCCACCCAGAGGAGAGCATGCTAACCCTTTAAAGACTGGGATTTTTCAGACTCCTATAATACTACTGTCTGAAATGCTCAGTACCTAGGGGGTTAATGTCTTCCAGTTGTGACAGGTTTGGGTGCAGCACCTGGCCTTTGTTGTTGATAGCAAGGTGGTAATTGCACTTTTGTACCAGGAAGAGCCGCTGCAGCCCCAAGAGGGGGGAATCGGGAGAACCCCAGCTTTGGGGAGCAGTTTTAATGCCAGTCATGAAAGGCAACATTCCCTCTTCCGCCTTGCATGTGGAGTTTGTTCTTCAGAGACGGGTCCTGCTGTTGGCCACCTGTGTGGCTCCCCTCAGCTGAGGCTCCCTGCTCAGAGAGGGGGGTGATGTAAAGTGGACTGCCTGGCTCTGCCTGCAGCTGTGCCCTTGGGATAGTGTGTCCAGGGAGCTAGGTGAAGGGGCAGAGGCTTGCAGAAGTTGTCATAAAGAATCTGTCTGTTGTCTTCCAGAGGGAGGGGAATAGAGGTTGCCAAATATGTCCTCTACCTCCTCCTGGGAATGGGCTTGATGAGTTAGCCTAAGGCCCCTGGTTGGAAAGGCTCTAAGCGGTGCTGCTGTTTCTGAATACAACTGAGGATCGTGTCCTGGTGGCTGCTTCCTCTCTTACATATTTCCCAGGCATTACTGATACCAGGCAGACTGGTCCAGTTCTTTTCTGGGGCTGCATCAGCATCCACGTGATGGCAGGTGCCAGAAGATACCAGGCCGCAAAGCTAGTTTCTTCAGTGGACATCAGTGAGAGAGGAATTGAGTCAAACAGGAACATCCTCTGACTAGCACTTAGTTATCTATCCGATCCCTTCAACAGATCTGGCGCCCGAGGATGTCATCTGCGCAAAAGCTGAGGAGGAGCAATCTAGGCAAGATCCAGGGCACTCAGAGCAGAGCTTGTTGATCCTCCCTCAGTGCAAAAGAACAAGGCCCTGGTCCTTGTGAATTGAAAGGGAAGAGACGCTCTCACCCCTGTACCAAGCCAGATAGCTTAGTGAGAGTAAAAGCAGCTCCGCTGCCAAGGGGCTGGGGCTTCTATTGCGGAGACAATTGTCCAACTGCATTGGGGGGGTTTTGAGGTTGGCAAGGGAATACCCAGAGTGCTAGGCTGTCGCAGGGTACTAATTATGACTAGAATTTGGAAGAGCTAGTCCCTGCATGTTTGCGTCTGCCGCTGTCTGGAGTGGTTGTTTTCTTTCTCACTGAGCCATGGGCATCTAAATTCCAACTTCCCCCATCTCACTGCACGGAGGAGAGTGGCTCTGGAAACAGCTTTTTTACTTCTTCTCCAACCTTATAGTATGGCAGGGGTCTTGGACTGGTATCTGACCCAGACAGGAATACAATGTATGGCAACTTCTGCGGTCTCCTTTTTTCTAAAGGGGAGAGAAGCTGTTTCAACCAAGCTTTTCCATTGAGCCTTAGGTATTGTGTATTTTTAAATGGTGCATTTACCATTGTATGTAAATGTATATAGTATGCAATATAGTATTTTATTCCATGTGCCCTAAGGAAGGGCTAACCTTGTGCAACCAAAAAGAGGAACAGAAATAGAAACCCATCTCCCCCGTTAGAACAGAGGAGAGCCCCACTTCCTGCACTGGATTCATGTATAGTGTCATTCACATTGAATGATGATAATGGAGAAATTCTTGGCTCTCGAAGCTGAGCACAAGTGTCTGAATAAAGGCTAGAAGTAGCATTCAGTGGATTCAATAAATGTACCACTTATTTTCTATGAGTTTTGACGGTTTGGAGTGTTGTCCTCTTTCTGGTTCTGGGATCACCCCCTTCCCCACCACACACATGCATCCCTGTGCTTGGGCAAAGGCAGGAAACAAAGAAGCTACAACTTAGAATAGTGACCTAAGCTGGTATTTGGGAAGGGTGCGGTGGGTGTTAGGAACAGGGTCATGGGGGGAGGGATAGCTCAGTGGTTTGAGCATTGGCCTGCTAAACCCAGGGTTGTGAGTTCAATCCTTGAGGGGGCCATTTGGAGATATGGGGCAAAAATCTTTCTGGGGATTGGTCCTGCTTTGAGCAGGGGGGTGGACTAGATGACCTCCTGTGGTCCCTTCCAACCCTGATATTCTATGAAGATGTACAGTGACAAAAGTGAATCTCCCTTTTTGAATCTCTCTATGTATTATTGGCATGAGACACTGTCAGACTTCAAGTTAGCAGGGTCACACTAAGGCCACCCCAACCTGAGTGTGCTGGTTCTTCAGGTCCAACCTGGTTTTGTGTTTGTAGGGTTAGAAGGCTTTGGCTGGGGAATGGGGGGCTACTTCAACAAATGTGCCGGTGGGGGTTTCTGTTTTAAAATAAACTCTTCTCCATCAACTAGAGTGGATATGAATAGCCATAAAATGTGATTTGTCCAGAGCAGTGGCTCTCGCATAAGAGCTAAGAATGAACTTCCACAGGAGTGAACTAGTTTGTGTGGTAAAATTGCTGACATCTCTATTGGACAAAATAGCCCCTTCCCACTCTGAATGGAACAGCTGTGACGAAGTCTCGGACTCAAACCTGAGACAATCAAGGTAACAGGAAAAGAAACAGTGCAAGCCCAGCGGCAGGAAGTAATGACAATGCACAGAGCACTCCCCTAGGGGCGCTTAGTGGGGCCAGGGCCTTCCTCTTGGAGAACACCCACTAGAGTTCCATAGGAAGGCAGGATGTAAAGATACCTACGCTGCTTATGCTGAATGCAGCTTCCTGCTTCTGAAGTGTAATAGCAACTCCCTGCTGCTGGGGTAGTTTTAGCTACCCAGTGAATTGAGGTTAACGTGATGTGAACAAGCTCAGGCTGCTGGCCAGTGAGCTCTGAGCAGCATTGGACCACCTCTGAAGCTGGTGCCAGCCCTAAAGAAAAGCCTGTTCCTTGCTGCATGTCAGATAAAGACCATTCCTATGCTGCCACCCAGCAGCCAGCAAGACTTCTGCCTGCAGTTTCTTGACTAGAGCAAGCCTTTACCAACAGCTTCGGGCTTGCAGAAGCTGGCCGGCTGGTGAAACATGGCAGGACTGTGAGTGATGAAGCTCTCCTGGCACTGCAACCACCCACAATGTGTAGTGAGACGGGAGGGAACTGTTTCGCTGGCCTGCCCCATTTAATTTTATGGCTCAATGGTAATGGTGCTGTTGGTTGTAACATCTGCCTCCTTTTGTCAAGAGATTCAAAAAGGGAGATTCAAAATTACCAAGAGATTCAAAAAGGGTTTGGTCAGAGCAGTTGCTCCAACTTAGGCAAAATGAACAGAAGAACGGCCATACTGCATCAGACAAAGGTCCATCTAGATCAATATCCTGTCTTCCAATAGCAGCCAATGCCAGGTGCCCCAGAGGGAATGAACAGAACAGCTAATCATCAAGTGATCCATCCCATCACCCATTCCCAGCTTCTGGCAAACAGAGGCTAGGGACACCATCCTGGCTAATAACCACTGACAGACCTATCTGCCATGAATTTATCTAGTTGTCCTGCATTGTTGCTCTGGACAACTAATCACCAGGAGCTATAACAGCCCAGGAACCGCATAGAGTAACAAGCGAACACACACACGTTACTGCAGAGAAAGGAAGTAACCCACACCAATGACCTCTCACAGAAGCTAGAACAAGCCTAAAATTAAATAGCTGCAAAAATGCAATCAGTTGAGCCAGGGGGCTCATGCCAGCTTAGAATGTATTAACCATGGCCTGGGACTGACAGGGTAAAATGACCCAAAAGGAATTGGCTGCATTAGGGAGCATTTGAGTTCTGAGTTAGGCTAGTTACTCTAGGCCATAAGTACAGCCCACCATATCTAGCAAATTTAAAGTAAGGCTCGACACATGAAAGGAGAATTCCAGCTCATTTACCTGCCCCACAAAAATGAAAGCCACAAGACAGGAGCTCTGGGGCACTACCATGTGAAAGTCACCTTGCAGCAGGGTTGGAATATCAGGACACCCTCTGCAATCAGTTTCCCTTCCATGTAGGACTCTGAGACATGAGTACAACCAGGCAGGAACTCCAGAGCTGTGATCAGATATGATCAGGGTTTTGGTGCAGAGTGGAACACCCCCCCCCCCCCCCCCCCCCACAAACTGAGTCACTGGAATAAAAATCACTTTAAGAAAACTTTTGTGAGGTAAGTAGTAAGAGCAGCTTGCCTACAGCATTCATCCTAAGGCTAGAGTCTCTGAACTGATTACATCCAAAACCAACCTTCCTCTTGGGAAGCTGACAGAAATCAGGAAGAACCAAGCACCCATTTCAGAGTAACAGCCGTGTTAGTCTGTATCCGCAAAAAGAAGAACAGGAGTACTTGTGGCACCTTAGAGACTAACAAATTTATTAGAGCATAAGCTTTCGTGGACTACAGCCCACTTCTTCCGAAGAAGTGGGCTGTAGTCCACGAAAGCTTATGCTCTAATAAATTTGTTAGTCTCTAAGGTGCCACAAGCACCCATTGTATTTTAAAGGGTGTGTTGTTTGCCAGTAGCTTTCTGTGAGCAGATTCGTGATGGGGCGGGGAGAGCCCTTTCTTGAGCACAGCGGCCCAAAGTCTGGATGTGGGCTGGCTATTTTTGGTAGCAATGTGAAAAAGGAGACCACCAGGAAATGGGGTGAACCTAAGCCATGCCTGTGAGTAGCCAGGAGAGCAGTTGAGTCTCGGGAAGAGTCTATTCTCTGCATTGTGTTAAGAGCCTCTCCTGGGTGCACACATTTCTTGTCTCCTGTTTCCGGCTCAAAGGGGAAATACCACCCTGCTAGCAGGAGAGACCCTAACTGCAGGGGTGCCATTTAGGGAGGGCAGGGGGCCTCTACCCTACCCCCCAAGTTTTGTACCTGAGGTCTGCTCACAGCACAGGGCCTAGCCCCAGATGGAGCTCTTAACTGCACACAGCTGGAATGTGATGCGTTCTGTGCTGCTCCTGGCTTCCACCCTGGGGGGTGGGGGGGAGGGAGTTTGTTTACAAACAGAGGCAGGGTGATTAAGATAACAAAAGGCATAATTAAAGATAGGAAACCAAGGGTAGGAATAAATGGTGAGAATGGAGAGTGGTAAATAGTGGTGTTCCCCAGAGGTCTGCACTGTGACATATTCATAAATGATCTGGAAAAAGGGGTAAAAAGTGAGGGGCAAAATTTGCAGATGATACAAAACTCCTCAAGATAGATAGTTAAGTCCCAGGCAGACTGCAAAAAGCTACAAAAGGATCTCACAAAACTGGGTGACTGGGCAACAAAGTGGCAGATGAAATTCAATGTTGATAAATACAAAGTAAAGCGCATTGGAAACCATAATCCCAACTGTACATATAAAATGAAGGGATCTAAATTAGCTGTTGCTGCTAAAGAAAGAGATCTTGGAGTCATTGTGGATAGTTCTCTGAAACCATCCATTCAAGGTGCAGCGGCAGCCAAAAAAGTGAACAGACTGGTCATCCCATCTCAAAAAAATATTGGATTTGGAAAAGGTACAGCAAAGGACAACAGAAATAATTGGGGGCATGGAACAGCTTCCATATGAGGAGAGATTAAAAAGACTGGGACTTTTCAGCTGGGAAAAGAGATGACTAAGGGGGAATATGATAGAGGTCTATAAAATCATGTTGTGGAAAAACTGACTAAGGAAATGTTATTTACTCCTTCACGTAACACAAGAACTAGGGGTCATCAAATTAAATTAATAGGCAGCAGATTTAAAACAAACACAGGGAAGTATTTCTTCAGTCACCCTCTGGCACTCTTTGCCAGAGATGTTGTGAAGGCCAAAACTATAACAGGGTTCTCATAAGTTATAGGTCCATCACTGGCTATTAGCCAGGATGGGCAGGGATGGTGTCCCTAGCCTCTGTTTCCCAGAAGCTGGGAGTGTATCACTTTATGATTACCTGTTCTATTCATTCCCTCTAAAGCACCTTGCATTGGCCACTGTTGGAAGATAAGATGCTGGCCTACGTGGATCATTGGTTTACCCAGTATAACCATTCTGATGTTCTTTAGTAGTACCCAGATGTAGCTGCTCCCCTCCCCCATTGTAACCCACTTAGACCCCCTCCCCTCCAAGAGCTGAGATGGAGTCCTGATGGGGGTGTCTCTCTCTCCGCAGAATTAGTAACAAAGTAAGACTATACATTAAAATTTTAAACCCAACCAGTGTCTTGCCACAAGATGTCAGAACATGTTAGTATTAGACAAATAGAAATCTGATGAGGTACAACAAGGAGAAGTGCAGAATCCCATCCCCTAGGGCGCCAAAAAGCAGTGCCCACCCGGCGCTGGCTAAACGTGTAACCCTCTTCCTGCCGTTGTGCGAGGGGGTGCTGCGGCTTTGATCAGCTCTGGCCGGGAAGTGATGTCATTCCTCCTTCAGCCGCCAGGGGCGCTGCTCCCTGCTGCTCTTCCCCAGGGCTCAGCCCCCACCCTGCCCCCACTCCCCTGAGCTGCAGCAGGGTCAGGGTAGCAGGAAGTACAGAGACCCAGCCCCAGCTGCGCCACCCTGGCCCTCAAGCCAGCCCTGACCCTCCGGAAGCTGCCCCCCCCCCCCCCCCCCATGGAGGACTGGGGCTGCATAGGGCCCCAGAATATCTAGGGATGGCCCTGGTACCCACCTCCCTGCCCTCACCCAGCCCAGCAACCTGGCGGGATGATTTAGTTGGGATTGGTCCTGCTTTGAGCAGGGGGTAGCACTAGGTGACCTCCTGAGGTCTCTTCCAACCTTCATCTTCTATGATTCCATGATTAGAGCTGAGTAGGTCTAATATTGATTTAATTTTCTTTCTTTTGAATAGGAATTAGATACAGAGCTCTTGTCACTTAATTGCCAAGTTATCTGGAATCACAGTTAAAGTTTGCCCCCCGCCCCCATCTGAAATGGTGCCCCTGCCTCACTGGCCTCTCAGCAAGGGCTATTATGACAAACCTGCCATTGGTCTCCAGTTGGGGGTGGGGGGTAACAGGATCATATACTATGACCCATGACTGTAATGGAGCACTTGTGCCTTAGAGCACATGAACTAGCCTCCTGCCTCATCTGGCATAGGGGCTATTCACTAAGTATTGGCCTTGATTGGAAATATGGCGCCAACTTTCCCCAATTGAGAACTGCCATAAATCACTCAGGCCACAAAAGTGCAACTGGTCCCTCCCATTGTTCCTCGATGTCACACACACACACCCTGCCCCACTGCTCCAGGTAGGGTATAGTACCTGATCCTCAACTCTGGTCATACAGCAGCAGGATTCACCCCACACCCTCTCAGCCTCCGCTGCCTCCCCCAGCCCCACATCCATCCCCCCATCTCTTCCTCACCTCTGGCTCCACTGCCTTTCTGGCCCTGCATCCACCCACCCCCCAACCCCGGGCCCCCACTGGCTCCTTGAGGGGGGAGGGGAGTGTCAGTGCAGGCACAAGCAAGAGTTGGTGGCTGGACTCAAGGCCACCAAAAATTGTGTTGTGGGAACCCTTGGTCGAGGCTGAATATGCAATTGCCCTGTAAGGCCACAGGTCCTCAGCCATGCAGAACTCTTCCTAGAGGGGAGTGACTGAAATGCACCCTGCTGGGACATGAGGCACTCTGAGAAGGCTGAGAGTAAATCTAGCTTCCTCCAGGATTCAGACTGAGTGAGATTTAGAGCCCTACTCAGGTCTAAGCAATGCCACATTCTCTCCTCTGGCCTTGAGTTTAGGGCAGGGCCTCAGAAAAAAAACCTCACGGTTCAGTAGAAGCGAGACCAAATCTTAACTGATGTCATCCTTTGCCCCTGCCAGGTTTTCTGCCACTTCAGAAGATGAATTTGTGAGGCTAATTCCTTCACCCCTATTCTCAGAAGTAACCAGCAGGAAGAAAGTCATCTTGGGCAACAAATGCTGATTTAATAATAGAATGTTATTAAATTAGTAAAGGCTGCCGGGTGCCACTGGGGCTCAACTTAGCCACAGCCACACTGCTACTCATCAGGGATGTCCTGACTGCCCCACAGCCTGCTCAAGCTGCCCAAAAGCTCTTGTGGTAGCAGGTGGGAATGTGCCATTTCCAAGGTATCCTGTGAGGGCGACTGTTTGCCTTCTCCCAGGAACATGGAGGAAACTTCAGAGCCCCTTAGATCGCATGGCAGGGGAAAAAATACCTTCCTCATTAAATGCTCCTACTCGCGCTCAGACATGCACTCCAGCATAGCTCAAGGAGACGGTTTCCTAGAAGCCTTATTCCTGGGCCTTGGGGGAAGTCCTGTGAGAGACAGACAGAAACCCCTAAAAATATTTTTACCTGGACCCCGGCCTGGCTTGGCCATTTTGCTCAGTCCATGTTTGTCTTGAGTGAGATCCCGTCCCATCTGGTGAACTCCCCTATCCCTTTTGCTTTGTGCCTGCTGAGGCTCTGGTGTGGCTGCAGCTCCTCTCCCTATACTGGGAGCAGTGGCCAATCACATGAACACAGAAGGCTCCCCATTCCCCCCCACAGAAGCAGAAAAGAAAACGAGTATAAGACACCACTGTGAGACTGTGAGACATACACAGTGATGCGCACAGAAAAAGATCACCTGTCCCACTACCTCCTTTTGGCTACAGGGATCATAGGGGCTACATGGAATTAGAGCTGGTACATTTCCAGTGAGAAATTCCCCACTAACCTCATACAAGCAGTCTCTGCTGTGTTAGCCCAAACTACAGATCCCAGTGACAATACTCTTCTCCGCATTGCCACCTCCTCCTGATGGTGGTGCAGGTGAATCTAGACACACACAATCTCCCCACTGTAAGTTTAGTCTCCAACTCCATATTGTGGTTTAACCAAGTCTCTGCCTTTCCCTTTATCGCACATTTTAAGCTAAACCCACATCCTCAATCTAGGACTATCACCTGTGCTCCTAGCACTTATGTAAGGGGTGTAGCTTTGCCACTTTCTCCTATACTTCCTGCCTTTCTTGGAGATGACAGTAAATGTTCTCCTTTGTCTCCCCTGTCCCGCCCCCACTGTTCTTCACTTAAATCTGGGGGAAGTGGGATGGTTGGGAGACAGTTTTCTTTCAGAGCCTTCCTGATAACCCAGCAGTGACCCCAGGACGTAGCCCTACTTTGAGCGGACAACCACCTCCCAGCACAGAGAGCACACCCATGTGCCAGGAACCCAAACCTCTCTTTGGATCACCTGGCCGTCTCCATTTTCAGCACTGCAGATAACTTGAGTCAAACCCAGCCGTCAGTTATGCAGCACCACCTGTTACCTTTTACAATGCCAGTCTTCCAGCGTACTTGAGTGGATAGCCAGGGTACTGAAAGCTCCAGAGTTCATAAGGGGGCCAAAGTTTGAATTCACATTCAGTGAGACACCAGCAAAAACCTCACCTCTGTCAAACGCAGATGTTTATGGAGGCTCATTATTACAGCAGCTTTTTAATCTGTTTTTCACCTGTCTAGGGTAGGAAACAAAAGGGCAATGTTGGAGCTTTTAACAGGGGCCTCAGGCAGGGGAGAACCAACACCAAACCACCAAACTTAAACCGTTCTCAACCACTTCAAGTGAGAGTCAATAGCTACTGGAACAACTTACCAAGGAGTGCAGTGGATTCTCCAGCACTCAAGATGGTCCCTTCTGGCTTTAAAATCTATGACATTTTTTTCCGAATGTCACTGGAGCTCGCTTGGATTAAAACATCCCCCGATGGCACTCGAAGCTCAAATGCAGGAAGAGCCAGAGTGTGAAACTCTGTTGGTACTGGCCAAGGCAAATGAAGAGCAAAATGCACAACTAGTGAAAAGTGCAGGAGATTCTTAATTTCCTTTCAGGTTTAATGATCTGAGGAGCCAGCAGTAACACATGAAAGGATTTTTTTAACACGTCTATTTAACATGGCAGCAACTCTTTATGTTTCCTTGATATAAAAAGAAATGTTTTCTCAAATGAACATTCCGTAGCACGTCCACCACAGTCTCACCCACTTATTCAGCTGAGCATCTCTCCAAACTGAGCAGAGAGCTAATATTTGTCACTACATACCTTATAAAGATTAGGTACGGTTAAGGGAGAGTAGTTTCTGTTAGAACAGGACTTTGGAGACGTGACGCTCTATGCACAGTAAGAGCCAATTATTCTATCGCTCACTAATAAATTAACAAACAGGAGCCTTGGCATTCAAGCCCTTATGAGGGAACCTGGTTGTCAGTGAACGTTAAGCAAGAACACATGGGAATCCCCACTCCTTTTACACTCAGCCATGAGAATTCAGAAGGAACTTCCCAGCCCCCGATAGATAGGCCAGCTAAGGTGCTGTCTATTGAACGGTTTGGAGAAAAGTCCTCTTCCAGTGCTGTGCCAGGCAAAAGATTCTCCAACCTGCCACGGTTTTACTGAAAGCGACGACCCCCACGCCCACCTCTACCAGCCTGGATTTGCCCAAGTGCAAAGTACTTGTGAGCCCTTCAAGAGCTATCACTGGCCCACAGCAGGAACATTCCACCAGAGCCGAGAGAAGAGGGAATCAGTCTAAGAAAATGAGTGTTTAATCAGGAAACGAGAAGAGACCAGGGATAAGAAACTGATTACAGGAGAGTAATACCCCAGCCAAAGGAACACAATTGTACAACTCAGACCATCCTACGGAGCCAGCAGTGGCTGGGCAGCAAGACTCCTGGGAAAGAGCCCCAGCAGCTCAGCCAGGCCTCCAGGCAGCTGAGCACAGTCCCGGTACACAACTCTCCAAGTCCCAGCCTCTCCCATCAGAAGCTGCTGCAGGGAGTTGTGGAGGTGGGTGGGCAGCGAGGAGCTCCCTGCTACTCCAGCTTCTCTCAGCAGGTGGTGCTGCGAGGAATGGCCTGGGAGCTCTGGCTCTGCAGAGCACAGCCCCAGCCTCCCTGACAGAAGCTGGCGTGTGAAGAGAGAGAGAGAAGCCCATACAAAAAAAGAAGTTTACACATTTATAAATGCCAAAATAAATATTTGTTTGAAGACAGACTCTCCCCGCCCTCAAACACGCGCACACACACTGCAAACCGCTCGTGGGACAGCCTTGGGGGCACGGAGCGAAATCAAGGATACACCGCAGGGAAGCCAGCTCAACTGCTTCTTATTTCCTCCCCCTTACGAAGGCCATGGCCTGCAGGGGGTCAGAGGAAGAGCAAGTGATGCCGAGCACTACTATGCGGTGGCGCTGGAGAGGAATGTCACGGTATAAATACATCAGATCAGTGGTTTCCAACAAGTTAAAACTAAAATAAAAAAGACACCATAAAGAACGATGGTGTGATTGGAACTAAAGCTACCCAGGGTGGGGGTCTGCAAGTCTGTAGTGTTCTGCCTACTGTCACGGGGAGAAGGTGGTCATTTCCAGAGAGACCCTTTGCCACAGCTCCTTGGTCTGCTTGCTGCGCTTTAGGTTCTGGAGGATATCGTTGAACTGCATCATGCCCATGGGAGTCAAGCAGAAGGCGCTTCTGGCGCTGCGGATGGCATTCACAAAGTCATCGTAGTCAGCTGGGGTGAGGTGGATCAACCGGTGGTGGATGTACTGGGGGGACAAGGAGACAGCATTAAGGTATTTGCTCTCTTCCCCTTAACACTGGCTGTGAAGTGCTCAGCACAGGGCTCAATTGCTCCCAGGGTGAAACATCGCAGGATTCTGCAATAAGGGTTACCAAAACCAGCACCAAGACACAGAGGCTCTGACCAGCAGGATAACTGCTACAACAGATGACAGCGCTATGCCTCACACCCCACGGAAACCAACGGGGACACTGAATGAAAATCCAGGTCTTCCACCTTACTCTGCAACAGGCAGCTACTACAAAGCTCCTGAAGGAGAGAACCTATCAGAGTGCAGCAAAGAAAATTCCCATGGGATAAGGAAATCCCCCACACCCCAGTCAGCTCCACAGACGCAGCCTCCAGCAGGCCACGTGCATTCTGCAGGTTACACACAAGGGCCATTTATAGTTCCATCCACCCCAGCACGTTCACGGTGTAGGGCAAGGGAAGCTATCCCTTTTGAAAAAACAAGGAGGAATCCTTGTGGCACCTTACAGACTAACAAATTTATTTGGGAATAAGCTTTTATGGGCTAGAACTCACTTCATCAGATACATGAAGTGAAAAATACAGGAGCAGGTATAAATACATGAAAGATGGGGGTTGCTTTACCAAGTGTGAAGTCATTCTAACAAGATAAATCAATTAACAGCAGGATACGAAGGGAGAAAAAGTAACTTTTGAAGTGTTATTGAGAGTGGCCTATTACAGACAGTTGACAAGAAGGTGTGAGTAACAGTAGGGAGAAATTAGTATTGGGGAAATTAAGTTTAGGTTTTGTAATGACCCAACCACTCCCAGTTTGCTGATACAGACTAACATGGCTACCACTCTGAAACCTATCCCTTTTGAGTAACACTGATGCTAAATTGCTGCAGGTTAACTCCACGTTTTCTGCTCCAGGGGCCTGAAACAGTCACCCCCACAAGTCTCTTGGCTGAGGCCCCAGTGCTGCTGGCCCAGTGCATGAGAGGATGTTCCTTTCACGTATTTTGTAAAAACATTTCAAGTCAAGCTTCGGTAGTTCTCACACAGAGATCTGTTACACCAAACAGTCTCTAGGTGGCAGGTTAATATATTCAACAGAGCTATTAGATCAGTGTCCTCACCCCTCTGATAATTTATTCACAGAGCAACAGGTGTGTGGGTTGGTCCCCTGGCCATTTTTGCCAGGACTGCCCTGGGTTGGAGGCACAGCCCTATCCCATCCCAGCTGGCCACAAACTGGGATTTGTCCTGTTTTCAATAAACCTGGGATACCTAGGCACTCCCAGGGCCACCGGCCAGCCTGCCTCCTCTACACACCTGTGAATGGAAGTGCGGGAGAAGGGTAGAAAACGGTCTGGAAACCTGAAAAAGGGGAGCTACAAATGGTAAGAGAGGGGACCCAAACAGAGGGAAAGAGGCAGCCAGTTTGGGCAGGAGATGTGGGAAGAAAACCTGGAGTGGGGGGGAGGGGAGGATGCAAGAGTGAAAAATAAGGTAGAACTTGGAGGCAGGAAGAAGTGGGGAAGGAAGAGAACAATGAAAGGTATAGGGTGCATGGAGCAATGGGGTAAGACGCTCCACCACAGGGCTGGAGACAGGAGCAGGCACCTTGAGGCAAACACTCCAGCTGGCAGGTGCCAGTGGGACAGGGAGAGGAAGAATGGGTATTGTGGCGTGCTTTGGAGACAGTCTCTCCGTGCTGGGAAGAGATTTCCCATTTGATGCACCAGTTCAGAAAGCTAGACAGATCAGCCCAATCAGACAGCCAATGGATTCCCCTCCCTCCCCATGCCAGAGCAGTGCCTGCAGTTTCAGAGAAACTGGCCTGGCAGCAGGGGTCAGGCAGCACCCTACCTGCATGTATGCCTGCTGGCACCGCTGCACCAGCTGGTGGAAGGCTGGAGTGCGCAGGTGGTTGTGGACATGGGCAGGGTTGAGCCTCTGTAGTGCTTCCATGATGATCTCCTGCAGCACAAAAGGGCTCAGCACCCCCTTGGCTGCACCAACGCAGAACTGATGTACATAGTTTACACCTGCACAAGAAAGGGGGGCAAGAGCAACAGGATGTCAAGGAGAGAGGAGAAACCAACCCATGAGAAATCAATCAGCTCCCAAGTTGGCAGCACTGGCTCCAGTTGGAGAGACCAGCGTCTGGAGCTGTACTTCCCGTACGAGGGAGAGGCAGAGACCAGGAAACACAACCACACTCCAGGGGACAAGAGTTCACACTCATAAGTATCTATCAGGGGTGAGGAGAGACGGCCCCACTCCTGGCGTTTCTCCCAACTTACATCCCTTTAAAGGAACATGAAAGGAAACTGTGCATTGGGGGGGATCATCCAACCACCAAGACACTTAGCTAGCCTCCATTTCCATTCCCTCTGCCTTCCCTCCTGGGACACATGGACACACAACATCAAGTCCTTGGTAAAACTGGACAATTTTGGAATTTCCACCACTGCACTATAACCAGTGCAGATCCCCAGTGACACTAACAGTGGAAACCCTAGTATAGCTGGGCTGTCGTCTAGGCCTGCTCTTCCCGCTTGCAGGGGTGGCTAAGTGGGAGAATCAGAAATTTGCTGTTCAGACCAGGCCAAAGAGGGCTAGGGAAATAGAACTGGAGACATGTGCTGTTCAGAAATCCTGACGGAACGTTGTTTTGTTGCAATCTGTCAGCTGGCAAAATCGGAACGTTTTGTGGAGATGGTGACATTTTGCTGAACTACCAAAGAAACCAGACAGGGTGTATGTGGGGTTCCCAGGCTTCCATGGTCCCAGCCAGCCACTCAGTCTGCCCCAGGGCTGGAGAGCCAGGGCTTCCAGGGTCCAAAGCTGTGGTGCAATCCACCTGCCCCTGGGCTCCATTTCCTTTCACAAAGAATTTCCATTTTTTATTTTTGTTCTTTATTGAAAGTAACTTTGGAAATATCGAAATCCTCAGTGAAATGGAATTGCCTTTCTCCACACAGTTCTCCTGGTGAGTCAGGCATTTATCATTACAGAGGGTCTCAGAGAGCATGAATACCAGGAAAGGCAGGGATGGCACGGGGTGTCTTAGGTCTGTGGCCTGGACTGCAACACCTAGGGGCTGTTGAAAATGCCAATTAATGAAATTATTGGAGCACTGTGTCCTGTCCAACTCCATGTGCTCCAGAGAGATCACCATTGAATGGGCTGAGGGGAGCTGGGATTCTCCCAAACACCCCAGGGAATGGAGGCAGAAGTGGACCCAACCAATTCTTTCTTGGTGCAGTTGTTCAGTTCTGAGGCCCACTGATTCTACCCTGGGAGATGAGAAAACAGGGCCTTCCCTCCAGGGCAAAGAACCCTGCATGCAAGGGCCAGAGAGCTCCACTGCTCCTTACCTAGCTTGGCAGCTAAACCCAGGAGCCATTTCACATCCTCTGTGTAGGGCGGGCTGCGGGAGAAGTTGTTGGGATGGTCGTTGTGAGCTCTCCGGCCAAGCATCTCCAGTGCCAGCATCCCTGCAGGAAGGGGGCAGTCAGAGTCAAACAGCATTCCAAACAAGCAAGGAAGAGGCACCCTGACCCCATGGAGATTCTTCCCCTATCCAGCTGACCTAGCTCTATATCATCCTGTAGGCCGACATCAGATCCAATGAGTACATTTCCCCAACCTGGGGAACAGCTCTGTGTAAGCTCAAAAGCTCGTCTCTCTCACCAACAGAAGTTGGTCCAATAAAAGGCATTACCTCACCCACCATACCCTGGAACCGACATGGCTACACCACCACTGCATACAGAGCAGATCCTCTGGCAGCAAACAGGAGATAAAGTGCACACCTTGAAGATAACTAACAGAAGGGCAGCTAGCAATCCCACACCAATCCCAGGCTGGAAATCTCTGCCGAGCAAACAGCTCCCTGGGGCTGCAAAGGGATTTTATTAGCGCTCTTGGCAGTTCTGGTTGCATGCGAGACCCCAAATGTTTTGCTAGGTGAGCTGGCAGTTTGGTATCCTAGCAGCACATCTTAATAGCATTGCTATTGGTTCCCCTTTGTTCATGGACTCAGAGCTTACACAGCCAGAAGGGACAGTTGTGATCATGTAGTCTGACCTCCTGCATAACACAGGCCATAGGACTTCCCCAAAATAATTCCTGTTTGAACTAGACCATGTTTTTTTAGAAAAACATCCAATCTTGACTTAAAAATCGCCAGTGATGGAGAATCTACGACACCCCGTGGTAAATTGTGCCAACAGTTAATTATTCTCACTCTTAAAAATCTGTGCCTTCCTTTCAGTCTCAAGTTTGTCTAGCTTCATCTTCCAGCCTTTGGACATTACTATACCTTTGTCTGCTAGACTGAAGAGCCCATTATCCAGTATCTGTTGTCCATGTAGGTACTTCTAGACAAATCAAGTCACCCCTTAATCTTCTTTTGGTTAAGCTAACCAGATTGAGTGCGTTTTCCAGCCCTTTAATCGTACTTGTAGCTCTGCTCTGAACCCTCTCCAGCTAACCATTCCTGAGTTGCGGACACCAGAACGGGGCACAGTGGCCCCGCAGTAACAGACTATCTAAAGCAGCACGTTCAGCTGCAAGAGACAGACCATGCAGTTATGCTGCAATGCCCACACTTCTGTCATTTCAGCTTTTCCAGTCTGGTCGCTCCTCTTCCTAGCTGTGCCCTCCCCCATCCTCTCGCTGGCTTATCACTTACAGCATTAATTTCAAGCTCCTTGTCCTCACCTACAGGCCTCCACCACATTCCCCCCCCCCCCCCCCAACTCACGCTCCCTCTCAGCCCTCATGCTTCAGTGCTCTCATTTACCGTTTCCACTCGGTGACTGTCATCATCCTGCCTCTGTGGCTGCAACCAGAAAACAGTTACGAACCTGTTTGGTACCTGCTGTTCTATGAGATGTGTTGCACATGTCCATTCCACTTCAGGTGTGTGCACCCAGTGCACTAGCACCAGAGATTTTTCCCTTAGCAGTACCTGTCAGGGCAGCACATGTACCCTCCGCTCACGCTGCTACACAATGACATAAAGGACAGAGCTACCCCTGACCCGAGTCCCCTCAATTCCTTCTAACCCTAACCCTAACCCAATAGATAGAGCTCTGCAAATCCACAGCTATCCGCTTCATATCCACAGATATCCACATCCGCAGACCATTTCTGTGGATTGCGGATCCAAATTTTATGTCTAAAACCTTGTAAATCTGTGGCTATCCGCAGGTCATTTTTGCGGATCGGATGCAGATACAAGTGACATGGGGTTGCAAAGAAGTGCGTGATTACCAATTGGACAGCGGAAAGCAGAGAGCTACTAGGTGCACTCTGATGGAACTAATGGGCAGAATTTGCTGTTGCAGGTATAACAAATAGTCCAGTACATGTTTTATTGGAGCCTGGAACCAAGAAACACCTTTTTGCTGAGACGAGAGGGAGAATCTTTTCCACTTAAGAGGTAAGTACACCTAGAAGATTTTCTACTATTCCAGAGGACATTTTGCACATCCCTTGAACAGAACTCCTCCTGAGGTGTTAACCATGGAGCATCCAGTCTGTAAGGTGAAGGGCTCCGGGTTGGGATGAAGGAGGTGACCGTGGTCCCATGAGATCAGGTCCAGGTCTGGCAGTAGTGTCAGTGGAACCCTGGTAGAGAGGGTCAGCAGTGTGGAAAACAATGATGGCGAGGCCACGCCGGTGCTATGAGGATAATGCAGGTGTTTGGTTTTTAACAGCACCCAGGGTAGGAGCTGAACCAAAGGTATGGATACGTTGGACACTTTTCTGTTGTCCTGGAAAGAATCTATCAGAGACCCCAAACTATGACCTCCTCATGAACAAAGCTGATGTGTCGTCGGATTGCAAACAGGTCTATGTGGGGAACGCCACAGGGTTGGAAAATGTGTCTGACTATCTGGGTGGAGAGACCACTCATGGTACATGATCTGCTCAACAGGTCTTCCACACTCTTCTGGACACCCAGAAGGCAGGAGGCTTTGAGGCGGATTGAGCCGTTGATGCAAAACTCCCAAAGCAGTATTGCTTCTTGGCCCAGAAGCGATGACTGGCCCCTACTCTCTGTTCACACAGAACATCACCACAGTGTTGTCTGTAAGAAAAGACAGTTACCTTTTGTAAGTGATGTTCTTCGAGATGTGTTGCTCATGTCCATTCCACGTTAGGCATGCGTGCTTGCCACATGCATCAGTGTTGGAAGTTTTTCCCTCAGTGGTATCCATAGGGGACCGGCTCTGGCACCCTATGGAGTATTGCACGAATGCACTGGTATAAGAGGCACCACCAGCTCCCCCCGCCCTCGGTTCCTTCTTGCCGGAACTCTGACTGTGGGGAAGGAGGGCGGGTCATGGAATGGACATGAACAACACATCTTGAAGAATAACAGTTACGAATGGTTAGTAACTGTCATCTCTTCTTCGAGTGCTTGCTTATGTCCATTCCATTGTAGGTGACTCCCAAGCAGTACCATCAGAGTCAGGTAGGAGTTTATGGATTGCAACACAGCTCTGCCAAATCCAGCGTCATCTCTGGCTTGCTGGGTAATGGCATAATATATTGTGAACGTGTGTACCAAAGACCACGTTGCGGCCTTGCAGATGTCTTGGATAGGGATGTGTGCCAGGAAGGCAGCAGAAGATGCCTAAGCCCTAGTCTAGTGAGCCTTCAATATCGGTGGAGGCACAGCCTGTGCCAACTCGTAACAAGTACGGATGCAGGTGGTGATCCAATTTGAAATCTTCTGAGAGGACACCAGAAGGCCCTTAATCCTTGTGCTATCGCAATAAAGAGCTGGCTCGATCTGCGGAGGGGCTTGGTGTGTTCCAGGTAGAACGCCAGGGCATGCTTGACATCGAGAGCATGCAGCTGCCTCTCCTCATTGGTTGTGTGAGGCTTTGGATGTGGGACCAATCACTTAGGAAGCAGGCTAGCATTTCGGAAAGCACCAGGGTAGGAGAAACTGGCAACCTGTCCTTGATGAGAATGTCAAACTAACTGCTTGGTGTTCCCAGGCTGTCTGGATGAGCTCACGGCGAACGAAAGAGGCAGCACAGGCGATACCCTCCTGCAACTTTTCCCTTTACTCCTGGAGACAAACAAGCATTCAGCAGCCATGCAGGAGACTGGGATATCTCGGGAGGGAGGCACCCTCTTTAAGAAGCCCTGGTGGGCCCTGTAATCATTTGGGGGTGGTGAGGAAACACTGGGCAATCACCCATTGGGCAATCAGGAGTATACACCCAAGGTTGGCTGAGGTGGAGCTTCCCCCAATTCCTCCAAAGGGGGAGTCACTGAGGCAGACTACCCGTGTTCAGTACCAAGCTCGGTACCGGAAGCAGCTCTTGCCTGCATGCTTCATGACACCTGCTGAAGGATGCAGAGGAGGGAGGGTTCATAGACAATCTGGAGGCAGGGGGAAAACCCCACAGGTTCCAAGAGAGCCACTGATATGGTCACAGAGTGGCTCCCTACTGGCCAACCAACACGGAGGCTCTGCTGGATACCTGAGGTGAAAACCTCTTGGAGAAGAATGATGGCTTATGTGATGTGGCTGCAACACATAAAACCCAATTTTTGACTCTGACAATGATCCTGAATCATCTGACCAAGGAGGTATGGAACCTCTTGGTGCCAGGAGTCCAGAGAGGACAGCATCAGGGAAATCTTTGCCTGCCTGTGTCTCAACAGTACTGTACAAGGGGGTTACCCAGAGTGTCCAGAAGTGCCTGCCGAACCGGGTACTGAATTCTTGTAGCTGATAAATACATGCAAGAATCACTCAGTACCAGATGAGATGTCTCTTGAACCGCGGGCATAGCTGGCACCAAGAGACTCAGCAGATGGCTTGTCGCAGCACATGCCTCAAGCATTGACAGCACAGGGAGAGATGACGATACCACTGAATGGCATTCCTCAGAGGTGGGTCTCAACGGCACCCATACCAGTGCTGGAGCTGTCTGGACTGGGGAGTGCCTTGGCACCAAGCACACGCTACCCTCCTTCCCAGCTTGTTCATTGGACTGTAGTGCCAGGGAAACATGATCTCCTAGACAACAGGTCCCTCTGTGCAGTCTTCAATGCTGCTTCTTCATTACCAGAGAAGATGATCAGCATCGAGACTCTGCCATGACAGGAGGAGCGCTTCTACCCAAAGCAGAGGAGCTTGGTGCCTCCCTGTCCCTGATGTGAGCTTCTCCTAGGCACTTCAACACCTGGAGCACAGGTCACTGACTGGCACTGGCTTCTTGCATCCATCACAAGGTTTGAAGCCTGGGGACTGACGCATGCCCCGGTACTGGGCGTTGGCACCCCAAACTGCCAGGAACCATAGTGTGCATTTAATACACCAGTTTGAAGAAAAAGGAAACCTACTAGTAAAAAAAACTACACCTAATATAAACACTCAGACAGGGAGAACACTTGCAGTCGCAAGGTAGACTGCACCGACAACCATCACAGGCGGTAAGGATCTAGGGGGTTGGGGGTAGCTTTGCCCTTTATACCATGGCACGGCAGCACAAGCCTGCCGAGGGTGCATGCGCCACATGGACAGGTACCGCTAAAGGAAAAATCTCTGATGCTAGTGCACAGGGCATGCGCACCCCTGAAATGGAATAGACGTGCAATCATGCGAAGAACTCCCCCGGTTACTGGCTGATGAGCACCTTCTCCTCCCTCAGAGCACTCCTGAAAAGCCACTTCTCTTCCAGTCACCCTTCCCTTACAGCTTCTAGCCCCAGATTTACCCTGGCTCTCCCTGCCTCAACCTACTGCCCTGTGTCTGTTGTACCTGTCTCGCAGTAGACATCCTTCAGGGAACGTATTTGTAAAATTTACAGCACCATATAAATTAATATGATCTGTGACCAGTCACAGGCCCTGGGACTCCAACACCCCCAGGCCAGTGACAGTCCAGGTGGGGTTTCTGGGGGATTATTTATTGTCTTGTAGCCAGTTTGCCCAGGAATGCACATGTGTGGCCCAGGGAGAGCGAGAACTGGAGGCATGGCCATAGCTTAACAGCTCTGCTAAGAGTAGCAGAAACTGAATCCCAGTCTTCCACATGGCTGCTGAACACTCATTTGCCTGCAGAGCTGTATTTCATTTCATCCCCTTCATAACCTACCCAAACTCCTGAACATTCATTTGCTGGATTATTGGACTGTTTCCCCATTGCATGTCTATCTACCCTTCCTGTCCACGTAGCTACAGCAGACTGACAGTGCTCAGCAGAGATACTGGACAGTCTGAAATTGCCCTGTCTCCACACCTCAGAATCAACACGCGACAGTGAACAATCCTTCCCCAGGGTGCCATAATCACCAGACTGGTGCAGGAGGGAATTACCATACAGCGGTGAGAGCCTCCTGCAGCCCTGCCCTGAATCCCTCTCGAGAGGGCATGGGAGCCATGATTGGCTGTCCTTACCAACTCGGTAGGCAGAGTGGAGGTAGTGCAGACCCTGGGGGCTCACAGGCTGACTGTGCTGTTCATCCTCTGAAGGAAAGCCTCCTGTAACAAGGGAATTGGGCTGCGAGGAAAGAGCCGTCAAGGGAGCCCCCTGAATTGCTGGGAATGTTGACCCCGCATGGACACTCCCTACTGGAGAGAAGAAACAGCAGCATTAGGACATACAACCAAGCCTAGGAAAAGGTTCTTAACTCACCTTCTCCCTCATGACACATGCACCCCTTTCTCCACCCATGCCATCCTGCTAACTGCCCCCATTTGAAAGCTGCAATCATACTGGTGGAGAACAGCAGACACCCCTTTTAAGTGGACTGGAAAAAACTGGGCTGCAAGGCACAGAATGGAAATAAGATCCATATTTTGCTTAAGAAACAGGAACTGAGTCTTCTAAAGAGGGTCAGTTTGCATGCATTCCTGCCCCACTCTGCACACCATGTGCTACAGACGGTAGGACTCATTAATACACCATTTGATTTCTTTGCAACTCGGGCTTGAGGAAAACTGAAATGACGTTTCAGACCAATGTCTGTGCGAACAGTGGGCAACTCAGCTGAACAGAGAGGGCAGCATGAGTCACGAGAGCTGTTGACTCCAGTGCCTTTACTGGGCTTAAGTAACACCTCTGATGGTGACTTGCCCAAGGAGGTGGGTCTCTGCCCAGGGTACCTCAGCTGAGTTCTCCACTGAGAGTTGGCTGGGACAGTCATTCAGAAGGAACGCTATTAAGAAGGGTGGAACAGTAGGTGAGGTGGGATCCACTCCCCCTCCCTCAGCTACGTCTGCAGTGTCGTTGTAGCATCGCTGTGACTCCAACAAAGCTCAGTATGGCGAACGTCCTATTGTAGACCAGCCACTGGTGCTTTTACATCTCTGACCATGGAGATGACAGCTGAGCTTCCACCAGAGCCAGCATCAATAAAGCTAAACCAATACTCAAGAGGGAAAACTTCTAAAAAAGCTCTGTGAGGGCAGAGAAGGAATTGAGGGAAACATCTCCCCAAGTACACATGATAGAAGCTGGTATGTTATGTCAATTTATGCATGTACAATCTTAAGTAACATTAAGTGAGTCAATAAGATGGACTCAGGCAAGGGATCAAAGTTTATCTGAATCTCCCCCAGAGAAGGGCATTAATAGGGAGAGTTGTGGCATGCCTCACAGCTTCAGAGTAGATGCCATTATTTCACAGCCTCCCTATATGCAACTACATCCATCTGGCTAAGCGAGTCAGCCTGGGGAGGAGTCTATGTTCTCATTTCTTCTCATTCATGTTTTTTTCAAAATATGCTCTCTGTTGCTGTATACATTAGTTAAGAGATGAGCATGTGTCAGATGCACGCTCCCCAGGAGACAATGTGTGTCTCATGACCAGATCTATCTGACCTCATCACACAAGCAGACAGAAAGATGTCAGAAACACAAATTACAAAGCTAAGTGAAATCCCTGCCAAGGCAAGCCAGGGAGACTGACCCCTAGGGGAGTGCTGAGCATCACCCAGACCTAGACACCATCGCATGGGTAAGCACTTTCTGAACAGTATCCAGGCATTGGCAACAGTGTTTTAAAAACTAGAGAGTACATAAACTGCAAGAGAATCCAAACTCAGGTAAGTCGCATCCTGGCAGCCAGAGAGGGGGCATTTTGTATTCATTTACATTAACCTAGGATGAGCAAGCAGCCTGCAGACTCCAGCACATCAGGGAAGAGAACAGCAACTGCTTTTCTAAGCTGAGAGTTACAGCCACTGCACAGCTGAAGTCTGAAGCTGAAAGTAAAGGCGCTGGGCTGAGCAGACCTGGGGAGTTTTAAGATCCTGAGACCTCCAAGGTTTTTCTAGTCATTTTTACATTAGTTAAAATGAGTGAAAGTGCATTTTAAAAAAAAGCAGAAAGAAGAGCCCCTTTTCCCTGAGCATCTGGATGGGAGGGAGGACAACATGTCTAGCAAATGCCCCCGCTGTGCTGGCTCTTCCAGAACTTTATCAGTTGGGAGGCACTGGCAGTACTTACAGTAAGAGCCAGCCCACTTCCAATTGCAATACTGTTCTTGTAGAAAATGATGGTGTAATTCAGCCCAGGTCCAGCTTTCACCTGCCAGAGCCATGCCCCACAGGAGCAGATCAGTGATAGTCACACACAGCAGCTATTCCCAGCACTGCACACTGGCTGAACTCCAGCCAGACTGCAGCATGGCAGAGTCACTCAGAGACTGTCCCTGACGTACTCCTGCTGACAAAACCCTCTCTCCTAAGCAAGTGCATTTGGGGCAAGACCATTTCCAAGCTCTCACGAAGATGACAAAGGCTTTGGAAGTCTCTGTGGCAGAAGTTTGGCTGCCTCCTGCCCCAAGTACCTCACAGCATCACAAATGACACACGTGCCTTCCCTTACTTGAAGGGCTGCAGATGGGAGGAGAGAGAAATAAAGCTCACCCAGTTATCTGGAGTCAGACTGCTAGCAGGTATCTGCCTCAATTCAGTCTGAGGGAGTGAAACTCTGGAAACTTCAATGGATCGACACTGTGAAGTTCCACTTGCTGGTTTACTTCTGATTGGTGCATTAGGTGTTTCCCCATCATGGGCCTAACCTCCTTCTGCATGTACATCTCTGGACTGCGATGCACACGCTGGGCACATTTCAAAACAGTGATAGTCCTGTCCCAGGCGCATCGGTCCTGTCTGGGATAAAACTGGGAGGACTATGACCCACACTTCTATTACATACAGAGTCTGGGGGCCAAGATACTCACTTGCTACATTGGAAGACAGTGACAGTCCTGTCTCGGCATGGTACGGGTGCACTGCAATCTGTGTCATGGATGGGACGGGCACACCGGGAAATGACACTGCTGTAGCTGCCAGAGATGGTGTTGTTACAGAATAGGGATACTGTGCTCCTATGAATGCTGGGTGGACACCCTAGAAAGGAAGCTGGATATCAGTCATAGGAACATAAGAATGGCCATACTGGGTCAGACCAAAGGTCCATCTAGCCCAGCATCCTGTCTTCCGACAGCGGCCAATGCCAGATGCTTCAGAGTGAATAAACAGAACAGGGCAATTTTGAGTGATGCCCCCGTCATCCAGTCCCAGTTTCTAGCAGTCAGAGGTTTAAGGATACCCAGAGCATGGGGTTACATCCCAGACCATCTTGGCTAACAGCCACTTATGGACCTATCCTCCACGAACACATCTAATTCCTTTTGGAACCCAGTTATACTTTTGGCCTTCACACCATCCCCTGGCAACGAATTCCACAGGTTGGCTGTGCATTGCGTGAAGTACTTTCTTTTTGTTTGTTTAAAGTTAATTTCACTGGGTGACCCCTGGTTCTTGTGTTATGTGAAGGGGTAAAAAACACTTCCTTATTCACTTTCTCCACACCAGTCATGATTTTATAGACATCTGTCATACTCCCTCTTAGTTATCTCTTCACTAAGTTGAAAAGTTCCGGTCTTATTAATCTCTCCTCATATGGAAGCCGTTCCATAACCCTAAGCATTTTTGTTGCCGTTTTCTGAACCTTTTCCAATTCCAATATATCTTTTTTGAGATGCGGTGACCATATCTGCATGCACTATTCAAGATGTGGGCATACTATGGATTTATATAGAGGCAATATGATATTTTCTGTCTTATTATCTATCGCTTTCTTAATGAGTCCCATCATTCTGTTTGCTTTTTTGATTGCCGCTGCACATTGACTGGATGTTTTCAGAGAACTATCCACAATGACACCAAGATCTCTTTCTTGAGTGGTAACAGTTAATTTAGACCCCATCATTTTATGTGTATAGTTGGGATTATGTTTTCCAATGTGCATTACTTTGCATTTATCAACATTAAATTTCATCTGCCATTTTGTTGCCCAGTCACCCAGTTTTGTGAGATCCTTTTGTAGCTTTTCGCAGTCTGCCTGGGACTTAACTACCTTGAGTAGTTCTGTATTATCTGCAAATTTTGCCACCTCACTTTTTCCAGATAATTTATGAACATGCTAAATAGGACTGGGCCCAGTACTGACCCCTGGGGGACAATACTATTTACCTCTCTCCGTTCTGAAAACTGACCATTTATTCCTACCCTTTGTTTCCTATCTTTTAACCAGTTACCAATCCATGAGAGAACCTTCCCTCTTATCCCATGACTGCTTATTTTGCTTAATAGCCTTTGGTGAGGGACCTTGTCAAAGGCGTTCTGAAAATCTAAGTACACTCTATCCACTGGATTCCCCTTGTCCACATGCTTGTTGACCCCCTCAAAAAATTCTAGTAGATTGGTGAGGCATGATTTCCCTTTACAAAAACCATGTTAACTCATCCCCAACAAATTATGTTAATCTGTGTATATGACAATTTTGTTCTTTACTACAGTTTCAACCAGTTTGCCCGGTACTGAAGTCAGGCTTACTGGCCTGTAATTGCTGGGGTCACCTCTGGAGCCCTTTTTAATAATTGACGTCACATTAGCTGTCCTCCAGTGATTTGGTACAGAAGCTGATTTAAATGATAGTTAGTAGTCCTGCAATTTTACATTTGAGTTCCTTCAGAACTCCTGGGTGAACACCATCTGGTCCTGGTAACTTATTACTGTTTAGTTTATCAATTTGCTCCAAAACTTCCTCTAATGACACCTCAATCTGGGACAGTTCCTCAGATTTGTCACCTAAAAAGAACGGTTCAGGTTTGGGAATCTCCCTCACATCCTCAGCCATGAAGACCGATGCAAAGAATTCATTTAGTTTCTCCGCAATGACCTTACCGTCCTTGAGTGTTCCTTTAACATCTCGATCGTCCAGTCGCCCCACTGGTTATTTAGCAGGCTTCCTGCTTCTGATATACTTAAAAAATTTTACAATTACTTTTTGAGCCTTTGGCTACTTGTACTTCAAATTCTTTTTTGGCCTTCCTAATTATATTTTTACACTTCATTTACCGGAGTTTATGCTCCTCTCTATTTTCCTCATTGGGATTTAACTTCCACTTTTTAAAGGATGTCTGTTTGCCTTTCACTGCTTCTTTGACTTCGTTGTTTACCCACGGTGGTACTTTTTTGGTTCTCTTACTATGAATCATAGAATCATAGTATATCAGAGTTGGAAGGGACCTCAAGAGGTCATCTAGTCCAACCCCCTGCTCAAAGCAGGACCAATTCCCAGCTAAATCATCCCAGCCAGGGCTTTGTCAAGCCGGGCCTTAAAAACCTCCAAGGAAGGAGACTCCACCACCTCCCTAGGTAACGCATTCCAGTGTTTCACCACCCTCCTAGTGAAATAGTTTTTCCTGATATCCAACCTGGACCTCCCCCACTGCAACTTGAGACCATTGCTCCTTGTTCTGTCATCTGCCACCACTGAGAACAGCCGAGCTCCATCCTCTTTGGAACCCCCCTTCAGGTAGTTGAAGGCTGCTATCAAATCCCCCCTCATTCTTCTCTTCTGGAGGCTAAACAATCCCAGTTCCCTCAGCCTCTCCTCCTAAGTCATGTGCTCCAGACCCCTAATCATTTTTGTTGCTCTCCGCTGGACTCTTTCCAATTTTTCCACATCCTTCTTGTAGTGTGGGGCCCAAAACTGGACACAGTATTCCAGATGAGGCCTCACCAATGTCGAATAAAGGGGAACGATCACGTCCCTCGATCTGCTGGCAATGCCCCTACTTATACAGCCCAAAATGCCGTTAGCCTTCTTGGCAACAAGAGCACACTGTTGACTCATATCCAGCTTCTCGTCCACTGTGACCCCTAGGTCCTTTTCTGCAGAACTGCTACCTAGCCATTCGGTCCCTAGTCTGTAGCAGTGCATGGGATTCTTCCGTCCTAAGTGCAGGACTCTGCACTTGTCCTTGTTGAACCTCATCAGGTTTTTTTCGGCCCAATCCTCTAATTTGTCTAGGTCCCTCTGTATCCGATCCCTACCCTCTAGTGTATCTATCACGCCTCCTAGTTTAGTGTCATCTGCAAACTTGCTGAGAGTGCAGTCCACACCATCCTCCAGATCATTAATAAAGATATTAAACAAAACCGGCCCCAGGACCGACCCTTGGGGCACTCCGCTTGAAACCGGCTGCCAACTAGACATGGAGCCATTGATCACTACCCGTTGAGCCCGACGATCTAGCCAGCTTTCTATCCACCTTACAGTCCATTCATCCAGCCCATACTACTTTAACTTGGCGGCAAGAATACTGTGGGAGACGGTATCAAAAGCTTTGCTAAAGTCAAGGAATAACACATCCACTGCTTTCCCCTCATCCACAGAGCCAGTTACCTCATCATAGAAGGCAATTAGGTTAGTCAGGCACGACTTCCCCTTCGTGAATCAATGCTGACTGTTCCTGATCACTTTCCTCTCCTCTAAATGTTTCATAATTGTTTCCTTGAGGACCTGCTCCATGATTTTTCCAGGGACTGAGGTGAGGCTGACTGGCCTGTAGTTCCCCGGATCCTCCTTCTTCCCTTTTTTAAAGATGGGCACTACATTAGCCTTTTTCCAGTCATCTGGGACCTCCCCCGATCGCCATGAGTTACTATGCTTACTATGTTTTTTAATTTGGGGGTATACATTTAAGTTAAGCCTCTATTATGGTGTCTTTAAAAAGTTTCCATACAGTTTGCAGGGATTTTACTTTTGGTATTGTACCTTTTAATTTTTGTTTAACTAACCTCATTTTTGTGTAGTTCCCCTTACTGAAATTAAATGCTACAGTGTTGAACTGCTGTGGTGTTTTCCCCGCCACAGGGATGTTAAATTTAATTATATTATGGTCACTATTACCAAGCAGTCCAGCTATATTCACCTCTTGGACCTGATCCTTTGCTCTACTTAGGACTAAATCAAGAATTGCCTCTCCTCTTGTGGGTTCCAGGACTAGCTGCTCCAAAAAGCAGTCATTTAAGGTGTCAAGAAACTTTATCTCTGCATCCCCTCCTGAGGCGATACATAAACAGTCAATATGGGGATAGTTGAAATCCCCCATTATTATTATTATTATTGAGGTTTTTTATTTTAATAGCCTCTCTAACCTCCCTGAGCATTTCACAGTCACTATCACCATCCTGGTCAGGTGGTCGGTAATATATCCCTACTGCTATATTATTATTATTCGAGCATGGAATTAGTATCCATAGAGATTCTATGGTACAATTTGGTTCATTTAAGATTTTTACTTCATTTGATTCTACGCTTTCTTTCACATATAGTGCCACTCCCCCACCAGTACGATGTGTTCTGTCCTTCCGATATATTTTGTACCCTGGTACAAATCCCATTGATTATCCTCATTCCACCAAGTTTCTGTGATGCCTATTATATCAATAAATATATATGTATTTAATACGAGACACTCTAGTTCACCCATCTTATTATTTAGACTTCTAGCACTGGTATATAAGCACTTTAAAATCTTGTCACTTTTTAGCTGCCACCCATTACCGATGTAATTGAATGAGACTTTTTCTCCTACCTGTATTTTATCTTCCATACTCTCCTCCTTACTAGAACATAGAGAATCTCCATTAATAGATCCTCCCCTAACGGATGTCTCTGTCCGAACGATGTGCTCCTCCACACCTGTCGGCTTTCCCCCAGCCCTTAGTTTAGAAACTGCTCTACGACCTTTTTAAGCGCCAGCAATCTGGTTTCATTTTGGTGTAGGTGGAGCCCATCCGTCCTATATAGGCTCCCCCTTTCCCAAAAGTTTACCCAGTTCCTAATAAATCTAACGCCCTCCTCCCTACACCTCTGCTGCCTAGACTGCCAACTCTTCAGGGATGGGACATTTCTGTAGTGTGCCTAGCATACTCTGGGCACTATAGCAATACAGTTGTAATGCCAAAAGCTAATACTACACTTAATGTTCTCAAGTTGCTTTACATGCATTACCCACCCCTGGGAGGTAAGTAAATAAATCTGCTTTACAGATGGGAAAGCTGGGTTAGAGACATGAAGTGACTTGCCAAGACCACTAAGTGAATCAGTGGCAGAGCTGAGACTGGAGCTCTAGAGATCTTGGTTCCCACCCCAAGCTCACCCCACTAGACTATGTTCCCTCTCGAAGAAGCTGAGCTAGGTTATCACGAACACAGAGGATTATCTATAGAACACCAGGCCACTGATGGTGACTCACCTGGGGGTACGCTGAGCCAGGCACAGGGAAGACTGCTGGGCGTGGCATGTGCTGGATTGGGTGTCCAATATACTGGGGGTTACAGGGTATATGGGTCTGGAGAGTAGTGTAGGGGTGCAGGCCCTGGGTGTGTGCATGTGCCATTGCCGGCCCAGCCATCGTATGCTGCTGGTAGATAGTTGACCCCACAGAGATCACCGGCACTACTGTGGCTGCTGCTGTCACTGCAGCTGCCACTGTCACAGTGGTGGGCTCAGCAGTCACCCTGCTGTCTGTCAATCCGCGCACTGCTTCAGAGCCTGCCCGGGCACCACTCGCGCTGCAACCAGTGGCTCCTTCTCTCTGCGCCGGGGTCCCACCAACAGTCTGTTCATAGAGCCAGTACCACTGGTGTGCCACTTCAAACAAGACTTCTGGGTACACCCCACCTCCTTTGGCTGCCTCTTCCACGGCCATGCAGGCCTTCTCCAGCATCAAGTTATCCTGAGAAGGGGGCAGAGAGTGGAGAAAACAAACCCAACAGCATGAGGGATAGGAGAAAACTGCAGCAGGTAAGATACCAAGAACTGCAACATGCCTCAGAATGGCCAATGCTGCCCAAAGCAGCCAGCCAGCAGGATAATAACCAGGGACTGCCCACAAAGGATAGGAGAAATCTCTATAATGCAGCACTGAAATCAGTGCTGTGTTACTCTGTCTTCACAAGGCAGGGAGGAGCCAATCCCACTGATACCAGCTGACTCCCTGGCATGTCCAGGACCTTTGGAGGTCAGACTGCCCCCAGGAAGCGATGCTCACCTGCTCCTTGCACTGCACCAGGGCCCTCTGGATCTCGTTTGGGTTCAAGGCATGGGCATGGGGCAGGCAGCTGAGTGCCAGTTCAGCAGCTGCTCGCACCATGTTTGAGTCCCTGGCCCTTGAAGCCCTGTCTGCCAATGATGCCACTTCCGGAGGAGTCAAGTGTCCATCCCAACACTCCACCAGAATGTTCAAGGCTGCGCTGCCAATCTCCATGGCCTGCCCTAGTAACCAGAGGGGAAGAGAAGGACGAGCATCACACACCATCCTCCACAGACTCAATCACAGCACCAATCAGCTCTTCTGGGGAGAATCATAGACCCATCAACTCCAAGGCCAGAAGGGACCATTGGGCTCACCTAGTCTGACCCCCTGTATAGCACAGGCCAGAGACTGCCCCCAAATCATCCCTAGAGCAGATCTGTTAGAAAAACATCCAGTCTGGATTTTAAAATTGTCAGTGCTGGCGAATCCACCACGCCTTTCGGTAAACTGTTCCAATGATTAAAAATGTGCACCTTGCTTCCAGTCTGAATGTGTCTCGTCTCCACTTCCAGCCATTGGATATTATCAGGAGGGTTAAGGTTAGAGACGCCATGGCTCTGCAGGGAGAGAAGCCTGGAATTTCCCAAAGTACAAGACCCCTTGGGGAAGGCAGGTGGAACCCAAGTGCTCTCCTCAAGCTTCATGTCCGACTGGCAAAGGCAGGGCCTTGAATAAGCAGGGAGCTCACGCTCTTGCATCATGCTAGTAGTGACACAGTAGCACTGCGGAATCCTAGAGACAGCTCTGTGCAGCTGCTCGACCAGCAAGTCAGGCATGGTAGGCCAGAGCACTGTCTACAGGGGGAAGATGGAAGGCAGCAACAGGATAAGCTAGCCAAGTGTCCCCCACTGCCACTGGATTAACATTCCCCTTAGATGACCTGGAGAATGCCTGAATGTATGCTAATGCACAGGAAGGAGTCAGACACTTGTAGAGGGCTTGGGGGATATTCCAGCCTGAGAAAAGGGAACTAATTTTTCCTTATATGAGAAATTCATAAACATTCCTTTAGCTTTCCACTACGGCTATCTGAGCTCTCCAAGCCACAGGGGGGAAGCTAGTCTGAGTGTAATGGGGTAGAGGAGGAAGGTCAAAGTCTCCAACACGCTCAGCCACAACAATGCTTTGCAAGTGTCTCTCATCAGCAGAGATCCTCAGAGAGGCCCTATCCCATTAAGATAATCCTATGGGCCCCCACCTTGCCCAGAGACTTCTGAGCATTGCAGCTGGTTATGGTGCAAAGTCAAGAAGCAGGTATTGGCACCGGAATCCTCCCCAAGCTGTAGTAAGCACCGCCTTTGCAAATCCTTGCCACCTGGTGTGTGCAGCTGTCCATGGCAGGCTGCAGCTGTGTGCCTCGGTGTCTCAGCAGTGATGTTACTAAGATCAAGCTCCCCACCCCACCAGATAAAGAGAACCCTAGTAATGCTGCCCTAACCTGTGATCCAAGAGACGTGGGAGGAGTAGGTTCGAGAGAGCCAGTTGGGAGACACAAAGTTGTGCAGCCCTAGTGCATAGAGCCCAATCTCGAAGGCGCAGAGATGGAGGTTGCGGTGGGGCCCCTGGTGTCCACCACTGGAAGAGGGATGAGTGAAGATGGAGGTACTGCTGTTTCCACCCGCCTTGATAAGAACGGTCTTGGCCAGTTCAAAGTAGAAGTGAGCAGCTGCTTCCGAGGGTTGGTTTGGGACGTGAGGTGCATGGCTTTCCGGCCGCCTCCCTTTATACCTGGAATGACAAGATACAGGAGCCACTTGGACAGGAGCAAGCACTCACAGAGCTCTTCTCTTCAGGCTCAGCGAGCTCTCACCAGCAGGCACTCCACAGATGTACACATGCCCGTGTACACACTTGACTCCGGACCAAGGAAGCCACGAGGTGTCATGTACTGAGGGAGGAAAGTGGATCTTACCTGCCAACTTCCACAGTCTTTGCACGTGCTCCACCACTGGCTCTCCTGCTGCCACTCGAGGACGATGAGCCCAGTGAGTCACTGGATGAGCTGCTGATGCTGTCACTGTCCTGTCCTCTGCCCCAGGAGGTGGCTGCCCATCCCCCACGAAGGGGCCGACGACTGAGGGTTGGAGAGCTGTCAGAGGTGGTTTCGGGAGCACTGCTGTCAATACTGGCCATGCCTACAACACCACAGACAACAAAGGGCAGGTCAACGGGCAAGCTCCTCTCCAGGACCATTGCACACCTGAACAGGTTCCAAGCCATTCACACCACAGGCAGTGTAAACAGCTGAGGAGGGTTTCATTTCTTTGCAAACTACAACTGGAATGTACATTCATAGACAAAACTGGCCAGTTCATCCAACCAACCCTGCACTGATTTTGTAGTTTCAAAATACAGAGAAGTCCACAGCGTCCCGACAGACGGGGAAGGGAAGCCTGTTGCACACATTTCCCTGCCACGCGCACTCCACATAGATCTTTGGTACATTTTGATGACGAGAATCGAAGCAATTGTACATATCAACCACCAAGCCCAGCAGACTGCGTATTTATTTTATGGTTTTATCGAAATAGTGCAGTACAACGTCCCCATTGTATATACGATATTTAACATCCCATCCAATTTAAACAGAAGAGTTCCCCACCCGCAATCCCAAGGCAACTTACCCCCAAACACACCCAGTCCCCACAGAAAGCAGCAGAAAGCAGGGGTAACTCAGCCAGTGAGCCAGTGGCAGCATATCTGAGTTTGGCACAGAGCCCAAAATCATGGTGCCCTGCTCCCTGGGCCAGCAGGAGCTGGGGGCACCATGGAAACAATGCACCCATTCAGTTCCAACATACCTAATTCGCTAGCCAGAACACAGCTAGTGTTAAACACAAGGGACTTTACAGGGCAAGACGTGTGTCCCCATCCCAAAGAGCTTTCAGACAGACAAGAACTGCTTTTTTCACTGAGGGGAGAGACTGACAAGAGAGTGGAATGGTGGGTGAACTGGTTTGTCCCTGCAGAGGGCCTAGCACAGCTACCTGTGTGTTTCTTCTTCTGCCTGACAGGTGAGCCCCAGCATCTCCCATTGTATCCACCTCGACTTCCAAGGGCCAGACGACTGGGAACCTTCCCCTCCTGTTTCACGACAGTGGACTCCCCAGGCGGCTCGCAAGGAGACCTCTGAGAGCTCTCTGGACAAACGGGAAAGCAGCAAGAGACAATGAAACAAGTCTTGAAACGTATGTGAAGCCAGATGTCTCTGAACACTACCATGCCTTTGTAAAGGCATAAACGCGGCTTCTCTTGCTCAAAAGAAATGCAGCCAGGTGAAGGATAATCTGCCAGACCTGGATTTTGATACAGATCCCCCTTTTCTCATCCTAGGAGATGGGTACTAAAAGCACAGCTGGCTTTTACATGTACAGGTTTACTCCTCAGTCGAGTTAAGACAGGGTACTCTGGTATTTTTATCTGAGTTCCACATACATAATCCTGCCCCAGACTGAGAGTGAATACACTTTACATTGTGTTTCAGGTCCTGCCCTGTCCACCTTCACCTGCCCCTCATGTTCTTCAGAAGAAGAGCAGGACATTTCCAATAAGCGAAGGCCAGGATTCAGCATACAACAGGAAAAGAGTTGTTTCTAGAAGCGACTCTTAAAAGGTCACTTGTCCCAATTGCAACTGCCAAGGAAAATCCAAATGATCCCTTCTTACATTACAGTGGTAGCACATCGATAATGAATTCTCTTAAGCTTTCAGTTACAGTATTCCTACATCCTTAGGCTAAGTCTTCATACTAAAAGGTCCCTAAAAAACAGAATATTCTTGTGGGGCTGTTTAAAAAGAAAAAAAAATAAGAGGGTTTTACATTAGAAGAGCTTTAAACAAAGAGGTTTTAATGTCTTTTTAAATTCTCACAATTCTTTTTTAAAGACACTGCTAGTATTAAATAATCACTTATTTTCCAAAAATGTTCTTGAAGATTCTTTTCCTGTAAAGACAGAATCAGAACACATGGGACTGTATTAGCTGAGAATCAGGATAGGGTTGCTAGGACATGCAAATGAAAGAAACACAGGAGTGTCAAAATCGCTGAGTTTCTAATTTAGCAATTAAAGAAAAGATGATCTAGTGGTTAAGAACCAATACTGAAGGGAGGTAGACTGAATTCTACTCCTGGCTCTGACACTGACCTATTATGGGGTTTTGGGCAAGCCATTTAAGCTGTTTCCTCATCATGTATAAATAAGGTTGTAGGGGGAAAATACAGCAATTAGTACATGGTCATGTAATTAAAAACTATACTATACTGTAATGCATATGCAGAAGAGGTAAAGCTACAGATATGCATAATGTTTCCAGTGGTGTCAGGCTTCCACGGGGTCACATGGAAAAAAAAAAAAAAATCACACTCAGCACTTAAAGTTTACTGAGCCATGAAGTTTTTCCACAAGACCCAGCAAAACACTTCTGCCACTCAAAACTTGAGGACAAATTGTGGCATTAAGCCTCAGCCTTGCAATGGGACTGCACAGAACTGCAGTGTCCCAGCAAGAGCACAGAGAGACAATGCCTCCCCCCAAGCTCCTGGGGGATGCAGCCATCGTGTCACACTTAGAGGGGACAGCTTGTACTTTTGCAGCCAACCAAGATTTATTTCCATGCTAAACTTCCTGCCCCAGCAGTTTTAGCTGCTCAAAGAAAGGTCAAGACCTTTTTTTTTAAATAAAGGGGAGCAAAATGTATTTTTCTAATTCCTTTTGTTCACAATCAATGAACTGTTTTCCTTCAAAGTTAAAAAAACCATTGTCAGAGATCAGGCTTAGAACGGTTCAGTTTAACAGCTCAAACTTTCAGAGAGTTCCATGCAGCTGAAGCCAGGGGTTTAGAATGGAAATGCTCCAGGAACCTTTCCTGTAGCTATTGCTATAGTCTCCAGCTATAGAATCATAGACTTTAAGGTCAGAAGGGACCATTATGATCATCTAGTCTGACCTCCTGCACAACGCAGGCCACAGAATCTCACTCACCCACTCCTGTATCAAACCTGTGTCTGAGCCATTGAAGTCCTCAAATCATGTGTTGGTAGGAAGAAGTTAGAAGGGAACATCTCTCTTGCACTGCTTGCCATTCCCATACATGTCATGTGACGTTTGCCATTAAAGCAAGGACACAGAGCACCTGGGGAAACAAACTTCAGGGAGGGGAATTTATGCTTCTCTCCCACAGTTAACTCCCTTTCACCTTTACTTCCCACTCTCATCTAGTTTGCTATTCTAGTTTGTTGATGTCACAGATGCCCCTGAAGCTGTACATAGGGTTTTTTTGGTAACTCCACAGCATTGCAATACCGACATAAAAGACGTTACTAGAGTAATCTCTTTTACAATGAATCAGGAACCAGTTTACCATTTGCTCTCTAGAGACGGGAAGCTTGAAGAGTTGAGTGAATTGTTCTGTAATACCAGAGTGGACAGAAATGCTTGAAGTGGGTTTTACCCTAGGAGCGAGGTACAATAGATGAAGGAGTTCAGTGACAGTCGATTATCCAGACCATACACAAATCAGCCCTGGCCTCCTCCCAAAAGGAACAAGTACTTTAGTTTCCCTTCCTGTCAGTAAAGACAGGGCATTCTGCATGATCCCACTGGAACAGCAGATCTCTTACCCTGTGCACTCTTCTCCACAAAGCTTTCAGAAGGACTGCTCTGGACTGCAGTGGTTACACCTGCTTGCTGAGTGACCGACGTCCCTGGAAGCTGCTGGATAGCTGTGGTGGATTGGGCAGCATGTTTGGAAGGAGATTTCTGATTGGCTACTGTGGGCTTGCTGGATGAGTAGAAGGAACTCAGAGTCTGTGGCTTGTGTGTTTGGCTCTCTCTGTCTAGCAGTTTGTCTAAAATCTTTAATAGGGGGAGAAAAATTGGGTTAGAGGCAGAGTGAGAGAACACCCATTATCCCAAAGGATACAGGCAAGGTACTAATTCAGTTTCTTACTGGGGGAAAATAAATTCTGTTAGACAAGAGTGTCAAGAAAATACATGTCATAGAATATCAGGGTTGGAAGGGACTTCAGGAGGTCATCTAGTCCAACCTCCTGCTCAAAGCAGGACCAATCCCCAACTAAATCATCCCAGCCAGGGCATTGTCAAGCCTGACCTTAAAAACCTCTAAGGAAGGAGATTCCACCACCTCCCCAGGTAACCCATTCCAATGCTTCACCACCCTCCTAGTGAAAAAGTTTTTCCTAATATCCAACCTAAACCTCCCCCACTGCAACTTGAGACCATTACTCCTTGTTCTGTCATTTGGTACCACTGAGAACAGTCTAGATCCATCCTCTTTGGAACCCCCTTTCAGGTAGTTGAAAGCAGCTATCAAATCCCCCTTCATTCTTCTCTTCTGCAGACTAAACAATCCCAGTTCCCTCAGCCTCTCCTCATAAGTCATGTGTTCCAGCCCCCTAATCATTTTTGTTGCCCTCCACTGGACTCTTTCCAATTTTTCCACATCCTTCTTGTAGTGTGGGGCTCAAAACTGGACACAGTACTCTAGATGAGGCCTCACCAGTGTTGAATAGAGGGGAATGATCACGTCCCTCAATCTGCTGGCAATGCCCCAACTTATACAGCCCAAAATGCCGTTGGCCTTCTTGGCACCAAGGGCACACTGTTGACTCATATCCAGCTTCTTGTCCACTGTAACCCCTAGGTCCTTTTCAGCTCCTTTAGGAAAAGCAGGCTCTGAGATCAGCCAGACAGGTTCCATACTCACATGACTGCACTATTCTGGAAGGGTAGACTCAAATGGTACCGACTGCTCCTTCTCCATTTACACGCATCTTAAAAAGCCAATGACCCCTCCAACATTCAATATAGAAACAATTCTGATTCTCATCGGGTGGTTAAATCACAGAACTGGGAGCCATGAGATCTGGGTTCTATTCACAGTTCTGCCACAGACTCACTGGGTGACCTTGGCCAAGTCATTACACTTTTGTGCTTCAGTTTCTCTAACTGTAAAATACAGACCTACTGTACAGAAGTGTTGAAAGGCCTTTGAGACTTCTATATACTAGAGAAATGCACTCTATTATTCTTTAACAATAGTTTCTGATCCTCACTTTTCTATTTTTATTACTAGGGAACATTTGCATGAAAACAATCTGGGTTTTAAGAATTTGTCCATTTGTGTTGTTCATTCACACAAAAGTAACCAATTTTGATGTCTCAGTGAATTAATGTCTAGATTACTGGCAATGCCACAGGCAGAGGATTGTAACATGAAATAGGGGAAAGAGCAGCAGAACAGGCAAACTCTTTAAGAAGGTAGAAGAATACTGAAAATACTCTAGAAGAATAGAATTGTCTCGCAATAGAATGGGCTTCAAAGTTTTTCATGCAGAATCAGCAATTCTTTAATTGTTCTCCAAAATTATGTCCTTCCAAGTGCAAATAAGATATACACGTATACACATGCAGCTGAGTTGGGATATATTACAGTAGAACCTCAGAGTTACGAACACCAGAGTTACAAACTGACTGGTCAACCATGTGACGTTGCCCTCTATATGATTTTATGAAAATATGCTAACTAGTATGAACATAATGTAACTGGAATACTCTTCATGCAAAAGGTCTCTTGTAAGGTATCATTACAAAGCTTATAATCTACTGAGTGTGGTCATCCTATTTGTATAGATGTATCATTCTTGTATCTGAAACTAGAAATAAAAAATACACTCTGAGGGCCTATTGTAATTATGCAAAGTGTGGGCCATTAATGGTGGTTTGGAATCTTGATGGCTCCCATTAACCAGGACAATTGTCTATAGATGGCTCTGTTTTACTTGTAAGTCTTCCTGTATATGTGTGTGCTGGCAAGTGGGTAATGAAGTCTTACAGTGACATGTAATCATGTCACCTGAACTGGAATCCATCTTTAACCTGGTGCTTTTCCATTGAGAAGGAGGGGGGAGGGAACCCAGAAAGGACCAAAGGATTCCCACCTTATGCAAAAGATGTATAAGTGGGTGGAACAGAACAAATTAGGGAGCCATCATGAGAAATCCCCTAGCTGCCACCTGAGCTGGAACAAGGGCTGTACCAGGGGAAAGGATTGTGCCCACACTAGGAAGGCATCCAGTCTGTGAAAGAAACTTATTGAAACATCTCTGAGGGTGAGATATTATCTGTATTCAGTTTTATTGCTGTATCAGGCTTAGACTGGCATGTTTTATTTTATTTTACTTGGTAATTCACTTTGTTCTGTCTGTTACTACTTGGAACCACTTAAATCCTACTTTCTGTATTTAATAAAATCACTTTTTACTTATTAACTAACCCAGAGTATGTATTAAAGCCATGGGGGGAGGCGGGGGTGGGGGGGAGAGGAACAGCTATGCATGTCTTTCTCTCTATCAGTGTTATAGAGGGTGAACAATTTATGAGTTTACCCTGTATAAGCTTTATACAAGGTAAATGGATTTATTTGGGGTTTAGACCCCATTGGGAGTTGGGCATCTGAGTGTTAAAGACAGAAAACTTCTGTAAGTTGCTTTCAGTTAAGTCTGCAGCTTTGGGGCACGTGGGTCTGTGCTGGAGCAGACTAGCATGTTTGCTTAACAAGACAGGTTGCTGGAGTCCCGAGCTGGCAGGGAAAGCAGGGGCAGAAGTAGTCTTGGCACATCAGTTGGCAGTTCCCAACAGGGTTTCTGTGATCCAACCCATCACACCACACACCTCATTTGGAAGCAGAAGCTATCAGGTAGCAGCAGAGGTTTTTTTTTAAAAAGGGGAAAGTTTAAAAAAAGATTTGACAAAGTAAGAACACTGTTTCTGTGCTTGTTTCATTTAAATTAAGATGGTTAAAGGCAGCATTTTTCTTCTGCCCAGCAAAGTTTCAAAGTTATACTAATTGTAAACTTTTGAAAGAACCACCATATAGTTTTGTTCAGAGTTACAAACATTTCACTGTTACGAACAACCTCCATTCCCCAGGTGTTCGTAACTCTGAGGTTCTATTGTATGAAGTAAAATGTTGGTTACAATTTTCTATACAGGCACCCAGGTCACAGGGCAAAGTGGACTGGCACTAGGACAACATGTAAAACAGAGCCCAATACCTCAAAGAACACAGGACTAACACTTTGGCAAGGCAAAGAATGCAGGCCAATATCCCTGGGGCAAAAGTGAGCCAGCATCCAGGGCAGATACAGAACTACCCTGAAAATCCAAGGGCACAGGCGACAGCATCCTAATGGATGAAGGGAGAGATCATATGTAGCGAACGAGAACTAAGTGTGAGAGATGTGTGCTGCCATGCTGGAATTTAGGAACCCCTTGGAAATTATGCCTCTGCAGAGTAAAGTACGCTATGCACTCAGATTTTGCATTGGAAGGATAATATAAGCAATACAATGCAGCCCCAAGGCCATGAGTGGGATATGACACAGGGTAATTCAGCTCTGATCACTTAAAGGGACACACCTTTTTCAGTTTAGACTGGTCATCTTTGTATGTGATCATCAGAGCTAGAGCAAGATCACCCTTCTCTCTTCGGGTTCCTTCGCACAGAAGAGGGTGCTCTGCTTCACTCACAGTCGTCTTCATGCCTGCAGGGCCAAGAAGAGAAAAATGCAGAGACAAGTGAATTCAAGAGGCTTAAGAGCATCGGATACATTTTACCTCTTTCCCTGTACCCTTTTGCTCATCTCCCCCTATTAGTCATGAAGGAAAGAGTTTGTCCTATTTTGCTTGTTGACATTATACATAGTTTATGCCCTTGAGAATGAAAGCTGGAGTCTGTCCCAGAAGTCTGCACTGCAACTGCCAGGGCAACCTGATCCTGACAGGCCAAAAGGTGAATGTGCAGGCCTGCCTGAGGCTCCTTCCTGGAGACAAAGGAAGTGGAATACTAGACACTCAGACTGTTCATGCTCTTTGCCGCCTCCAGTTTCTACAGCAGCCACTTAGCAAACATTCAAACACCATCAGTGTATCTTTCCTTCTGGGGAGGAGGTGGTGGAGAGAAAATTGTTCTGATAACACCACGCATACACTACTTTAAATTCACGTACGTAATACCACAAGCCTGCTATATACACCACCACTTCCATGCTAAAACACATGAATTGGAAGCCAGGAATTTTGTGCAACTCACCCATGAAGATTTTGAGCAAAGTCTGAGCTAACAGTGAGTATCCCACAGAGTAATTCTACTGGGTTTTTATTGTCAAGTTTTAACCCCTGCTGAACTGACTGCCTGTTAATCTCTGCACTGTTCAGGCTCCAGCTATACTTAGCTGTCAAATCTTTCAGGCCAAATAGCAGCAAAGATGGTTGAAAACACTCTCTCTAACCCCTTTAACAGCCCACCTGTCAATTTCAGTTCTCAGCTGCATTTCTCCCACGACCCACCTGGCACACAGGATCTCCTGTTATCCCAGTCCCAGATTCCCTCCCCAGCTCTGACAATGTCCCACTAAAACACTTCCACTTCTGCACCAAATTTGAATCCAGGTCAACAGGCACCAATTCACTCCACAAAAAGGGGCAGGATTCGGAATGTGAATGAGAAAATCCCTCCTCCTCCTCTGAGGTGGAGGAAGAGCTGGATTCTTACCAAGAGCAGCAACAGCTGCTTCAAAACCAAGTTCCTCATCTCCAGGCATTTCGTTATTCCAATTACGGCTTGGGGGCCTGGATCCTGTCGGAGAAACCACTGGAGAGACAGGAGAGGGCAGTTAGTGCCTAGCTATATGAAGCTAGGACCAAAAAGCAGAAAGTATTCTAGGATCTGTCTGGGGTTTGTGCTCCCATTTCAAACCACCATTCCGGCCCTAAGGTCATAGCACAGGTCTGCTGCTTTCTCTCTCTCCCTCAACTGGACCCCTCCAACCCTAGCAAGCTCTGCTTCAGGATGGTTTTGGAAGCCCAGTTCTCTTTCTGATGGTTAATGTATTTGTTTCCCCCAACAGACGCAGCAGTGGGGTCGTAAAAATATATTTAAAGGCTCCGTGATTATTTTACAGGGACACAGATGGGTCAGAAATGTGATAAGATTCCCAATGCTTTTGTATGAAAGGGGAGCTAGGAAGGAGGTCAGTACTGAAGAAGAGAGAGTCTCCATACCAGTGTGGAGGGAACAGCAGAAGTAGGTATAACTTTAGGGTGAACAGGTAAGAATAGGGCTGCAATCATCATAAGGGAAGTGCAGATTTTCCCTGAAAGCTTCTTTTTGTCCCCAAGGTTCAAAGTCTAGGAACGTGCCCCTTCTGCATACATACCAACCGAGACATTACCTGGAGTGCATAGGACATCAAATATGAAGCTGGCCAGCATGAGAGGAAGGACAGGGCGGTAATCACACAAGGTCCCTTCTCTCAGCTCTTCAGCCCTTCCTCGAATGGTGTTCATCTCATTAGTGCCCAAAGGGATCTTCTTTAACAAGGCCACAATCTCAGATTCCTGGTATGCCAGCTTCACCTGAGGGTATCCACAAGGAAGCAAAAAGAAGCCATCAGAGACCATTGGACATAGAACCATCTTGTCCTACGCAGATGATTTAATATAGGAATAACCCTGAAATAGTTTTTATTGATTCATTAGTATACAATCCACTGATCTCATGCCACTCCTTGCCTTCTCCCACACAGAGACAATAGTGAGGATGGTGCCCAGCTGGACGCCGTCCCATAGGACATGCAAGTTTAATAGACTTGCTTTACTCTATACACAACCTTCTCCTCACCTTCCCTTTCCAACCAATTACTCTGAGGTCTGGTTGGGGAAAAAAGGTCAGTCTTCACAAGGACATATGGAGAAGCATCCAGCGAGATAGGTCACTAGAAAGGTAGATCATTCCCAATCCTACAGAGAAGAGACTTGCATCTGAAGAAGTGAGGTTCTTACCCACGAAAGCTTATGCTCCCAATACTTCTGTTAGTCTTAAAGGTGCCACAGGACCCTCTGTTGCTTTTTACAGATTCAGACTAACACAGCTACCCCTCTGATACAGAGAAGGATGTTACCTTGTGCAATACAACAGCTGAGGAGGAAAGGACTGTCCAGGAGGGGAATGGACAATATTCCAGTACATATTCCACTGAACAAAGATTGTTGCATTACAGTGTGTTTTTCTCCACTGTAGTATTCTTTCCATTTTTAAAGCATTGTTTCCCATGCCAGCTTACGCATCCGGTGAATGCCAGACCCACATTTAATCTTCTCAACAGACACTGTTAAGTATGAATGTAGATAACCTTAGGGTAACAAGTTTATTCCTCAGTAGTAGCCTGGTAATATCTGCACCTTCAGGGGATTCTGCAATCTTGCTAGTTAGAAAGTGACAGGAGCAGCAACTCACAAAACCAAGGTCTGAACAGATCACATTTTTACAGAAGGCGGCCTATGGGCATTAGTTAAAGTGTGTGAAGTTGTGTACTTACCGTTGTGTATGCATTTAGGTGTCTAAATACATAGTATGGGCAAGTGTGATGGCCTACAAAGTTGCACCAGTTTACCCTAAGGTGTGAATTTAAAATGAGTTAGTTAAACCAGTGTAAACCCTGTGGGGAGCTCCAGAATGGCTTTATTTCAGATCAGTTTAGAGTGCCCACACAGGGTTTTCCATTGGTCTAATTAAATCATTTTAAGTTTACCTCTTAAAGTAAACAATTGCAACTTTCTCCTGTAGACAAGCACTGAATTTCCTCCCACAGATTTAGCCCAAGGTGTCTTCAACATAGGAGTAACCTTTGCTACAAAAATTCTAGGTCACTCACTGACTCACTCAGTGCCTGCTTGGCTCTATGTAGACTAATTCTGAGAGAACTCCTAAAGGCAGGACCTGATGCACAGAACTCAAATGGGGAATACTTGAGCATGAAGGGGGAAACCCCAGCAGTGTGGTGCTGCTCACACGTACAGTCTTTCTGAACCACTTTATACCTCCAGGGCCTTGGTAGAGGCAGGAGGCCTCTGTAGCTCCAGGGCAAACATGCCAATGCGGAAGGCCAGGTTGTGGTATTCCAGCCTCTCACTCAGCACAGTCAGCAGGAATGCAGCTTTGGACAGGGTGTTGGTTGCCATCCACGTCTGCTTGCTGGTCGACACCTTGTTCTTCTTCCCCTGTGAGAGGAGTAGTTCATAACAGGTTTGTTAGGAAATGAATTGATCCCAGCAGTGTGAGGATGTGCCAATGATTCCCCCTAGGTTCCTGCCTGCAGGAGCTCCTCCCCACCTGTGCACTGAGGAAAGCGCGCATCCATTATTTTGGAAGCACTGTTTTGTCCTGGCTCTACCTATTGCCCTGTCCCCCTCCATAATCCAGCAGTTTCTGGGTGATGAAACAGACCCAATTTTGCACACTATCTCCTTTTGGTGCAGAATTCCAACTGCCACTGGTTATGGATGGCTCCTCCCCCACAGCATCTGTCTACCTTTCCCTCAAATGACAATGCAATGGGGGCTCCTGCCTCCTCACTAAGCCAATTCTTCCAATATTGGACCACTTTAGCAGGTGGATGCTGGCTTGGACAAACTATTACTATATAACTATATTCTTGCCAGCAAGTTTAAAAAGTATGGATTGGATGAATGGACTATAAGGTGGATAGAAAGCTGGCTAGATTGTTGGGCTCAATCGGTAGTGATCAATGGCTCGATGTCTAGTTGGCAGACGGTATCAAGCGGAGTGCCCCAGGGGTCGGTTTTGGTCAACATCTTCATTAATGATCTGGATGATGGGATGGATTGCACCCTCAGCAAGTTTGTGGATGACACTACGCTGGGGGGAGAAGTAGATATGCTGGAGGGTAGGGATAGGGTTCAGAGTGACCTAGACAAATTGGAGGATTGGGCCAAGAGAAATCTGATGAGGTTCAACAAGGACAAGTGCAGAGTCCTGCACTTGGGACAGAAGAATCCCATGCACCGCTACAGGCTGGGGATCAACTGGCTAAGCAGCAGTTCTGCAAAAAAGGACCTGGGGATTAGTGGATGAGAAGCTGGATATGAGTCAGCAGTGTGCCCTTGTTGCCAAGAAGCCTAATGGCATATTGGGCTGCATTAGTAGGAGCATTGCCAGCAGATCAAGGGAAGTGATTAGTCCCCTCTATTCGGCACTGGTGAAGCTACATCTGGAATGCTGCATCCAGTTTTGGTCCCCCCACTACAGAAAGGATGTGGACAGATTGGAGAGAGTCCAGCAGACGGCAATGAAAATGATTAGGGGGCTAGGGCACATGACTTACGAAGAGAGGCTGAGGGAACTGGGCTTGTTTAGTCTGCAGAAGAGAAAAGTGAGGGGGAATTTGATAGCATCCTTCAACTACCTGAAGGGGGGTTCCAAAGAGGATGGAGCTCAGCTGTTCTCAGCGGTGGCAGATGACAGAGCAAGGAGCAATGGTCTCAAGTTGCAGTGGGGGAGGTCTAGGTTGGATATTAGGAAACACTATTTCACTAGGAGGGTGGTGAAGCACTGGAATGTATTACCTAGGGAGGTGGGAATCTTCATCCTTAGAGGTTTTTAAGGCCCGGCTTGACAAAGCCCTGGCTGGAATGAATTAGTTGGTGTTGATCCTGCTTTGAGCAGGGGATTGGACTAGATGACCTCCTGAGGTCTCTTCCAACCCTAATATTCTATGATTCTATAACCTTTTCCCTTTCAATGGCAGGGACACCACCAAGACGAGCAGAGTCTGCTTAATGCCATGTGGATTCCCAGCCATTCTTTCCTTTCTCATTTCCTCCCACTTCCAATTCTCTACTCCAAGATCCCAAAGCTTCCACCACATTAGAAGACAACTCTAGAGACTAAAAATGCATTGTTAACATGTGCTCAATTTCCAGAGGAGTTTGCTCTCTCAGGGTCCAAGCAATGGTGCCTGTTCTAAAGGAAGAGACAGAGGGTTTAAATACGGAAGAGGTGTGGAAAATCCATGAAGACCAGGTAAGTGAAGCGAATGAAAGGCTATGGAAAAACAAGGCCGTATTTTTGGTATTGGCATTTAATTATGTAGCACACAGTGACATTTGCACTCTGGAAGCATGTTTAAAGCAATGTTAAATTGAGTGCTTTGTTCCAATGGAAGGTGTAGATCCACAAGGGACCATTGGTAGGAGTTGTTCATTGTGGTTCCCATCCGGCAGACAAGAACACTGGAGTGCAGGCCAGGGAGAGGAAGGTTGTGTGAGGCGCTGGGCCTAGTGAGTGTAGGGATGACTGAAAGTCCCTTCAAGTCATGCTGAAGGACCCATTGCCCCTTTTCAGGTGAAATGCTGAACAGCCAGAGAAACCTGATCTAAAGGGGGTGCAGGGCAGGTCAAGGCCCGGCACAGCCCTGTGCAGAGAGAAGAGGAATCACCAGCGAATGTTACTGCATCTGAGGCTTGCTGCATGGTGAAATTCTGTTCAGCTGCCTGAGTGTTTCTGTGCCCTTGACACAGTGAACAGGCAGAGGGAGTTAAAAAAAATCAAAATATAGACCAAAACACAATATAATTATTTTTAACCTCATGATTTTAGGGCAAACTTCATGATCTTTTTCCGTATGACTCATGATTTTTGAGTCTGGCAATCCTGTGTATTCCTCCCCATTCTCCCTTCTGTTCACAAGGGCACCTCTCTACCTTGGTTGGGGGCTGCTCCACCTTGAGATCTGGAGGGTTGGCCAGTAGGTCCCTGGCCAGTTCTACAGTCAGACGGCATGCTTCATTACTGTATCCGTGTGCATAGAGAGCCTCTGCACAGGCAAAGAGGATCTGAAAATAAAGGGATAGAGGATCAGATTTAGTCCATGAGCCTCACAGCTGGAGTCAACCCCACCCTGCCCACTTTCTTATTTGGTGTCACTAAAGACAGAGTTAAACACAGATCTCAGATCAGATTTGTAGCTAACACTCATGTTCCTGCCTTCTGTTATGCAGTCCCTCTGCCTGGAACAGCTCCACCATGCTCTCCAGCGCTTCTCAAAAACACAGCTTCCAAGGGGTCTAGTCCCCTTCCCTCAAAGCACTAACACAGGCAATTACATCAAGATTGCACATTTTTCTAAACAGTATGCTCTAGTTCAAACAGGAATCAATTCAGTGAAGTCCTGTGGCCTGCATTATACAGGAGGTCAGTCTAGATCATCATGGGGGCCCCTTCTGATCTTCATAGATATCTAAGTGTCTATGAATAGACTGGGGAAAAACCCCAAACAAAAATTAAAAACAAAACCAACGTGTATAATTAATTGTTTCTCTCCCTTTCCCAGCATCCCAATATCCCTTCGTCAGTGCACTGTCTACTTTGATATAAGCTCCTCCCACTCATCTGCAAAGTTCCAGGCATACTTTTGAGGTTTTGATACACGGGGCTGGTAGCACAACCTATTGCCTGACATTTATCTTTATAAGACCCTGTTTTCATTTGCTTGTCACTTTGTCAAACTAACTTTTTGGGCTGAAATTTTCCTGATTGGGTGTCTGCCTCAGGCTAAGAGGAATACATTTTCAGCAATTCAGCTGTTCCAGAGCGAGGCTAGGAGAAATATGTTAGTTTTGTTCATGTTTAACATTTTCTTTGAGACGCTCTAGTGCCCCCATGCTTAGGAGTAGAGACTTGAAATTTGGAAGGGGAGTGGCCTTTGTCAGCGATGTGCCTTTGGATGTGCCCATTAAAATCCACCGAAATTTAGCCAAGTTATAGCCTTTGGGGAAAAAAGCACTGTTTGGCCATGCTCATGAGAGACTTGGAGCTTCACAGCTAAATTCCTCCAAAATTTATCCACACAGGGCTGAGCTTCACAGGAAGCACTTCCCTGCACTTGCCCCTCTGGATTGCTGCAGCCAGGGCTGGGCAACAGTATTGAGAGCAGGGAGCCTGCCTCTCCTGTGCTCTTAATGTCTGCTCTGCTGAGCCCAAGCAATATGGAGAAGGAACCTGTGTAATTCGAATGCAGAGGTGACAAGAGCTGGACTTGGGGTTTGGGGAGCAGATTGGACTAAATACAACTTGAAGAAGGGAGGGAAGATTCGGACTGGAAGCTGGTGAGGGAGAGGAAAACTGAGGCTGGAAGTTGGAGGGACTGGCTGGGCAAGAGACTAGGACTGGGAGCCAGCAGGTGGCAGGAGACAGACTGGATGAGGAGCTGAGGAGGAGGGCAGACTGGGACCAGCAGAGCAAGGAAACTAGGACTGGGAACCAGTGGAGTGAGGAAAAGGAGAAACAGATCTAAGAATGAGCTGGGGGAAAGAATGCTGAGATTATACGAGGAATCCAGGGAGGGAGACTGGGCCTGGGAGCCAGTGGGAACACGGAATGAGACTGGTCAGACAAAATGATGGAAGGGAGGAACTAGAACTGGTTGGACAAAGATATTAGGAACAAGGAGCTGGGCTGATTGTGTGTGCTGGGGGAAGGAGAGGGCTGGGAACAAGGAACCGGGTGATTATGGAGGACTGGAAATGACTGGGCAAGGAGGCTGGGATGGGGAGCTGGGAACCTAGGGACAAGGAATCTAGGGGCAGGGGAGATTAGAAATGGCTAGGTGAGGAGACTGGAAAAAGCAGCCAGGGACAGAAGAGTCAAGCTTTGGGGGAAATGGGCAGAAGCGCTAGCGATCACTAGAACACACTGCCCTCCAGAGCCTCAAATGGAACCTATGATTCCAAATCTCACCCTTCTGCTGAGGTCAGGGGAAAAAGAAAAACAGTATAAAGACTATCATAATGGGGACCAAAATAATGTAGCACAACCAACTTTAATTCCTGCCTTTCTTCACTTGACTGCCTGACTTTGCAAACTTTATGATGTTCTTTTAACTTACTTTAGATACGTTACATTCACAAAAACTAAGAAAAATAATCACGTTGCTATTTTCCAGCTAGAGCTCGCTCACCTCCATCCTGTTCTCCTGCTCCAGGGGCTTTAAACCAGCAAAGATGTCCTGCTCCTCTTCATTCCCACCCTCTGCTTTGTCCTCCTCCTCCTTGGCCACCTCCTGTGGATTCAGATAGTATACCTGGTAATCATCTTCCTCTTCTCCCTCCTCCCCACCCCCTGCTGCACCATTCTCTCCCACTTCTGGCTTCCGGCTTGCACCGTTCTCATCTGCAGAAGGCAGATCGTCGTCTCCGCTGCCCACTTCTTCCACGGGATCCTTTGGAGCTTTCTTGGCAGCGGGATTGCTCCTGACGCTGGGCTCAGGACCCTCCGAGAAGTACACCCCCCCATCATCTTCAAAAGTGTCCCTGTAGCTCCTACTCAGGGGGCTCTCCGTGAAACTGAAGGTGTTACTGGCCTCCGCCCCCAGAGCCAAGCTGCTGTCATCCAGGCTCATCTCTGCCAAGTCTGGTTCCAGAGAGCTGTCTTCACTGCTCATGCGGCGTTTCCCACTATGTTTACTGGCTAAGCTTTTCCCCACCGGCAGCTTGGCCTTGCCTACTGCTGTCTTATAAACAGCCTTATCTCCTTCTGCTGAAAGTCGGCGCAGAGCCCTCTGGGGGGCTTCAGAGACAACTTTCCGCTTCCCAATGAGTTCCTTAGGACGGACAGCTGGCTCTTGCGAAGAGGGGCGTGACCTGTCCCCTGGCTGCAGACAGGTTCCTCCAGGTTCCTGCCCATGGCCTCTGCCAGCCTCACACGTGGTTTCCACACACTGCAACCGACAGTTCCTCTGCTGGACAGCCTTTACCCAACAGAACGAATTCTTTTTATCAGTGCTGCTGTAGGTGATGCCAGGGATGGGATAGGCCTCCTCCCAGTTGAAGTAACAGGCTTCCACAGCTGGCTTGAAACCTTGGAAGAGCTTCTCCAGGGACTTCTTGTGCTGCCCCCTCTTGACATTATCTATGACTTTCAGCTGCCACTGTCTGAGCTGGGTGCAAAGGTCCCTGCGCCTGGAGGAAGAGGAGAGGGAAGAGAAGACAGATCAGAAAGCAGCCATAAAACACACCATGATAAAAAAAAAACAACCTCACAGAATACCTCATCCTCCCCTCTGCCCCTCCCCCCAAGAAATCCTTCTGCTGAATTAGTGTAAATGGCATTAGTCGGTCAGAAAACAGCACAGAGAAGATAAAGGAAAGAGACGTGTCAATGACAGGCCTATGCCATGGAAGCCAAATGCTGCCAAGTCAAACAGGGGAATGTGTTGTAGACTGGGGGCTCAGGATGAAGCACTGGCTTGTGAGCTCCTGAACAGCTACATCCTGTAGTTCACCCATCACAGATGTGATATTAGCACTCTGCTAAAACAGCGAAGGACTACAACAGGAATAAGAATCACTGGCAAAGCAAAGTGAGAAAGTTTGCATAGGGAAGAAAGCTGTACCATACCCGGCTCCAATCAGTGCTATTGGTCCTCCTCTCGTGAGCACTAAAGCCTACACAAACCATCCAAAGTGCCAAGGAAAACATTTCTAAATCACAGGGGAAATCCCAAGTTTCTCAGTTAACTCCCCTCCTACCTTTGCCATTGATTCCAGAGTTCTGGGGAACAACACTAAACACCTCAATCTTCTAGTGATTTTATCAGACCCAGAAGCAAAAGAAGGTAGAGGTAAACTGAGCAAAGGATGTAAGAGTTTGGACTTATTAGGATAAAAGGAGCTCTACAACACCAACTGTTTCCGTTTGACCACTAAGAAAACCAATTAGCTAGGAATAGGCTGAGGGGGGATTAGTTAAAAAAGTAGCAAGGGGGAGGGGAACTACTCATAGAAAAGGTGCCATTGGGATAGGGGGAAGCTGCAACAAGCTGGGAAGGCTGTAGCAGCTGAGAAACAGCATGCAGGAATGAGAATAAAACAAGTCAAAGGAATTGAAAGTGGGCACCGTTCTGGTGACTCTATAAGAACTCTAGGAGAACTGGAAATAAAGCAAGAGGCATTTGAATTACGCATGAAATGAAATACGAACTTTTAACAATTTGGAATTAATCAGATGACTGGCATATTAAGATAGACAACCACTATATAGAAGGGAAGAATGAATTGACCCTGCCTTATAAACAACAAAACAACTTTTATGTTTTATTGACTACGTAACATGACTCACATTTTTGTTTGTTTTAAACCTTGTCCCTGATTCCCTACTGTCTTCTCTTTGTCTCTGCATATTTTTTTTTTTTCTATTTCAAACTGTAAACACTCTAGGGGCAGTGATCACAATTTTTTAATCTCACTGATGTACCCTACAAAGTTATGACCTTACATTAATGTTTAATAATAATTTAGAAGATTAGAAAGTGAACAAAGAGCTAAAAAGATCATCCTGGCTTCATTCATTCTGACAAACCGAGAGTTAACTTTTCTTGTTTATGATCTTTCATAACACACAGACAACGCACTGCCTTATATCTTGCCTAATACTGCAAACTGCAAATATTTTGTAAAACATGAAATAAGCTATTACATTTTGTAAAACTTAAAGAAGTCTTAACATGAGCCCTGAACACAGCACTTACTATTCAATTTTTGCTAAATGGAGAGGGTAGTCAATTGTGTGCAAGTTAGCAAGGTTTTGTGATTTATAAAACCTACAGAAGCATCATGCTTCGTCCCAGAGGCCTGAAGGTACTGGCTGAGGAAACAAGACCACTAGCAATAATTGTCACTACATCCTGGAATACACGCGAGGTTGCCCAAGACTGCAGAAAGCAAAATATAGTTCCAAACATTAAAAAAAGATTTAAAATAATGAATAATCTGGGTAAAGAAGAAACCTGTGAAACTACTAAATTGCAAGTTAAAGTACTAAAAAAGCATTACAATGTATGTGTGACATGTGGAGGAATCTAGCACGTTACAGCTACAGATTGATAAAACAAATCATGCCATACTGAACTGAATAAGCATTTTCAATGTAGAAACAGGGTAGATCGGTGAGGGCAATTTGGGCGCGTTGTTAAACTGGATTTCAGCCAAGCATTTGACAGCACTGTCCAAGCTGCACAGACACTGGAGAAGTATGGTCTGACTAGTATAGTAAGGAGGACTGACTAATAAGAGGCAATGAGTTATCAGTTGTTACATCAGAATGGGGCAGAGACAAAAATGGTATCCTGCAGGGGCCAGTATTCTTAAACATACATCAATACCCTAATGAATATACATATATGCAAGTAGGGCTCAAATCAGCAGTCTATACTAAGCTAAAATATACAGCAAGTACAGCAGGATAAACCAAAAATACAGTTGTATCTGGACATCTTTTCCACCTGGCTGATCCAGTGTGAGCTGAAATGTAATGCAAAGCAGTGCAAGATAATTAGCAAAGACTATGTCAGTTATAAACTAGGAACCCCAGAAACCAGTTATGAAGAAGAGACTGGGTGTTATCACTGAACTGAATCCTTCAGCGCATTGCCGTTCCAGAAAGTTTTTCTAATCTCTCCTGATGGAGACAGCCCAAGTGCATAACCATACTTGCATGTTAAAAGGAACCACACAGACAAGAGACAAATTATTCACTCTGGAAAACAGGATTAAAAACAAAGAGTAATACTAGCAATTAAAGCTGAAAGTGATTAAGTTGATCTTGGATATTAGAGCCCATCTTGGCCATGAGGATGGACAGCAGAACAGTTTGCCGAATGAGGAAAGTATGATTCAATCACTAGACATGTAAGGAAAGAAAGCTAAGAGTGTGTGTGCACCACAGAGCAAACAGGGGGGTTGGACTGGACTCTTTAAGGAATCCATTAAAGATTATCAGATCCTGGTGCTCACCTCTGTGGGCTGATGGTTGGGTCTAGGACAGCCAGCCTCCAGAGAACCACCATCTCATCACACATGCTGGCACAGGCATGAGCAGCCACTTCTGACTGACCATTACTGCGGCCAGTGTGCCCGCTAGCGCTGCTGTGGGATGCAGATGTTCGCACGCTGTACCACCAACCCGTTATCTGCAGAAGAAGATACATTCAATGCAGCTGTGGCCAAACATCTGATTCCCTAGTCCCACCCACCCCACATTTGCACAGGCTGGAGGACCTGAATTCTGGAAGTAAATCGTAAATGACGATCAGAAATAGTAAATTCTGTTGCTAGGCATGCAATGCCTTGTTTTTTATTTCTTTCTAAATGAATTATGGGCATTAAAGCAGAGGCACACAAAGAAGGGACCCATAGAAACATAGGGCTGGATGGAACCTCACACAAGAGTGAAAACAAGAGCAGAATGACTGGAGATGGGGAAAAGAGCTATAAAAATATACTCTGCAGTACAATAGTGGCAAATCCAGCACACTGGTAGTGACTAAAGTTACCACCACCTGGTTGCAGTTGAGTGACATATGTGAAATGAATTTTGTAGGCTCAGTCTGGTTGCGAAAGAACAGATGCCTAGATAATATCCACGCTCACAAATGGTTCTCCTCTTAGCTGCATCATCAGAAAGAGCAAGGACTGAATGGGCATGGAGAGAGAAAGCTTTGATTTTCCTACTCCAACTAAGGTAGAGGCATATGATAGGGTAAGGGAGAGAGAAGCATGCACTGAAGAAACTCATGGTTGCACCTGCACTGTGGAGTGACAACCTCAGTGTCTAGGATTGCCAAAATGAACCTTTTCCCTACCACTAAATTCACACAAAATTGTTATTGTTATTACTATTACTATTGTTAACAGATTTAAAGTAAAGGCTCAAAGCTTCCAAAAGCTATTTTCTACTAAATAACTGAAAAGTCTGAAATTTTGCCATCCAACATATCCCTTAAAGTCAATGCAAAAGTAATGATCATAGCAGATGGACTTTGTTTTGGAAAAATCAACAGAGTAAACTGCACTGACTGGACAGAAGAGGCACAGGCAAGAGATGACAAAAAGGATTTAAAACCACATATCAGTGTTAATACAAATACACACATATGACATCATCATGGGATGCAATGGAGTTGTGAGCATCACCGATCCAGCACCCAAAGTCAGACCACAGAAGCTCAGAACTGAAGAGCATTTCATTTTAGAGGGAATGTGCCTCTCCCACAATGCACATAAAGACTGTAAATTTTTCAAGCCATGAATTCTAACAGCATTGAACAGTCATCACCATTGACTGGTTCCCCAGTGACTGATCTGCTTCCCCAGGAGGAACTGAATACCTGCTCATAGGTCAGACACTGGTCAGTCAGGATCTCCAGGAGAGGGGCTGCATTGCTGTCTCTTCTCTTGAACATCTCCCGAACAATAGACAGCAGGTTCCAGATCCCCTCAGGCTCTCTCCCTCTCAGGGGACGCAGGAGACATGCCCACTCGGCAGCGGCTGGTGGCTCCGTGGAGGAGAGGTACATAGAGTTCACATCACTGAGAGAGTGAAAGGGGAGGGAGTACAGGAATGAAGACAAGACAGAGCACAGCAGCACAAAAATAGATTCTGGGCCATCAAATATTTGCAGCTTGAGAAGGGCTTTGACAAATGTGTATCACTTAAGAGTAAGCATACAGGAGTCAGACAGGAACAGGCAAGTTATATATATACACACGTTGTGAAAAGACTAAATGAGTGCTAGAGAGGGTTTTTATCTACTGAGACTCAACATTGCAACAGACATGCACAGACAGAGAACATTACCTGGGAGAGTGACCCCACAATTAAGCATCCTTAGTTTCATGGCACGATGCTCACTTATACACCATACAGTCCATGTAGAAGCAAAGGAGAGCACTCCCATGGACTCTGAGTCCATGTTCCGCAACCCTTTGTAGGCAGGGATACAGTCCTTACTCTGAAGATGATGCAGTTTACCTGAAGACAACAGGAGAGGGCCCACAGAATTTGTGAAGGGTTTTCTTTATGTTGTCACTTAAAGTAGATTCATCCAGGTACCAGGTGCTTTGGTCTGAGGCTGAGGGACCAGCAGTGGGATCTTGAGAAAGAACATACACAGTTTGCAGGTGTCGGAGAGATGCAGTCTACACCCCACAACCCAAGAGATTGCAGGCCGCATATAAGCAATGCACCTTAGCTTCATCCCTTCCAGAAAGCAACAGTCTCAGAACTGTTCATGGGGCCTGGAAACATATTGCAGTCATTGCACAATGGGTTAATGGAAAATATCTTCCATTGAAAATAGCCAAGCTGTGCAGTATCTAAAGATTCCACACCATGCCTTCTCATCAGTCTGCAGCACCAGCAGTTCCCTCCAGCAACTCTGTTTACACATATACTTATCCCCTTTCCTTGTCTTCCCACAGCAATCTCAGGAGCAGTGTCCCAGTAATTCAGTAACATCACCCAAGGGAGAAATATCTGCTCCCATCTTTGAGGCAAATAACAGAGAATCAGATCAGATAAAAACTATCCAAATTACCTGGGGCTCCACACACTGTGTTGATGGCAGTGGATTGAGATGATAACAGCTCATCCAGTAGGCGCTGAGCAGTAGGAAGAATCTAAAACACAAGAGAAGCATGTTGAACGTGACTTGAAAGTAAATCTGCATGTCTTGCCTTGTCATAACAAACCAAGAAGCTACTCTGATTTTCATTATTGTTACTGAGGAACTGTTGGCTTGTCAGAGCAGTTTAAAAACACTTAAATACAGGTTACCCTTTAAGGCTCCTTTCCTTGTTTTCAACCCAGAGGTTCCTGAATGCCGGACACGTGTAATAGCCCTTTTAAAAAACAGGAGAGTGGAGGGAACGCCATGTGCTATTGCTGATACCATAGTATAACCCTAGTCATTCCACTTTTTCACCTTTCTTCTTTTTAATGTAAACCTTTATGCAAAGTTTGCATCATAGAATTTGCATCCTAACAGGTAAACCAAAGCAACACGGAAAGGAGTGGCTGATCAAACCTTCTGGGGGAGAGTGGGAGACAGCAGTAAAATTCTAAGCTTCTCTTTTGAGTGGCTGCAGTTGAGATGTCACCACCACCATTTTCTTGTAACCACTATATATGGTTCCATTTCTTATCCCCAACTCGTTCCCTAAGAAGCTGAATAGCACTGTCTCCAGGTGATTTGGAGCTTTAAATTCTAGGTTTAGTCCAGCCTTCCTAGGAGCCACAATGCAGGGAGGAAGGCTGGCTTTCCTGATTTTCAAACTAGTACAGAGCTGCAGTCTTGGATCCATTTGTTACCAGGATTCATGCTCACAATAAACACAATGGATTATGAAGATAACTCAGACTTAAGAGTGATACAACAGAGGGTCAAAGACAGGCCTCCTCTCTCAACCCACCCCCACTTTGCATAGCAAAATGCTGGGGTAAAGGTGATCGTGTACATGAGACTAAAGCATAAAATACTCACTGCACACCCTCCTACATAGTCAGAAATTTGTGAACAATATGGGCCAATCTTCACTTATAAACAAACTGAAGGAAAACAATACCCAGAACTGTTCAGTGGGGACATTTTGTGTCTATGAGGCACCTGGAGAAACATGCTAGGCATTAGGCGCCTCTTGCAGCTTTCCCATTACTATATTTTGCAAGATGCAGAGAGGTGAGAAATCCAAGAGGTGAGAGATCACTTGCTAAGACCACCTCACACATTGAAGGCTGCAGCACTGAGGAATTGCAGCAGGAAGGGAATACTCACTACACGCAACAAGTGCCTGAGGGAGCAATACCTCAGCAAAACAAACTTGTGTGCTTAATTGAAATAGGGAGACTGTGTTCCCCAGTGCAAGAAGCCCTCGGAAGGAGAACTGGGTAACAAATTACAAATGCTCGACATCAGGGCTCTCTCTTTTCACAGCATAGACATCATCTTCAGAGAGATTATCTCAAGAACTCTACCTGTTACATTCATGCTCCAGTTGACCACTTCTCTTCCACATTAGTGAGTAAATAGCTTCCCTGTGGCAATATTTCATCAGCTGGAAATAAGGAGAAAAAGCCACCTCATGTGACACTCCAGCTCTCCGTGGACCACCAGTGGTTCACAGAACCGATGTTTTATATCATATACACAAAGTCCTCACTAGCATCCACATTCAAGACACCTTGATCCCCAACACTCTGGGGGCTGTGGGATGAGTTTGGGGCATTCCCTCCCTTATTGAAGGCCCTTTGGGAAGTGAAAATGATCCAAGATTCTATTAAACAGATTAAGATAGATTTTCCAATAAAGCCTAAAACTTTCCTGTTGGGCAACATCCCATCAGATCATCTGGTAAAATGGCAATAATTTAATCATCCAGCTGTTCCTGGGGTCACAGCGGGCATGCACTATTGGAGGAGATGATACACCTTCCATTATACCAACCAGACAGCTCATTCATTGCTAAGGAACAACTGACAGCAGCACTACTCATGTTTCAGGATGCCTTTTTCTAATCACTGCCCAAATACCTAAATCCACAAAATCGGGAGGGAGGCGAGAAAGGCTGGTTCTCTTACATACTCCAGCAGGAAGAAATGTAACTGTTTGTGGTTCACGGTCTATCTACAGCAAAGGGACAGTACCTGTATGTTATTGTCTTTACATTGATGTGATTGCTCTATTTTTTGCTCGTAAGCAGTTTAATACTTTTGGTGGTTGGGGTCTTACTTACATTGTTCTTATTAAAGTTCCATGAGTTACTAAAGGTGCTTTGTGCACATTTTGAGTGTCCTAACCCCTAGTGGAAATAAGCTGTGCACCCACTGTGCACTGAATGCACATACATTCAAAAATAGAGGAAGCAGGGGGACTGAGAGGCTTTTCCAGGTTAGCAACCCTTACTCTCAGTTCAAACTTTTCAAGACCTCCTTACATTTACTATAAAAGTAAGAATAAAAAAATATATCACCAACAACAATAAACCTATGTAATTTGCGTGCGTTTCAAGAGGCAGACAGACAACACTTGGCCTTGAAGGGTAAGGGTGTGTGTGGGAGTGAGATTTTCTTTGCCAGCTGTGCTAAAATTTTCAACCCTTCTCAGCTCCTGACCCACTGGTTAAGAAATACCAGCTTACGTAAAAACCTTACATCTCATCCTCGCTGGTTTGAATGCAGCCCAGGCTAGTAGAGACCAAAAGTTATTACGATCCAATGACTGTTCAGCAGCCTGTGTGAAAGTACTGTGTTATCCGCATCACAAAGCCCATCATAGTTGTCTCTCTGCTTTGCAAGCCTCAGCAGAGATGGCAAGATTGAACAGCTCAGAATCAGAAACTGAACTATCCTTTCACCCTTACAGGTGAAGTGGTCTCTTTAGATTAGGGCTGAAACACTGGTGAGGCAGGGTGGGGAATCCTTCACTGCCGTTGGCCATGCTGTATATGTTCTGTAGACAGTTCTCAGGGCTGTCAAATCAGGCAGCTTTCATCAGCACTAAATTCATACACAATAAAGAGGCAACAAACACTGAATTGTACTTTGAACACTATGCCCTTCCCCCTTGTTAATTTATTTTGTTTTGGCAGATGTATGATCTTCATAACCAAGAGCTACGCACCTGTTTATGCCCATGTGACATCCAATTTCTTGAGATGACTAAGCATCACTCTCCTCTCCCCTTTTAGGGCTCAATTCTAATCCTTTACCGGACAACAAATAACTATTAAACCATGTGGTAAACAACAAAAGAAAGCCTCCCCAGTTATTAGAAAGTGATCACATACAGTTATTAGAAAGTGATCACATACAGTAATTGGCTGTTTGGGAAGGAAAATATTACACACAGAGATCAAAGCAACCCAGGAGGATCTCAGTTTAACAGGGTTCCATTGGTATAGGATTGTCTCCACTTACCTGTTGTGGAAGTTCACTGATCAGGTACTGAGCAAATTTCTGTAGCTGATCTCTCTGCAGCCGAGACAAGGACTCTGAAACAGGTGCTCGCAAGCATACTGCAGATGCCTGGAGAGAGAGGAGAGGAGATGTAAGAATACTATTGTCAACAAGTCAGACAGAACTAAGCCCTGTCCACCAGATGATTGAATCAGTGCTAGTAACAGCCATGTTTAAGCACAGGTGTTTCCAGCACGGTCCTAACACAGGTTCCTGGCTCTATGTGGATATGGATTTTTCTTGTAATCATGTAAGATAATGCTGTAGCCTAAATTCAAACCATCTATGGCTTGGTTATATAGACCTGTTTTTAAGAAAAGGATCCTTGTCATGGAAATTCTGCTAACAGCTGTGCATAAGCTCTGTTGTTGCTAGTAGTTGCACAAACACTGGCAGAGAATTCACAAACAAACCTCTAAAACAGGCCATTATTTTTTAGCTTTTGGCAAAGGAAACAGCTCTGTGGATCACCACTCATTCCACTTACACTGTTAGATGCTTATTCGTTCTAATTCTAAATTCAGTTTCTCTTCATTAGAGGCTTTTAAAAAAATATATTAGAGACAGCAAAAGCCAATTCTATAAATTCTTTCACTGTGCAGAACAAGATCTCCCAGCAGAAGCCACCTAAATGTAAACTGGAATAAAGCAAGAGCATTTCAATGAGTAAGATAGCATTGATAATTGGTTTAGTTCTGAATCTGAGTATGTCTGCATATAGCAATACCCTTTACATGCAGCTTCCTGTTTGCACTCAGTGTATGCAAACAACACAATATTCTCAATAATAAGCAAAGCCTTTCTGGTGGGAGAGATGCTGGTTTGCTTTTGTCACACAGGGGGCTCCAAACCTTCTTTTACCTAATGCTGTGAATCAGGAAAGCTGCTGCCTACTCTCAGCCTCCCGCACCAACTTTTCAATGGAGAAACCATTTCAGAGCAGAAATTGGGTTTAAAATACTCAGCTGCCACCTGGAGACTAAAGGCAGCAAGTATCAGTTTAAGCTTATGATGATTATCCATTGTGAAATACCACTGATAAACTATTAGTGAATTTCAACAGGTAATTAGCATCTATTTATGTATTCAGAGGGCCTGGGATTGATTAAAAACCACTATGGACCGTAATTGCTCCATGGCAATGCAGAATCTTCTTTTCCTTTCCACAATCAAATCCCTCCTTAAAATGTATTTCTGCAAAGCTTCTCAAAAACAATCCACTAAGCAGATAAATCTGCAACAAAAGACTAGACCCTCCACGTGTATATTTTGTGTGTCTTAATATTATATTCTGGCCGTTTTCAACTGGAGCACCTTGGGGCAAGGAGTGCCTCTTCACTAGGTTTGTACATTGCCATGCATATGGCTGGCACTAATAAAAAAATCAAGACTCGCACTTTGGGTGTCAGATTGGTAGGTAGCAGACACCCTACCCACAGCATGTTAAATGAGTGAGTGCATACGAAGACCAAGATTGACTGAAATGCAACTCAGGATGATTGAACAGCACAATAGCTTTCAAATCCCAAGAAATCCCATGCTTGTAAAGACTTCCAGCACAAGATTTACTCCACTGCTGACCCTTGCAGGTTGAAGGAAGAAACATTAGGGAAACATTAAATAGGGCAGAGTGGGATATCTTATCTAATCACAGTGGGATGTACAGTATCAACTTTAGAGTCAAACTGTGAATGCATAGGGCCTGCATTACCATACAAAGACTCCAGTCTCAAAAGCTGCATGACTCACAACTGTCATGCCATTAGATAAGGAACAGTCAAGAATAACTTCACTAGAGAGAACTAAGCAGGGATCACATTATGGAGCTTCTATCCAAAGCCCCTATGTCATTACAGGAAGATACGTAGAAAATGACAGAATTGTATTTAAAGGCCTACGTTGTGTATCCGGAAGAGACAGAGGGCCACGACATGGGCACACCACTTGGCCCCGGCTCCACAGGTACAGCTGCACGAAGTGATCCTGCATCGATCAAACATCACTGCCACGTTGTATGCACCTTTTGGTGGCACCATCTGCGGAGGTACCACTGTGGCACTCAGGTGGAAACCTGTTGGAGAATAGGCCAAAGTTACTGTCCCATGCGCATCAGTGTGTGACACTGTGCAGAATGGAAAGGAACACTTGTGCATGTGCACTTTAACATTGTACTTTAATGTTAAACAGTAAAGTTCTTCTGATTATTAGAACAGCAATCACACTGGGACAGCAATTTAAGTCAAGTCTCCAGCACTGGGCTCTTCCCATTTGGCTGATGTCAGATGTATATCACATTTTAGAAGCAAGCCATCTACACCTTGAAAGAGATTCAGAAATACCAGTTTTAATCTAAAATGTTAATCTATAGTCAAGGAAAGCCATGCAAGTTTGCACGAAAAATTGTGGAACCTTTATCAGCGGAGATGTTCAAGGCTAGACTAGATACCTGCATTAGGCATGGTTTAGGATGACTTAATTCAGTCCTGCTATATTGAAGATGAATCGGCTAGATGAACCCTCAGATGCTACTGCCAAACCAAATGATTCTAAGAAAAAACTTCTAACCAGATCAACTTTCAGAATGCTGAAATGAGTAAAATAGGGCAGCTCTTTGTTATGCATGAGCACCTGTTAGCACTTATTCCACTACAGAAACCACCAACAAGCTAGGAATTATTGCTCCAGAAGGAGTAAAGGTAAGTCCATGCCTTTTGTATTTTGTGATTTTGTAGATATCCTATTTTTATAACTTGTATTCTCTGGCACTAAAGCATCTTCTTGTATGAAACTAAAATAAATGGTAAAGAGAAATTCCAGTGACCCTTTTAAAAAGAAACCAATCCAATTATTCCATGAGAAAACATTTAATTCCTTCTATTACATATTTACTAGGGATGTCAAGCAATTTAAAAAATTAATCGCAATTAATTGTGCGATTAATCGCATTGTTAAACAATAATAGAATTATTTAAACATTTTTTGATGTTTTCTACATTTTCAAATATATTGATTTCAATTACAACACAGAATACAAAGTGTACAGTGCTCACTTTATATTTATTTTTGCTTACAAATATTTGCACTGTAAAAAACAAAAAAAATAGTATTTTTCAATTCACCTAATACAAAGTACTGTAGTGTAATCTCTATCATGAAAGTTGAACTTACAAACGTAGAATTAGATACAAAAAAATAACTGCATTCACAAATAAAACAATGTAAAACTTTAGAGCCTACAAGTCCACTCAGTCCTATTTCTTGTTCAGCCAATCGCTCAGACAAACAAGTTCGTTTACATTTGCAGAAGATAATGCTGCCTGCTTCTTGTTCAGAATGTCACCTGAAAGTGAGAACAGACGTTCACATGGCACTGTTGCAAGATATTTACATGTCAGATGCGCTAAAGATTCATATGTCCCTTCATGCTTCAACCACCATTCCAGAGGACATGCTTCCATACTGATGATGGGCTCTGTTCGATTACAATCCAAAGCACTGCGGACCGATGCATGTTCCTTTTCATCATCTAAGTCTGATGCCATCAGCAGAAGGTTGATTTTCTTTTTTGGTGGTTCGGGTTCTGTAGTTTCCGCATTGGAGTGTTGCTCTTTTAAGACTTCTGACAGCATGCACCTCACCTCATCCCTCTCAGATTTTGGAAGGTACTTCAGATTCTTAAACCTTGGGTCGAGTGCTGTAGCTATCTTTAGAAATCTCACTTTGGTACCTTCTTTGCATTTTGTGAAATCTGCAGTGAAAATGTTCTTAAAAGGAACAACATGTGCCGAGTCATCATCCTAGACTGCCATAACATGAAATATATGGCAGAATGTGGGCAAAAAAGAGCCAGAGACATACAATTCTCCCCTCCAAGTAGTTCAGTCACAAATTTAATTAATGCATTATTTTTTTAACAAGCGTCATCAGCATGGAAGCATGTCCTCTGGAATGGTGGTTGACGCATGAAGGGACATACGAATGTTTAGCATATCTGGCACATAAATACCTTGCAATGCCAGCTACAAAAATCCCATGGGGATTCTCACTTTATGGTGACATTGTAAATGTAGGCAGCAGTATCTCCCGTAAATGTAAACAAACTTGTTTGTCTGAGCGATTGGCTGAACAAGAAGTAGGACCGAGTGGACTTGTAGGCTCTAAAGTTTTACAATGTTTTGTTTTTGAGTGCAGTTATGTAACAAAAAAAATCTACATTTGTAAATTGCACTTTCACAACAAAGAGATTACACTACAGTACTTGTATGAGGTGAATTGAAAAATACTATTTCTTTTATCATTTTTACAGTGCAAATATTTGTAATCAAAAATAATATAAAGTGAGCACTGTACACTTTGTATTCTGTGTTGTAATAGAAATCAATATATTTGAAAATGTAGAAAACATCCAAAAAATTTAATACATTTAATTGGTATTCTATTGTTTAACAGTGTGATTAAACTGCGATTAATCGCGATTCATTTTTTTGAGTTAATTGTGTGAGTTAACTGCAATTAATCAACAGCCCTAATATTTACGTTCAGGAAGGCTGGAAAAACCTCACTGACCCTTGGCTTCAGGAATAACTACTACATACAGTGCATACACATTCTCTTCATAAGGCAACTTCCTCTACAAATACTGGTTACTCACTGAGATATTTTAAATGCCAGGAGCAGGAAAAAGCTAACAAAGCATGCCAATCCTTTTCAAAAGTCTCTGTCATCTGGACATATCCCTTTTTAGCAATGAATATCAGTCCCAACTCCTTTAATGTAGCCTCAATTAAATTCCTCAGACTTGGTATCTGTGCTCTTTTCTGCTGGACCACCTCCAAAATAATAATATTCTACCTTGGAGACTCCGACACACTCACTGCCCTGGGATGACAAAAAATTGTATTTTTGGACAGGTATGTAAAATTGTTCTCCCAGAAGCATCACAGTCAGGGTGGGCAAGCAGACCGCACACCCAGGCTACTGAAATTTTATAATGATTTACAAGACTGCTATAATCACTGCACACAATATTCTCTAACAATTCATATACAGTGTAAGTACCAAGCAAGAGGTACTAATCTCTATGCTAATACAAACTTGCTAGTACCTTGTTTATATCTTTTTTATTGCTGCTGTGCACTGGGATTCAAATCCTCCTCCTGATCTGCGTGATTAGTGCATTTGAATGTCACCCAATCACTAAAGTGGCAGAAAAATGTGGAACAAAATCAAAATGAAAGGAAGCATTCACCACAAAATTACTGCTCATCACCAGCTACAGGTCTAATTTATGCTCTACATTTGGATGCTACAGCTCAAATAGTCTCTTCACTACTCTAGGAAATATATCAGGGGAGACAACAAAAATTAAGCATGTCACAAGTCTGAGCTGCAGCAATACTCAGCTTATGCATGCTAGGAGAGCCATCAGAAGAATTCCAGAGAACAAGGGCGGATGGACAAGCTGACACCTTCATGTCAAGAGCTTGTAGTGACATTTTGTGTGTATATGAAGAAAGATCACTTACAGAAGTTTGGGGAGGGGAGAATGGTTCTAATAGCAAAGGAGGAGGAAAGTCCTTTAGTATCTTCAACATTCAATAGCCATTGTACCCAGCCGTTTGCTTAGAAGATCACACTGCATCATAATTGCGATTTCTCCCCTCTGTGCTGGAAAGCATGGGGAGAAGCATGCCCACTGCACACCTGGTTGAGCTGGTCACCTTTTAGAAGGCTATAGAAACACAAAGAACTGTCTCTCTCCCTCTCGCTCTCCACTTTACCCCTATATTTGTCAATATGCCATTTTTCTACACATCCCCAGAAGAGCACATTACAAGGAGCTATATACTCATATACATTCATAACTTCCAAAATCAGGTACAAGAAACTGGAGGTTATCTGCCATCCCTGCAAAAATGCAATGGCTCCAGAAAGCTAGTTATGAGGGAAAGTGCGTAAGTGTTCAGTCAACAAGTATGAAGATCATGTGGCATTTTTTGAGTTTGACACCAAAGAGGATCATTATGAATATCTAAACACCAAACCCTCGAGTTTCTTTCAAATTTGACAGCTAAGAAGAAGGCGTGATCCTCACTGGCAGAACACTCCACACTAATGTTTCTTAGCTCTATCTAAGGCATCTTAACCCAGACCACTAGAGTTATTAAACTGATGTCTTATGTATATAGCGTCTATTCCTTCACAATAAAGTTGCCATTTTGCTGACTGGTGTTGCTGAGGTTCTATTTGTCCCATAGACTCAAGTCAGAAAGGCAGAAGTTTGGAAAGTTACAAGCAAGTGAAAACAGGATTAGAAAGGAAGCATTTATGCCACCTAGCAGTCAGTGCTGCTGTCATTACTGCATTATGAATGTCTCTCTTTACAAGCAAAATGAGGTGAACAGACTGCTTTCAAGTATGTGTTTTTTTTCATCTTGTAACATGGCAACAATGGGAAGTGCCACTATGAATATGATAAATATGTTGTGTGGGAAGGTAACTCCTTTGTCTCACCAGACTTAGCACTTCCCCCTCTGGCCATGGCGGGCCTGGGGTAAATCAGCCCCACTCTGGGCAGTGTTTGTCTTCCCTCTTCTGTGCTCCTTTGGCCGTATTTTCAGGGTAGGCCTCGGGGTCGGCCTACGTGGTGATCCGCCACGCAACAAAAAGGAAACTGTCTCACAAACACAAAAACAAAGGGGATACCTTTCCCTGCCTTGTCAGTGGGGCAGGGTGTTGTCCTGTTGCTTGCCTAGGGGTGTCAGTCCTTCCCCCTAGCAGACACTCAGGTTTGGTTTCCTCTATGGGAAGGAGCACAGCCTCTCATCCTGGAGAAGCCTATTTCCCTGCTGCCAATAGCCTGTATCTCTCTCTCTCTCCCACATCTGCTCTCACCAGAGGAGGTGTTTTAAAAGGTCTCAGGCAGCTCTTAATTGGATTCAGGTGTCCCTAAACTGAGGTAACCCCTTCTCAGCTTGTAGGAAAAGGGGCCTTTAACATTCTAGGGCTAACATTACCTCAAGCGGGTCTTACAGGAGGGTGTTCCCTGCCCACCCCACCCCCCGGGCCCTCTGGTCCTTTTCCTCTGGCCCCTGTCCCATAAGCCCCCTCCTGTCCGTCCCCACCTGTATGCCTCAAGCCGGCTGCACGACCTGCAACCGGTTTGCTTCAGAACTGCACCAAGGGCACATCTGTACATGCTCATGCTCCATACTCTCCATTGCCTCACTCTCGTGTCCTGCCCCGACACTAAGTGACGGAACCTGTTGCCACATAGTTAGGGTGAGGAACCCCGTTGGGCCAGCCTGTATTCTAACCTACTCCCATGGCCCATGGGGATATCAGCTGGCGGCTCCTTCACAGAGTTGTGAAAATGGGCATGTACCTGGTGCGGTTCACCTCCATCCCTGACGCCTGTCCCTTTTGCAGCATGAGGGAGACCCTGAACATGCCTATCTTGAATGCGCCAGGTTACAGCCCCTATTCTGGCTTCTCCTGGACCTCCTTTTAGGTTTTTGGCTACACTTCTCCCCCCCACCTCTTTATATACACACACTCTATCTGTGGCCCCACAAAGTTGCAGGACCTGCTCGTCAACCTCCTCTTCGCGATGGCTGAAGTGGCTATCTATAAAACCAGGGAGAGAATGTTGGCTGAGGGAGTTCTCTACAACTGTGGGGCCTATTTCCTGTCCTCCCTGCGTTCATGTCTCCAGGCAGAGTTCCTCTGGGCAGCATCCGCTGGCTTCCTTGACACCTTTGAGGAACCGTGGGCACTGTCCGGGATTCTCTGCTTGGTGTCCTCTTTTGGGTCACTAGTTTTGACCCTTTGACCCTCACACCCGTCCTTGTTATTTTTCTGTTGCCCACCATAATTATTTGAGCCCCGGGTTCAGTGGATGCTCCCCATAGGCTGCTCTCTACCTCCTGCAACCTAATATGAGCATCTTCTTGCAGCCCTCTGGCCTGACTTTGTCACAGTTGTTAGATGTGTGGTGAGCTCTCTAAATGATCTAAAAATCAAAAAGGAATCATGCCAAAAGTAGAAACATGGATGGATTGCTAAGGAGGATACAAAAGAATAGCACAAGCATATAGGGACAAAATCAGAAAAACTAAGGCAAAAAAGGAGTTACATCTAGCAAGGGACATAAAAGGCCATAAAAGTAGTTCTTTAAATGCATTAGGAGCAAGAGAAAGAGGAAGGAAAGCATAGGTCCTCTACTTGGTCAGGAAGGAGAGCTAATAATTGATGACATCAAGATGGCTGAGGTGTTTAATACCTTCGCCAAAAGGGTCAATGGTGACCAGATACTCAACACAATAAATATTACTCGCTAGTGGGAGGGAACACAAGACAAAATAGGGAAAATAGGGAAAAAACAAGTTAAAGAATATTTAGCTATGTTAGATGTGTTCAAGTCAGCAGGGCCTGATAAAATTCATCCTAGGATACTTAAGGAACTAGCTGAAGCCATCTCAGAACTGTTAGTAATTTCTTTGAGAACTCAAGGAGGATGGATGAAGTCTCAGAGGACTGGAGAAGGGCAAATAGAAAACCTATCTTTAAAGAAAGGAACAAAGAGGACCCAGGGAATTATAGATTGGTCAGCTTAATTCTGATACATAGAAAGATACTGGAACAAATTAATAAACAATCCATAAGCACCTAGAGGATAATAGGGTTATAAGGAATGATCGGCATGGGTTTGTCAAGAACAAATCATGCCAAACCAATCTAATTTCCTTCTTTGACAAGGTTACTGGCCTACTGGATAGGAAGTAAGCAATACAGTTGATGTATCTTGATTTTAGTGAGGCTTTAAGGTGGGTGCATAACTGGTTGAAAGAGGCCCAGTTGCATATAGAGATGAAAAGTCCCTTTACTTTATCTTATGCAGTTTGCCGTCCCCCTTTCCCCTTTTTTTAAAGCCTCCCCATCCTCCTCCACTGGCCCAGTTGTATGATTTTTACTGGCCTTTGTTAATTTTACATTAAGAACATAAGAATGGCCATACTAGTCAGACCAATGGTTGACTGTGTGCTGTGTGCTTCCTTTGTTTTAAACCTGCTGCCTATTTATTTCATCGAGTGACCCTAGTTGTTATGTTATGACTAAGTGAAGGAATAAATAACACTTGCCTATTTCTTCTCCACAGCATTCGTGATTTTATATACTTCTATATCTCCCCCACCCTCCGTCATCTCCCTTCTATGCTGAATGGTGCTAGTCTTTCTAATCTCTCCTCATATAGAAACTGTTCCATACTCCTACTCATTTTTGTTGCCCTTCTCTGCCCTTTTCCAATTCTAACTTTTTTTTGAGAGAGAGGCAACCAGAATGGCATGCAGTATTCAAGGAGTGGGCCTACCATGCATTTATATAGTGGCATTATATTTTCTGTTTTATTATCCATCCCTTTCCTAAAGGTTCCCAACATTGCTCTACACTTCCCTGTTGCCCTTTTATTACTAGAACAAGTTTTGATGGTAGCCTCCACACCAGGGCCGCCTAGAGCGGGTTCGGGCCCCAGTGAAAAAATTTGTCGGGCCCCCCAGCAAGGGCAGACTGGGGGGAAGCTGGGCCCCCTTCCGGACCGCCAGGCCCCAGTAAGGCAACGAGAGGGGGGAAGCCGGGACCCGGTAATCTGTACCGGCTTTCCTCCACACACACCCTCGTCGGCCCTGCTCCCCACATTAAATACTTTGTCTTTTTCTGTTGTTAGTTTCCCAGGCATTACTGAATTTCAGCCAATTTCATTTTAACACATTCTGCATTTCTTCGAAGTCCAATAGCTACTGTACGGCTCTTTCTTCAGGTCCCTGTCAGCATTTTAGTCCTGATATCAGTGGTTTGTAAGTGCTCTCAAACTTCAACTGAATCATATTTGGCTCGATTCCACTGATTAGCTCGAGATTAGTCACTGACCTGGTTGATAGCCCATATTCTGCGAATATGAGGAAGCATTGCCTCCTTCCCCAGAGCTCCAACTATTGTTATTACAGTCAGTCTTGGACTAGTTGAAATCCCTTAGGAGTGCTGAGCAGTGGCATTTTTACAGGCTGCCTCTATATGCAAAAAACATTGTGATCTACCTTCCAACTTGCCCATGAGGTCTATAGCAGCAGAGGGCCATTAGGGGCCGTTACAATGCCTTTAGGCTGCTAATGGCATCAGGTCTATAAATCTCTTCCAATCCTGCCCGTGCTATTGAGCAATTTATCTAGTGTCTCACAGAAACCGTGGCATGGATGTAGACTAGCTAACAGACTCAACCCAGACAAGTCTGAGTAATGCTTACAGGATAGAGGAAACAATCAGGGGAAATGGTGGAAATTATGTCACCTCCCTGATCAATGGGAGCCACCTTCACTGACCCTGTATCAGTCCATTACTAAGACCCCTGAAGTTGTCCTTGGTTCCGTTAAAACTTCATGCACGTAAGAGATTCTTCCCATGTGGGCTGCACTAAGTGGACATTCCCTAGAATCCTGCCAGATGCCTTGGTCGTTTTCTCAAATCCCTCTTCCTTGCTTCAACACCCAAGGGGCTGTTTGCCATTCTGCTCTGAGTCAGACATCTCAAAGACCATTTTCTTTTCCCCTGCTTTGTGGCTCCCTTTCAATAGCTTGTCAGGCTGATGGTCCTCTGCTTCTTAATCTGTTCATTTCACATCCATCCAGGGCAAAGCATCTGTCAGCAATGGTGAGATTGAACAGCTCCATACAAATTTCCCTTCCTTGTTGCCACCTTCTCCCATCTTCCGCCTCTATATCACATGCATTCAGCTTCCCCAGTTTCTCAACATCTTCAGCAGATGTGTGAGCCGCTGTAAGTCTTCCTGCAGCTTACATTTCATGCATGTGTAGCCCCCTCCTGATTTTGCTCGTCTTCCAGAAACAGCAACACTAAGGGAATGTCTACTTTCCAATCAGAGGTGTAACTGCATGTGTAGGCACAGCAGCAATGAAACCAGGGAAGTACACATTTTACAAACCTGCGTGGAACTTGGGGAAATGTACTCAAGCGGCTAGTCCATGCTGCCAAGGCTTCATTGCTATCATCATTCGAGCTAGCTAGAGCAAAGGCAGCTCACAAATGTCTACAGTGCTAGACTCAAACCTCTGATTACATTGTAAATATTCCCTTGGTCGTCTGCATCTGAGTGTTTTAGTTCTTTCATTTGCCATTCTAAAGTCCTTATTTCTCCTAATTTCATCCAGTCTAAAATCAGTCTGTGGCCAACTAACTTGATATTCCTTCTTGTCTTGCCTATAAAGAGGAGGGTTATGGTAATTTTTTCCTAGTAAAGAAATGCAACAAATAAGGATTTGCCTTACAGTAACAAGCAGAAGAACAAGATGAGCATAGAGGGGGATGAAAACCAGATTTCCTTCCCCTCTTGTAGTACAATTACATACATACAGCCCTCACCTGCATACAAGGATTCATCAGAATTGCACATTTCTTCTCTGCAATACACTTATTTTACTAGCAGCATGAATTTCATCCTGCCATTAGAAAGCCAGATTATATATTAAGTTACTGATAAAGAAGTAGAATATCATGGAGACAAATGCATTTTATGAAACTTCCCCAAGAGATGCTCAGATCTAATTTCAGGGAAGTGCCTGCTTTTCACTCAGTTTTCCACCTGGACTAATGGGGCTCCAAGAAGCAAAGTAACTTGTCCAGAACTCTAACGCAAAGAAGTGCATGGCTCAGCAGGGAGTTTAACCCAGGATGCTTCTTGTTACTGGTCCTCTGTTGTAGGCTTTAAACTACAGGAGTCCTTGGGAAAAGAAGGCTCATCTTAAGGCTCTGGTCATACCATTATTCCTTTGTCTGAGATTATAAAATACCTATAGGAGCTCAGATGCAGCATTCTTACCTATCTGCAGAGGGTCTTTGACAGCCCGCATCCGGAACAGCTGCTCCCCCCGCTGGAACTCATCCGCACTGCCATTTGCCAGGCAGGAGTACAACCTAAGCAAAGCAAACATAGTTCCCTTTCAAACACAATCTTCACTGGAAAAAAGCAGAGTTGCATCCCATTCCCAACCTACGGGAGCACTAAGTGTTCACTGCTTTGAATTCATAAGGATAGTTTTAGCCAAGAGACATGAAAGGGTGAAAACTGAAATTTGGAGAATTTGTTTAATTGGTTATTTGGGTAGGTGAGGCATAAGAGATGAGTGACTGCAGTAAAGAGTTCTGCCTCCATAGCACCATAGAGGGAAGATCCATTGTAAGTGGCTCTGTGGTTCTGTATGAGAGAGACAGAGACAGATGCATCATTTAGAAACAGAGTCCAGCTGATGCACCATCAGACCTGGTCATCAGTCTTCCATAGTTGTTGTTCTTTATCTTTTGGTTTTGCTAGGGATTTGGGGTGAGTGGGTAGGAATGTTATTTGATCCCCTCGTCTCGAAAATCTGAAGTTCGTATTTTAAGGTTTGGGAAGCAATTTAATATTGAACACATCTGAAAAAATATTTGGTTCACAAACTATATGAGCAATTCAAATTAAGCTTTAGATTAAAATTTTAAGATTTTGTTAACGGAATTCTTTACAAAATGTCAAGAGCACTTTGCCTCACTTAAACTACATTCATAGAAAATTAAATTTAAAGGGAAATTTATGAACTATTGTTTGTACAGTGCTTTGATCCTGTAAAGAGGCATATATATTTTTATGCAGGCTTAACGCAAATCGACTACACAGATTTTATTTTAAACTTAAAAAAATTCAGCTGGGATGAAGGATGAGAAATTCATTCTTGCTTCACTTTTAAAGTGGGGTCCATCCTTTTCGGTCATTTTTCTCTAACACCTTATCTACAAAAATCATTAATCGCTGTCTAACTGATCCTGTGAGTAATCACTGACATTTCTAGACATTTTACCAGAGATGGCAAGTCATTACCAGAGGCAATTTTTTCCCAGGGAAAATCATGGTTTTTACCTCTTTGGGAAAAACTAGTTAGTCACAGTTTAAGGCATTTTCTATGTTAAAAACTGTTTAGTTAATGAACACCACATTATACTTAGTTTTAGTTACATATTCAAATTGTGGTTACACAAGGCAGCAGTTTCGCAGATTAATTTAGGATTGTACAAATAAAAATAAAACTGCAGTGGGAGCAATATTAATACACAAGTTATACATGTCATGATTCACATTTCAGTATTTAATCATATATAAACAAAAGTCAAAAACATTCGATTGTATGAAAACCACAGTACAGAGTTGTAGGCTTGAAGTATTAATCAATCAGAAGCATGCAGAGTTGCAGATTATCAGTCCAGGTCCATTTGGGCACACAGCATTCTTTAGCATTCTTTGATGTAGTGGATAGACCGAGTCTATTCCTTAGTTTTGAATGGATGTATCCAAAGTTTGAAAAAAATTGTTCTATGCTTGCTGGACACTAAGCAATTCGCCCCCTCTCCCCCCCCTCCCCCCCCCCCCCCCCACTTTCCTGGTTCAAACTGGGTTTAAGCAGGTATTTATCGTACCCTGACCTAAACCAGTTTTTCCCCAGGAAATTGCTAACCCTGCATGTTACCATACAGGCTTTGAAGTTAAACCTTCTTCAGAGACTCAGATTAGCTTTACAGGCCCTTTTTCAGTTCCCAGTGTCACTGGTTCCAAATATGTACCATGACTACAGATTCCTTTTTAAGAGACAGTCACCAAAATGCTTAATGAGATTTGCTATCATTGCACCCATTAGGCAAGTTATTGGATGTTTTTTACGGTCATCACATAAGGAAACTAGCTGCCTGTATTCCTCTACAGCTCTACTGTGCACATCTGGGACTCCTCCTCCTGTAGGGACCTTCCCCTGCCCGTGAGAAATGTTTACTCTCATCTAAATAGTGAAAGGGGGCCCCTTTCTAAAGGAACTCCTGGAGCACTGCTTTACTAGAGGGTTCTGGCTGCACACTGAATGCACACGCTCGCATCCCACAACTGGAGAGATTTACGGGAAATTCCTGAAGAACCACCCGATAGTCAAAATTGCAAAAGAACCGAAAGCAGAAAGATTATTGATCAAATAACCACTGATATATTTGAAACCATGTAAGAAATCAAACCACTTCTCTGGTCCACCACCCAGGAGTTCAGAACCTTTCCAATTCTTGAACTGCTATGACTAAGGGTACGTCTACACAACTAGCAGAAGTGAGTCTCAAAGCCTGGATCTACAGACTTGGGCTCACACTACAGTGTGTCAACATTCAGGCTTGGGCTGGAGCTTGGACTATGATGGGCTTCAGAGTCCAAGCTCCAGACCAAGCCACAACATCTACACAACTGTTTTTAGCGCCGGAGTGCAAGCCCAAGTCTTAGTCTCACTGCACCCTGAAAGACCGCCATAGGAATTCATGTCTTTCAGAATTTCAGATCTGTTAAATCCTGCCTCTTCAGCAACAGATTCAAACTAGGGAAAAAACCACACAAAATGTGCCTAAGATGCAGGCATTAGAATCGTACCAAGAGAGTGAGAGACCCCAATTTGATCCAGGACTCTCCTGTATTGAGATCAATTTGTTTCAGAGCACAAATGCGACCAGAACAGAATATATTACCTGATGTCCTCCTCGTTCTCTGGGAAGCTCCAGAAGGCAATCCGAAGCTGCAGCTGTTCAGGTACGGGGGGGTAGACTTTCTCCACTACCTCGAATGGAATGTGAAACGCCACCTGCTTTGCAGACAGTTCCACCAGTGGAATCACCAAACCATCTAACAGGACAAGCAATATTAGATACAATTACCCATAGATAGAGCCAAACTAATCAGAGGCTGAAAACAGAAGGAATGAAGCTACTCCTCTTATTTCTCTCCTTCAATTGGGTTTAGATACAAGGGAGTGGCAGCATAAGACTTTTCTGGAGAGTCACCTGCCAATCCAATGTCTGTTCCCAGTCCCAGGGCACAGGAGTTGCACACTCTTGTGAACCCACCTGCTTGTGTGTGGAGAGTTCTGTTGGCCCAATAAGGCTTCAATGACCCAGATGTTTTGTTACCTAGGTGTGCTGAATCATGCCAGACTTTTTATTGAAAAGGTAACAAATTATGTCACATATTTCTGTTCAAACCCTGTGGGGAGTTAGGCTTTTTTTTCCATTTACTAGATGAGAAATTGCATGTTTTCATTCTAGTATAACCCCAAAAACTGCACAAGCCCTCTCTGCTAATTCTGAATCAGTTTAACATACCCAAGGCTGCAGAGACTTCACTAATTATACTGGTGGACACACCTGGCTACGATAGTCAGTGCTATAAAGGGATGCAGATTTTTATTTTAATGTCTGGGGTTCCCCCCACAGGCTCTTCAATGGCCCCAATGAATCCTAATAAGAGGGTTAGTTTTTTCATATCTAAAAATGCCAATAAGCGAAAACATCTTCCCTTCCATCCCCAGAAACTTTAAAATGGAGGAAGGATGAGCTTGTGGCTAAAGCAAAGGAAGGGGAGTCAGGAGACCAAGGTTCTAATCCCAGTTTTGTCAGTCTGTTACCTTGGGCTAATCTTACTTTCCCCAACTATAAAATGGACATATTATTTCCTAATTTACAGGAGCTCTGCAAGGCTAAATTGAAATCTGTAAAGTACTCATAGTTCCACATACTCCAGGAGCCTTACTATTGCATGATACATGTGTCTCATGGTAACCAGAAAGAAGAAACTTTCCAAGGGATTCAGCTGCAATACTCTGCCATCTCATGCTCCCCCTTTCCAGAAAATTGGTAAGGAAAAACTGAATTATGATAGGATTTTGTTTATTCCACACAAAATACCACCAATTGTGACTGGTATTAACTGCAGATACACAGACATTAAGTAGGCACTACTGTAGAGTGCTCACTTTATATTAATATTTTTATTACAAATATTTGCACTGTAAAAAAGATGACAAAGTCAAAGCATGAAGGGGCATATGAATATTTAGCTTATCTGGCACGTAAATACCTTGCAATGCCAGCTACCACAGTGCCATGCGAATGCCCGTTCTCCCTTTCAGGTGACAGCGTAAATAAGACTCAGGCAGCAGTATCTCCCGTAAATGTAAACCAAGTTGTTTGTCTTAGTGTTTGGCTGAACAAGAAGCAGGACTGAGTGGACTTGTAGGCTTTTTTTAAGTTGCAGTTACGGTAAAAAAATTCTACATTTGTAAGTTGCACTTTCATGATACAGTAAAGAGATTGCACTACAGTACTTGTGAACTGAAAAATACTACTACTTTTGTTTCTTTTTCACAGTGCAAATATTTTTAATAAAAATAATATAAAGTGAGCACTCTACACTTTGTATTCTGTTTGTAATTGAAATCAATATATTTGCAAATGAAGAAAACATACACAAGTATTTATAATAAATTTAAACTGGTATTTTATTATTGTTTAACAGTATGATTAAAACTGTGACTAATCATAATCAATTTTTTAATCAAGTTAATTTGTTTTGAGTTAATCACTTGAGTTAACTGTGATTAATTGACAGCCCTAATAGATACACATCAGTGTATGGTTTTAGTCCTTTCACTGCCACCTCTCTTTAGATTGTTCATTCTTAAGTGAAGGGGCACAGTGCCTCTGCACACATCTATCTAGCACCCAGCGCAATGGAACCCTGATCCTGACTGGGAGCACTTTGTGCTGGGGTAATACAAATATTAAATAATTACCCAAGAACAGAAGTGCCTTATGAAGGGGACGAACCATGCAGTCAGATACATTTTATATATGCAGCCCATACATTTTTTAGCTATCGGACAAAGGGAATCTGATCCCACAACTACTCAGAGTAGCAGAGATCCAGCCTACCCTGCACTCTGGAAACTGCAGCCCTGGGCCCTAAAACCAGAGATCCCGGAATGGCCTCATCTCCAAGCACCCCACGGCTTTGCTGAGACCCACTCCCATCCCCCCACTGGGACAGCGGCCCTGGTCAGACACTGCCCACCCCCAACCTCCCGCCAAAACCTTCTTTGTCCAGTGCCTAATTAATACAGTTTCTGATATTCCATGTTTTATGTCTCAATCTCCCTAACCAGCTTTTAAACCTCCGCTGGCAGGCAGAATGTAAACCAATCCAGCCCCAGCCTCTCCCTGCCCACCAGCCTCCAGGCAACATTTCAAAGGAAAACCCAAGCACTGATGTCACCAAGCGCTTTCCCTCACTCTGCCCAGAGACAGTCCTCCAGTCAGAACAGTCGGCACTCTTAACTTGAGAGAATGGGATAGGATGGGATGAAAATGCACGCAGCAGAACAGCCAAGATTTCCCCCAACACAAACAGGCCTGTCAAATTGAGGGATTACATGAACACAGATGGAAAGAGCATACACAGCTTCCAAACGTCTACATTTCTGATCATCTGATTACACTGAAATTCCTAGACATGCTAAGCAGCATTCCCTTTGATTAGAGGGGCAGTTAAGGGAGTCAATCCTTTACAGACTAGCATTGTTTTTCCAAAACCAGAGGGATGTGAAACAGTGACCTTTAATCTGCATTGAAGAGGGGGGGGGTCCCTATTTTGTGGTGCATTAATCCCCATCGTTCAATCCAAAAAATCTGAGCATAACTGAATTATGAAGGAAAGGGGGTGTCCCTTCCTTTACATTTAACAGTGAAACCAGAGTTTGGAGGAGGATAGATCAGACCTATTCTCATTTTCGGTCAAGTGCTTCCTACCATCTGGAACTGTCTGGCCTTCAAAACCCCATGGCCATTTTATTTGTGAGACACTATGAAATTTTAAAATCATATTTGTTACTACACTAGGTAAAAATGCAGGCACAAATTAACTCCTGAGATTACTATAACTAAAATATTTTTAAAAAATCATTCCTTTGTCCTTTCAGCAGCACTTAGTATTGAGTCAGTTTTCCCTGTTTGTCTGGGTCTTTCACACAGTGCCAGAGGAGAAGAAAAGATCTAAAAAGTTTGAAATGTGATTATGAAACTGGAAAAGCTGACAAGGGGATCTGGGGGCAAGTGAAGTATCTAAAACAACTTTTAATTAGGGCTAGTCTACACTACCCGCCCGGATCGGCGGGTAGAAATCGATCTCTCGGGGATCGATTTATCGTGTCTCATCTAGACGGATAAATCGATCCCCGAATCGACGCACGTACTCCCACCTTGTCAGGAGGAGTAAGCGCCGTCGACAGGGGAGCCGCGGCGGTCGATTTGCTGCCGTCCTCACAGTGGGGTAAGTCAAATAGGATACGTCGAATTCAGCTACGCTATTCGTGTAGCTGAATTTGCGTGTCTTAAATCGATCCCCCCCAGTGTAGACCTAGCCTTAGTATTTTCAAAAAACCTGTTTAGAGGGCAAGTTGAAGCTGTCTCTCTCTAAGTGAATTTAGGGCTGGTGACAAAAACTGAATTGATAACAACTGAATCTCAGTGGAGGCAGTGAATGAGTGCCAGTTATTATGGTGGTTTATGTGATGTGCATATCTACCCACTGGGAGTGGGAATGAGACCATGACATGGATTCACAGGATCGATGCTATGCCCCCAGCTTTGGAATAGTCTTTTGGAGTAGCCCCTTCAGAGTGCTCAACCCTCAAGAGATCTCATTCTTTCTTCAGAGTAGGCCACATATCCTTACCACCTCCTGAGACCAAGGGCTTGTCTACATTTAAAACACTAACCGATGTAGTTAAACCGATCTAATTTTCTAGTGCAGACCAGATCTGAACTTCTGGGGCTTCAGCACTCCTGCTTCACACGGTGAGCTCTGCTCAGTGAGTCCAACTGAGACAGACTCCTGGTAGAGACTTGCACACTCTTCAGCAACTAATGCAGTATTTGCAGGGGTACTCAAACAGCTTTTCAAAACAGTAGGGCTTATTAGTCAACTGGCACACAGCATAGGAAATCCTTAGGTTAACAGAAAAATGAAGGTTAAAGCATAGACCATTCTGATCAGCCCAGAGTTCCAGCCAAACTGTAGTGAATTCCACTTTCAGGCTCTCTCTCTCTCTCAGACCTTCTTAGGACACATCTACATTTAAAATGCTGCATTGGCGCAGCTGCACGGATTCAGCTGCGCCGCTGTAGCACTTTAAGGAAGACGCTCTAAGCTGACAGGAGTGAGTTGTCCCGTCAGTTTAGTTAATCCACCTCCCCGAGAGGCGGCAACTATGTCGGCGGGAGAAGTTCTCCTGCCAACATACTGCTGTCTACATAGGGGGTTAGATCAGTATAACTGCATCACTCAGGGATATGGATTTTTTACACCCCCAAGCAATGTAGTTATACTGATATAGGTCTGTAGTGTAGACCAGAGCTTAGTTCTTCCAGGGCCAACTTAGCCCCCATGTCATGCCTTCCAGTTCTTTGTTCTTGAGCTGGGGGTCTCTGCTTAGCTTCCATGCTGAGTGTGTCAACCCATGGGTCATTGGAGCTTGTATTGTCTCTCTGGACCCCTTGTTGATCTGGATCTGATTCAGCCTGTTCCATAATGACTCTATGGCATAGTCAACACTAGAAAATTGAAGTCGGTTTAACTACATTGCTCAGGGGTGTGAAAAATCTACATCCCTGAATGGCATAGTTAAGCCGACTTAACCACGAGGATAGACAGCACTGGCTGATGAGAGAGTTCTGCCATCACCCTAGCTACCACCTCTCAGGGAGGTAGATAATCTACACTGACAAAGGAACCCCTTCCTTCCATCAGAGTATGTAGTGTCTATATTTCAATTGTTGACAAGCCTTATTTATTCCATCCAGACAGTGAGGACGGAGACACACACACACACACACACACACACACACACACCCCCCTATGTCTCTCAGCCTTCCCTGAGAGCAAAATCAGTCCTTTCCCCCCACTGGGTAGCCATAAAACATACAGGGGAAACCGAGGCACACACAGGACTCAGAAAATTCCCACTTTATTATAAAAAGCAACAGAGGGTCCTGTGGCACCTTTGAGACTAACAGAAGTACTGGGAGCATAAGCTTTCGTGGGTAAGAACCTCACTTCTTCAGATGCAAGTCTGAAGAAGTGAGGTTCTTACCCACGAAAGCTTATGCTCCCAGTACTTCTGTTAGTCTCAAAGGTGCCACAGGACCCTCTGTTGCTTTTTACAGATTCAGACTAACACGGCTACCCCTCTGATACTTGCCACTTTATTATAGATCACAAACCCATTTCACAACTATCAGATGGTACCAACTTAGGGTATGTCTACACTGCAGTAAAACACCTGCGACTGGCCTGTGTCAGCTGGCTCAGGCTTGCAGGGCTCAGGCTGCTGGGCTATAAAACTGCAGTGTACATGTTTGGGCTTGGGCTGAGCGTGGGCTCTGGGACGCCCAGAGATTGGGCTCCAGCCTAAACCCAGATGTCTACACTGCAGTTTTATAGCCAAGCAGCCAGAGCCCTAGTCAGCTTACATGGGCCAGCCGTGGGTGTTTTACTTTAGTGCAGACATACCCTTAAATCGCTGCTTAGCTTTGGGAGGATTTAAATGGGTGACTGAGAGGTGCTCTCTATTCAATATCCTGACTCACCAGTCCCCAAAACACTGACACAATCACCATCCTACTGCAAAGGGCAAGACAGCATGGCAGAGCCTGATTTCAGGGCTCACAAAACCCACAACTGCAGAGCCCCTCGTTTTGAGAAACCTACGAATGAGAAGGGCAATCTCAACTTGTGTTTTTAAAAATGATTCAAATGATTTGCCTTGAAAAGATCACTTTAAAAGTGTAAGCCTTTATAAACCAGTGGCCAGGGCTGAAAGTCTGTCACTAATTTTTCTAATGGTCATGTCTCATCCCTCAAGTTTACAGTAAAGTGAAATTTCCTTGTTTTTGTTGTTTGTTTGTTTATTTAACATGTGAATGAGCCAGGCTGCCATGAGATTCTAACATCTCATAGACTCATAGACTTTAAGGTCAGAAGGGACCATTATGGTCATCTGGTCTGACCCCCTGCATGCTGCAGGCCACAAGACCCTTCCCTGGACTCTGCCGTTGAAGTCCCCAATCCTGTGTTTTAGTGACTTCAATCGGCAGAGACCCTCCTGCTAGTGATCCCTGCCCCATGCTGCGGAGGAAGGCAAAAAACCTCCAGAGGCTTAGCCAATCTACCCTGGAGGAAAATTCCTTCCCGACCTCAAATATGGCGATCAGTAAGACCCCGAGCATGTAGGCAAGAGTCTCTCTCTGTCAACAAGACAGGTTTACTCTCTCATGGCTGGGAAATCATATCTTCACAGACAATATTGAATATTGCCTCAGGGTCATCCTTTGACAACAGGGCTCCAGACATAGTCACCACACAGAGAACTTGCATGTACAACAGCTCTTTTTAAAGAGTCTTCATTTTGTCAAAGGACAGAGCATAAGCACTACTGACAATTAAATACATCACACTAAGCAAAACATTGGTCTACATCATTCCCACACTTGATCACCACTGGAATACAGCAATAAGGTGACTATTAAGAATTAAGGCTGAAATGCCAGTTCACAAAAAGTTTGGGAAAACATGTAAAATCACGCATGGCTACCAAAAACCTGGAGTGTAAGCACTATTGTCAGGTAAAAAAAATTAACAGCAGTTGCTGTTGCACAAAGCACAACAACACTAACCCATGAGATGCTCAAATATCCCCCCAGTACAGAAAACTTCCAGAGCAGAGCATGATTGGCAATATGGGATCTCCCAATGCTTTAGAATGCTCCTCAGTTGCAAGTCAACCACAGAGGGGGAAAACTGAGGCAGGGAGATTAAGTGACTTGCCAACATCACACAGGAAGTCTGTGGCAGAGTCAGGTATTGAACCGAGTCCCAGTCCAGTACCTTAACCAAAAGACCATCCTTCCGCCTCCAGTTTTCCAAGGAATTCTATATACTGACCTCAGACAAGTAGACCTGGCCTTATCCCTGGCCATTCAGCTCACTTTTTTCATGGCTATTTGATCCCCTGCCTCCTCATCCTTGAACAGCAGAATTTTCTTGATTTACACCTATCCCTGGCACAGATCCAACCCTTTCACTATTAGCTGAAACACCAAGACTCTGAAGTACAGAGACCTGAGCAAAAACTAGTAGACTCCTCCAAAGAGTCCTTGTTTAAGTGACTTGCCAAACCTCACATAGAGAGTCAAAGATAAAGCCATTTTCCTGGCTCCCAGGCCATTGTCTTAACCACAGGATCATTCTTTGTGTTCTTGTAGTTGCCGTCCTCATTTGACACACAGAAATGTATTTAAGTGCAATTATTTGCTAGGCAAATGCATCTGTCTCTCTCACAATGCTTAGCATAGGTGAGTATGCAGCAGGCGCTCCACTGTACAGACAGCATAGCCAAGCACGTGGATTTAGTCTACTCTTACTGTGTCAGCATGGTTAAGAGCTTGTCTTCATTGCAAAGTTATCTAGAGTGTTGCCCCTCACTCAAGTCCCATCCACACAAAAAGCCCTTACATCGAGCATGGTGGTCCTTTTAATTATATTTGTCTGACCCTTGGAGGGGTACAGGATACAGCTCAAGTTAGCACAACTAGTCAGCTGTTAAAACGACCACCTTGCAGTGTGGATGCAGGCCAACTCCACTCAAATTAGGCTAACTTGAGAGGAGCAACTCAGTGTGGATAACTTGAGTTAACTCTGCAGTGAAAACTATCACAATTCAGGGCAAATGCATCTATATTTCCCCTCAGTGGTAAAGCAAGGGTGCTCCTCAGCTGTTGCCTTTCTGGCTGGAGACCTTTGTCGCCCTCCCTTCTGACAGGAGTATTTCCAGGCTGCACAGCTCCATGAACAGCTACTCTCAGCACAGACAGGTTGCCCGAGGATACCTGTCTGCTGTCGTTTCAAGTGTAATTGCTATAGGTAAGAGGTGTCATGCAGCACTTTCTGTGCAAGTCTACTGTATTCTTAAAGTAAAAAGCATTACAGAAAAAATTTATTAAAAGCAATAAAGGAACCTTAGGAATCATGCATGCCAATAAGCTTACCAGAGTTCTCTGAACATAAATTCTAGCAGGCACAGTCCTTCAACTTGCTACGGAAAAGGGATTCCTTGTGGTTACCAGTTCATCACCACTTCAGCTCAGAACAAGCATACAGTCTTATGAGACTTTAGTAAGCCCAGTCCTTCCAACCCTTCCCAAAGGATTGGGGCCCTCCGTGTACCAGGTGTCCTGTCCGTTTGCAGGATCAGGAAGAAGGCCATGAGCCAGTTTAAAATGAGACTATTTATCCAAAAACCCTCTCTTTGGCTGTTGGTCCCTGGAAAATCCAGTTTGAACTAGTATATGCACACCTCACCAGGGGCATGGCTTAAGAGGACTAATAACAGAGGAAGAACACTAGCATGCCCCCCTTTACTAGACAAAGTACCTACAGTGCCCTAACACCACATACACAATTGCACTTTTAATACAATGTACCCAAAGTTCAATAAAGTTTAACTTAATTCCACAAGGTACGCTCAGGATATTGTCAATCTGTCATAAAAACATTCCCCAAGTAGATAAGAGGGCCTTACGTACTATTCCTGGCTCTGCCAGAAGCATCTATTTGGCCCTTTACCTAACAATTTTAATGCTTATTTGACTTTTTGGGTATATCTAGAGGATGCAAAACCCTAGTTTTAAAAAGAAATTTAGCTGCAAAATGAACTCAATTGGCAGAAGAACTCTGTTTGCCAGAAGCTGGGAATGGGCGAGAGGGGATGGATCACTTGATGATTACCTGTTCTGTACATTCCCTCTAAAGCACCTAGCAATGGCCACTGTTGTAAGACAGGATACTGGGCTAGATGGACCTTTGGTCTGACCCAGTATGGCCGTTCTTATGTTCTTAAGCGCAATACCATCTTATGGAACCATAATCATAGAACCATACTGTTAGAAGGGACCTCAAGGGTCACCTAGTCAATGCTCCTTTGCAGTAAGGGACTGAAATGGGGCCTTCGAATTCACATCACATCCCTCTTCCACTTCAGCTAAAATACTCTGCAAAGGAGTTACTCAGCTAGACAGCAGTAGAATATTAGAAGTCAGGATTCCTGGGTTCTCTTACTGGCTCTGAGAGAGAAATGTGGCCTCGCGATTAGTGCAGTGGATGCTAACAACAGCGCTGACCATTCCATAGGGCAGAATGTGACTGACTAACTGAGACCTGGTTCCACCATATAAGAAACTTGAGTTCTAGTCCCAGCTTTACCTAAATCAGCCTTGTGCAGCCTCTTAGCTCTCTTATCTATAAGATGTTGGGAAGGAATGATAGCTGCTGCTTTCCAAGAAACCATGGGCAGTAACAAGGCCTGCTAAGTGTACAGATATGTTAAGAGCAATCAGTGGCAGAGCAGATGAACTCAGGGCAGCTGTCCTGACCCCCAGCCACTGCTCCTTTCCATAGGCTATGGCGCATTTTGTGAGGAAAGGTGTCTTTCTCTCTCTCTCTCAAAAGCCAAACATAGCTCACACCAGTTTGAGGACCCCCTTCCACAGAGCCAAAAAAAATCCTAATTTTTCAGTGTGTTGATTTTGATACTTGATCATGGTATCAGACACTAGATCTCAACCTGGGAATTCTAAAAATACAAGTTTGTATAGATTCTCTCCCTACCCCCATTTTCCCTCTATTATAAGAAAGAGAAATTTTAAAATCAGGCGTATTGGCCTTCACAACATCCTCTGGCAAGGAGTTCCACAGGTTGACTGTGCATTGTGCTTATTGTCGTCATTTGGTGACTCCTAGCTCCTGTGTTATGAGGAGTAAAAAAATAACACTGCCTTGTTTACTTTCTCCAAACCAATCATAATTTTATGGACCTCTAATGTATCGCCCCTTAGTTGTCTCTTTTCCAAGCTGAAAAGTCCCAGTCTTATTAATCTCTCCTCATAATGGCAGCCGTTCCATACCCCTAATAATTTTTGTTGCCCTTTTTTTAAACTTTTCCAATTCCAATATATCTTTTTTGAGATGGGGCGACCACATCTGCACACTGTATTCAAGCTGTGAGCATACCATGGATTTATAGAGAGGCAATAGGATATTTACTGTCTTACTATCTAACCCTTTCTTAATGATTCCCAGCTTTTTGTTCGCTTTTTTGACTGCTGCTTCACATTGAGTGGATGTTTTCAGAGAACTATCCACAATGACTCCAAGATCTCTTTCTTGAGTGATAACAGCTAATTTAGATCCCATCATTTTATATGTACAGTTGGGATTATATTTTCCAATATGCATTATTTTGCATTTATCAACATTGAATTTCATCTGCCATTTTGTTGCCCAGTCACCCAGTTTTGAGAGATCCTTTTACAGCTCTTTGCAGTCTTTCTGGGACTTAACTATCTTGAGTAATTTTGTATCATCTGCAAATTTTGCCACCTCACTGTTTACCCCTTTTTACAGATCATTTATGAATATGTTGAATAGGACTGGTCCCAGTACAGACCCGTGGGGGACACCACTATTTACCTCTCTCCATTCTGAAAACTTACCATTTATTCCCACTCTTCATTTCCTATCTTTTAACCATTTACCAATCCATGAGAGGACCTTCCCTCTTATCCCATGACAGCTTACTTTGCTTAAGAGGCTTTGGTGAGGGACCTTGTCAAAGGCTCTCTGAAAATCTAAGTACACTATATTCATTGGATCCCCATTGTCCACATGCTTGCTAACCCCCTCAAAGAATTTTAATAGATTGTTGAGGCATGATTTCCCTTTACAAAAACCATGTTGACTCATCCCCAACCAATTATGTTCATCTACGTGTCTGACAATTTTGTTCTTTACTATAGTTTCAACCAGTTTTTTACTTTGTTGTTTAGCCAAGGTGGCACTTTTTTGGTTTTCTCTGTTTTATTTAGAAACAGTTCTGCTTCTGTTACTTCCCTTTCACTTTACTAACAACATTGCAATGAAAATGGGATCTGCATTTAAGGGATCATCTGTTTATGCTGCTTTTTCTCCCATCTGAAGTCATATACCTCGGATTTCATAATTCACTCCACAGCAGTTAATAGACATGTAAAAATAGAGGTGTATGATTCCATGAGAGATAAGCAGCAGATGGAAAGATCATTTTAAAATTTAAAACTAAATAGGAAGCAGCTTTGGTACCCACATCACAGCTAAGCCACAGGAAGATGTCTGAGGCCTTGGCTACACTGGCAATTCACAGCGCTGCACTTGCTGCGCTCAGGGGTGTGAAAAAACACCCCCCCCCCCCCGAGCGCAGCGAGTGCAGTGCTGTAAAGCACCAGTGTAATCAGCGCCTGCAGCGCTGCACGCTCTCTCGCAGTGCTGCAAGCTATTCCCCTCGGAGAGGTGGAGTACTTGCAGCGCTGCAAGAGAGCTCTCGCAGCACTGGCGGCACGACTACACTCGCGCTTCACAGCGCTGCCGCAGCAGCATTGTGAATCCTCGAGTGTAGCCAAGGCCTTAGACTTAGATTATGAACAACACACAGCTGGGAAGTGGAATAAGCACCACAGAATTTTGTTAAGAACTTATTGGACAGATGTGGGCAAGAGCCAACATCTGCTGGAAATGTGAATACCAGATACCATGTTAGGGTCAGGGATTAAAAACTTATTCTAATTGGAAAAATAAGTTAGTATCTCTACATGAATTCTACTAAGTTACAGCCACCACAGTAAATATTTTTAAGGAGTGGTCTCACATATGGTCTCACATATTGCAAAAAGCTAATTTTACAAGAATAGGATAACTAATTCACCCTTACATGTACACAGACCTTGAAGCTCCATCTTCCAGACAAATAATTTATAACACATATGATCTGCAGTGTTGTTGTAGCCATGTTGGTCCTAGGATGCTCAAAAGCTTGTCTCTTTCACCAACAAAAGTTGGTCCAACAAAAGATATTACTTCACCCACGTTGTCTCTCTTATAATATAGAATCAATGTTGAGGGTTCTGTTTGATCCATCAAAAACAGCTCTGGCTTAGCCAAAATATTTGATGGCTCAATATGTTCTTCTGTTTTCTGTTGCAGGCTTCACAGCTTCCTTAGAAATCAGATGATATGTAGATAACTTAGATAAGCGTATACATTTTGAGATACTGAGGCCTGGTCTACACTACCCAGTTAGATTGATGTAAGGCAGCTTATGTCGACTTAATAATGTCTGTATCTACATTACCAGGTCTATTGCACCAACAAAAAACTCTCCTGCCATGTCGGCTTAATTACTCCACCTCCGCAAGAGGCATAGCACTTAAATCAATGTTGGTAGGTCAACAAAGCAGCAGTGTAGACAATGCACCCCACAATGCTCTGCTGTGACCGCTCTGGTGAGTGTTTTCAACTCCGCGGCTCAGCAGCCAGGTACACAGGAAACAGCCCATCCCCTGTTAAAGCACCGGGAACTTCTGAATTCCCATTTCCTGTTTGTTCAGCATCTGGAGCTCGGCAGCATGGCTGATCATGGCAACTCAACATCTCAAACGCGCTCCAGCCTGGAGTACACCAGAAGTGGTAGATCTTATTGGTCAGTGGGGAGAAGAATATGTGTAAGCACAGCTCTGATCCAGTCATAGAAACTTAGACATATATGAAAAGATTGCATGGGGCATAAGGGCTACACCAGGGACACACAGCAGTGCTGTGTGAAAATCAGAGAACTTTGGCAGGCGTACCAGAAGACAAGGGAGGTGAACAGTTGTTCTGGTTCTGCACCACAGACATGTCGCTTCTATAATGAGCTGCATGCAATTCACAGTGGCAAACCCACAACGATCCCCAAGAGCAGCGTGGATACCTCTGAGGAGTTTGAGTCATTCGCCACCACAGGCAACACTGAGATGGTGGTCTTGGACGAGGATGAGGAAGAGGGGAATGGGAAACAGGTGAGCAGGGATCCATCCTCCCCGATAGCCAGGAGCTGTTTGAAACCCTGGAGCAGTCAAGCCAGTCGCAGAACAGCATCGCGGCTGAGCGTGATGCTAGGGAACGCACCTCTGGTGCATATGCAATTCTAATTAATATCTGGAGGACTCATGTTCTTATACTGTATGTGTAATTTAAAAAAAAATGATGAAGTACAGTGGCTATCTGCTTCCCAATGGCCGCACTTGCTAGGCAGAAGGTGCCCCACAAAAAAGACTGTTTATACACACAGGGATGGCCCGGGAATCCTCCAAAGAGATCTCCAGGAAAGTTTCATGACTACAGCCCTACCAAATTCATAGCCATGAAAAATGCATCACAGACGGTGAAATCTGGTCTTTTGTGTGCTTTTACCCAATATTACAGATTTCACAGGGGAGACCAGCGTTTCTCAAATTGGGAATCCTGACTCAAAAGGGAAGATCACAAGGTTATTTTAGGGGAGTCATGGTATTGCCACCTTTACTTCTGCACTGCCTTCAGTGCTGGATGGCCGAAGAGCAGTAGCTGCTGGCCAGGCGCCCAACTCTGAAGGCAGTGCCCCACCAGCAGCAGCGCAGAAGTAAGGGTGGCAATACCATACCATGCCACGTTTACCTCTGCACTGCTGCCTTTGGAACTGGGCAGCTGGAAAGTGGCAGCTGTTGACTGAGGGCTCAGCTCTGCAGGCAGCAGCACAGAAGTAAGGGTGGCAATACCACACTATGCCATCCTTACTTGTGCGCTGCTGCTGGCGGCAGCGCTGCCCTCAGAGCTGTGCTCCCGGCCAACAGCCACCGCTCTCCAGCTGCCTAGCTCTGAAGGCAGCACCACCTCCGCCAGCAGCAGTGCAGAAGTAAGGGTAGCAATACCGCAACTCCCCTACAATAACCTTGCAAATTCCTCACAACTCTTTTTTGGGTTAGGATCCCTACAATTACAACACCATGAAATTTCAGATTTAAATAGTAAATGTCATGAGTTCAGCTATTTTAAAAATCTTCTGACCATGAAATTGACTAAAATGGACCATGAATTTGGTAGGGCTCTATACATGATGGTACTCTGGAATCCATTGCAGGAGGTTTCTGGGGAAGGCTGCTTTACGTCTTCCACTGCGGCAGCACACTTTCCCACACCACTCCAGTATTAATTCTGCTGGCCTCACCGCAGTACATCGCATAGCAGCATAAGGACCCAGTCTATACCCTATATGTTTGCAGCATCTGTACCTTTGCCACCTCTTACCCTCAGGAGAGTGATATCAGCTAAGCTCACCTAGGGAAGATGGTGGCAGTTTTCATTTTGATTGCTTGGACAACAAAACAACAGTGCATGTGATCTCACCCATATTGTGCTTTTCTTCTGCTCTTTTACGGTTTCCCAGACATGCTAGTGGTTTGGATGGCAGCGGTTGGCATTGAGCTTAGAAGCTGCAAGCCTTGGGCCATGACTAACAGCAGTGGACGGGAGGGAGGGGAAGAGTTGGGGAGGTTGGTGGAGGAGAAAGGGAAATCTGCTCGCACATTCTTGCTGCGCAGGCCCACTGCCTGAGCCTGCCTCTGCCAAGGCTTGTAGTTTGGTAAGGTCAACAGTGGTCCCCGATTGCCTCACAACATCCATGTTACAAAGAGCAGGGGGCCAATGCCATCTGTGCTCCCATTGTGGGTTGCCCACCCAATGCTCCAGACGGTCCGATGCCCATGTTCCCAGGCCATGTTCACCATGCCTGGTATAGCAAGCCAGTTAAATGAACACCTTGTGTAAATGAAAATGTTCTGCATTGTACTTCAGTGGAATAAAGGGGGTGATTTTTATATATCAGTTGTGCACTAGACCCTGATTATGCACTGACAATAATTGCTTTGTGCTTTCCATGTCTTACAGATGAAAGCATAGCCTTCAGCTCATCCTCCACACCAGCAGAAGGCTGTCCTAGATTAGAAGAAGGTGAAAGAGAACAGGTGATGACATGTTTAAATGAGATTATGAATGCCTCTGAGACAGCTGACACCGAGCAGAGAGCATGGAGGAGTTCTCACTCTGAAAAACTGGATATGGACTTTGCGAGCAGGAGAGAAGCCCAGAAGCACGAGTATGGCACGCAGCGGCAGATGGTGGGGATTCTGAAGGAACAGACAGACATGTTGAGGCATTTGGTAGAACTTCAAGAGAAACACCTTGAGGGTAGACTCCCTTTGCAGCCCCTGCAGAACGGTATTCCTGCATCGCCATATTCCCCTTCCCCCTCTCCCAAACGTTCCAGGAGGCGGGGGGGGTGTGGGGTGGGGAACAGCTATATCTCTTCCACTCCACCACGGAGGAGGGTACTAGCAATAAAAGGCCACTGTATCTAAAAGACTAGATCACTGTGTTTTTCTCCTCCAAATTTTATTCTAATGACTGTCCAAGGTTACATTCTTTTTTTGATCTTTCACTTCTAATACGTTTGTGCAATAAAAGTCCAGGTCCTGAAAATGAAATAATTGTTATTACTTCACACCATGGGGGAAGGAGAGGTACTGGTGTGATGAAGTGGGGGATTTTCTTGTTTTTTCTGTGTTTTTCCAATGGTTTGCAGGCAGAGGAGGTGAGACTCAGTTTCCCTGAGTGTTACTGGTTTAACGAAGTGAGGGGAGAAGGAGTTTGTTGTTACAGAGGACCAGCGAGAGAACTTGGGACCCCGGCCAATGGCCTGGAGAATGGATACCCCAGCGACTGGTGACCTGGAGGTCCAGCTCAGGAGTCGCAGCCAGTTCTGGCTAGTAGGAGGACAATGGACTGTGAAGAGAGGACCCCGGTGACCTAACCAGCCGGTTCCAGCCAGAGTGGCCTGAGGACAGAAGAGAGGAGAGGAGGCCCAGGCAACCCGGTTTACCTGGAGAGAAGACAATGGACAGAGGTGGGGCTTGGGGGAGGTGATATCAGATGCCCAGCTGGGAAGCAGGGGGGCTCTGGGCTGGAGAGGGTGAGCAGGCAGATCCCACCTGGATGTAGGGGAGACTTTGATGTGCTGTGCTGAGGGAGGCCAGGCCTGAGACCCTGAGAGTTTCCTGTGCTGTGTTCAATGCTCAATAAACTCTCCTGTTTTAGGCTGGCTGAGAGTCATTCCAGTCTAGAGAACAGGGTTGCATCAAACCCAGCAGGCACACTAGGGTTCACAGTATGGGAAGGCACAACTAAAGAAGCAGCACACATTACTGTGGGTCATTACTAAATCGGGTTTTCAAAGCCTCCCTAAGAAGCAGTGCTCCAAATGCTCTTCTTATTGTCCTGATATTTGGCTGCTCAAAATTAGCAGACAACTTATCAGCCTCCATGCTCCATCCCTGTGAAAACTACTCACCTGTTGCCTCATAGATATTATGGAGCACACAGCAGGCAGCTATAACCATGGGGAGACTGCTTTCACTGAGGTCTAACATAGTAAGCAAATTGCACCAGCAACCCTTTAAATGGCCAAAGGCACATTCAACCACCATTCTGCACCTGCTCAGCCTATTGTTGAACTGTTCCTTGCTGCTATCCAGGTGTATGGATGGGTCTCCCATCACTATTGACATTTCAACGTCAACAATGGTAATTTTGCATTCCAGAAAGAAAATCCCCACTTTCAACTTTCTGAACAGACCTGCGTTCTTAAAGATGTGGACATCATGTGCCTTCCCTGACCATCCCACATCGATGTCAGTAAAATGCCCCCAGTGATCCACCAGTGCTTGCAATACCATTGAAAAGTATCCCTTTCAGCAAGGCAGTCTGGTGTCAAGATAGCGAGGGGTTTGTACATTCCATCACACCCTGAGCAACAAGGGATTAAGGGATCACTTGCAGGAAATGCTCCATCTGCTGGAGGAATTAAAAGGCAGGGAAGTAGCTCATTTGGGTGGCAGAGATGGAGGTGAGCAGACCTGCAGCCCACAGCTTCAGCAGAGCAGAGGCCTAAAGAGGCCCTCCTTGAGGGAAGGGAGGACCCACCCGAGAGAAAGAGAGGGAAGTATCCTGTGACCTTGGACATTGGCAATTCCCTTTTACTTCTTTTCATTTAGATTTTCCCACCAGGCAAAGGCTTTGGACTGAGCTGACCCCGGGGGAGGAGATGAGAGGAAGAGACAGACCGAGGGAGGACAGCCTTAAGCAGCCTTGGTTGCCAGATTACTGGTAGCCCAAAGGGCCCTGGGCCAGAGCCCAGTGGAGTGGAGCGGCCCAGGCTCCCCTCCCCACAAACCCCTTGGCAGTCCAGGCTTATGGCTGGGACCACTAGACCACACTTCTCAACCAGAACCTGAGTGAGGACCATTACATAGGAATATGCATGCCATCTATCACCCCACTGCAGTTAGGGAACCCCATCACGGCAAAACCATCAGGTATTTCCTGCACGTTGCCAAGAGTCACTATCCTTCTTAGCAAAAGGTGATTAATGGCCCTGCATACTTGGATCACAACAGCTCCCACAGCTCCAAATTTTTTCCTCTCTGATTGGTAGCAGTCTGGCATTGCAAACTTCCACACTGTGATTGCCACTTACTTCTCCACTGTCAGAGTGGGTCTCATTTTAGTGTTACTGCACTACAGGGCTGGGGAGAGCTCTGCACATAGTTCCTGGAAAGTGGCCACACACGAAAGCTCTTCAACCACTGCTCGTCATCCCATAACTGCATAACGATGCGATCCCACCAATAAGAGCTTGTTTCTCAGGACCAGAATCAGATGCTGCGCAACTGCCAGCAACAACTGGGAATTGTTTCATTCTTTGGCTTCCAGAAAGACTACTTGAAGGACGTTGCTATGTTCCGCGTGGCGGCTCCTCCCCCAGCTCTGGAAATACTGTAGGATAAGGCCTGTGGTATTTTTAATGCTCACAATAATAGTGCACAGCTGAGTGGGATCCATGCTTCTCAGGAGATGGCGTACTCATGGCTATGCCAGCCTTTTGAAAAATGGCACAAAATATTATGGGTTGCAGTTGTGATCAGGGAGTGGGGGGAGAAAACCACATTATGGGACGTTGAAGCCATGTTCCCAGTCCCCCCTGAGAAAATGTTTTGGTCCCATTAGACATTGCAAGCCATTCCCAAAATCCCCTGCAGTGAGTTGCACTATGGGATAGCTACCCACGGTGCACTCCTCTCAGCATCGATGCAAGTGCTGCTAGTGAGGACGTGCTCCACCAATACAAGAATTGTGGTGTAGACATGAACTACCAACTTAATTACTTCGGCAGCTGGATATTGACTTAAGTCAACTTAAGCCTGTGGTGTAGACATGCCCTATCTGGTTTTGAGTTTAGGAACCATTTGATTTTTTGAGGCAACAAGTGAGGTTTCTCCTCTGGCAACTCTTGAAAATGCATCCAAAAACTGGAGTAGGAATATTCATTTTCTTATACTTCACAAACAAAAAGTTTCAGATTTTAAACACACAACTTTAAAAATACTAAAGAAAACTGGGCTGAGTTTGGATAAATTTTTTAGGTATCAATAGGCACAAATCAGCCAAGTTTGAAGTTTCTAGCTTTGGCCATCTAAGTTATGAAAGCACAACATTTCTGATCATCTTTATAGGGTGTTTGGTTTTTCCCTGAGCACTTAACTAAAAAAAAAAATGGCTAGGCTAATTTTGCTCAACTTTAAGAAAGAACCTTTGTGCTAAGCATGGAAACTTAAGCCCCAAAGGAATTTGTTTGAGAAAGTCATGACCAACTGAAAGTGGATGATTACAAACGGACATTGAATACCTAACTACAGAGACTGCTGTTGGCCATTGACACATACAGATTTACAGAATTGTTCCTAGATAGTATGGTTTCCAAAGTCTCTCCCTCACCCAACATGTTAGCAGCTCTGAACAGGTGGAGTGGGCATGTCTGAAAGAGGCAGGCTTCTGCTAACTCATCGAACAGAAATATGGTTGAGTAGTGAAAGGTTTATCTTTAAAGAGAAAAGAGACTTCAAAAAACTTCAACAAGATAGCTGGTGGGGCTTAAAACAAATCCACCAGAGCACCCCCATTAGCAAGGTCCAGACATAACATGGTGGTTTAAGCCCAACATCATATCAGTATCACACTCGGCCAGCAGAGTGCCTATCAGAGCACTTCATTAGGTAACAGGATCCAAGTGCAGGGAAAAGATAGCAGATAGTCAGGGGCTGGCATCTAAGAGTACGTCTATACTTACCTCCGGGTCCGGCGGTAAGCAATCAATCTTCTGGGTTCGATTTATCGCGTCTTGTCTAGACGCGATAAATCGATCCCGGAAGTGCTCGCCGTCGACACCGGTACTCCCGCTCCACGAGAGGAGTACACGGAGTCAACGGGGGAGCCTGCCTACCGCGTCTGGACCCACGGTAAGTTCGAACTAAGGTACTTAGACTTCAGCTACGCTATTCACGTAGCTGAAGTTGCGTACCTTAGTTCGAAGTGGAGGGTTAGTGTGGACCAGGCCTAAGAGGGGTTACACTATTTTATTTCTCACTAGTCAACACTTGCCTCTTCTTCACACACTGAGCTGGAGAGTAGAAGTAGGATCAATAGGACATTGTGTTAAACCCCTGACTGCAGCTTTGCTTAAAATAGCTGCTAACATTCATCAAATCCCATCTCTGCTTCTATGCCAGTTCCCCTCTATTCCTGTTCCTCTGCAGCCCACAGCAAAAACCCTCAGTTCTTATGTAAAACAGTCACGACCAAACTGCATAAAAGCTTCCTTTGAGACCCTCTAGTTCCAACCCCCACCACCACCACAGCTCTCCTACTTTTTAAGACTAAAACAGTCTTGAAAAGAGTACGCAAGCTGGACATAGGTGATGTTTCTTTTATAGCATGCAGCAATAAGAGCAGCGTCTGCTTCTTCTGAATTTTAGGCACATTTGTAAGAAAAGGGTTCCTTTGGAGAAGAGTTCAGAATTTTTCTTTACTAGACTCTTGGAGTTTTTGACAGCCCCATGCCCACACAAGAGCAGAGTTAAACACCAGAGGCAACAAATTCAGTGCCTAGCTGAGCGTTGGAGAGAGAATACTCGGCTGCCAGATCCATCAATTTGAAGCTCGCCATGCTACACATATGCAATACCAGAGATTTAAAATGGTCTGGGAACCAATAATCTACTGTCCTGATCCGTAGTACTGTAATATTCTACTATCCACCAAACTAAGAGTAGCTGCCATACCTGCACAAACAGCCAGCACAGTTGGCAAGAGTTACGCTAGCCACAGTATAATCAAAAAGGGGGAGATATCACAAATTAACTAAAGAAAGTACTACTGGGGTCCCAGGCCTCCTGACTACCCATAGACTAGAAAAGAAAGGTTGCCACATTCTTCTGCAGCACCTATTGGTACAATGATACAAGAGTATGTCTTCAAGAGATCAATCAGCAATATGTGCAAGAGTGAGCACACCTGCCAATGGATGTGTTTGGAAGCAGTGCCTCTAGGGAGTAAGGGGGTTGCCCTTTCTTCCACCTTCTATTTCCAACATCAGCAATGATCATTTTAGTGGCAAGTCGTTCGAAAGAATCACCCCTTCATCATATACAATATGAAATCCTAAAAACAAGGGGCCAGATTCACATCTGGCATAAGTAGAAGCGACCCACTGATATCACTGGGAGGTGTCCGCTCCCCTTCACTTGTTCCATGTTACATTTTATAACTGCAAACATGTTAGGAAAAGGGAGAGAAAGCCAGCTCCTGCAAGTTCTTAATTCCAGGACACGAAGCCTAGCACATTCCTCTATTACTGAACTCAACTCCCAGAAAAAGGTACTGGCTTAGTGAGAAGAGCCCAGTGCACAATTTTAGTTAAGAACATAAGATTGCCATACTGCATCAGACCAATGGTCCATCTAGCCCAGTATCCCATCTCTGACAGTTGCCAGTACCAGGGCAATTTGTAAGAGACCCACCTCCATCCTCCCCTCCTGGCTTCTGGCAGTCAGAGATTTAGGACCGCCCCAAGCATGGGGTTACATCCCTGATTATCTTGGCCAATTACCACTGATGGATCTATCCTCCATGGATTTATCTAGTTTTTTTTTTTTTTTAACCCAGTTATAATTTTGGACATCACATCATCTGATGACAATGAGTTCCATAGGTTAATTGTGTGAAAACGTACTCCCTCATTTGTATTAAACCCACTGCCTATTATTTTCATCAGGTAACTGCTGGCTTTTGTATTGTGGGAAAGGGTAAGTAACACTTCTCTTCATTTTTTCCACACTTTTCATGATTTTGTAGACCTCTATCGTATCACCCTTAATTGTCTCTTTTCTAAGATGAACAGCCCTAATCTTTTTAGTCTCTTCTCGTATAAAAGCCATTCCGTACCCTTGATCATCTTTGCTGCCCTTCTCTGAATCTCCTCCAGTTCCACTGGGATCCTTTCTGAAACAGGGTGATCAGAACAGCACCCCATATTCAAGGTGTGGGCATATTATGGATTTATATAGTGGCATTATGAGTTTCTGTCTTATTTTCTATCCCTTTCCTAATAGTTCCTACTGTTCTGTTAGGCTTTTTGACCGCTGCTGCGCATTGAGCTGAAGTTTTCAGAGAACTATCCATGATGACTCCAAGATCTCTTTATTGAATGGTAACAGACCCCAACATTATATAGGTGTAGTTGGGATTATTTTTCCCAATGTGCATTACTCCAGGTAGCTGGCTACACACATGTACAAAGTAACTTCAGGGGACCTTAGCTTTGAGGCAACATAAAACTTCTCCAAACACAAGTCCAATCTCAAGCAGGAAGGAAGGAAGGAAGTACAACTCACATTTCCCATTTAACTCTACTGCTTCTCCCATCCACATCTACCCAATCTTGCCAGGGAATCTTCTGTGCTGTGTCTGTGCTAACAGCCAAGTTCTCAGTGTCTAGTATTCTACTGATGCCTTCTGAGTGATCTAAGCACACCAGATGAGATCAATTTTTCTCTGCATGAACTCAGAACCTAAAGAGCTAAATATCAAGAAGCCGTTTCCTTGACTCTCTTTCATCCAGTCAAATCTCAAGCATGATTGAGATCCAAAATGTGCCACTCAGCATCAGCAAAAACAAGGCATACACAACTTGTCTGGGTTCTCCAGAGCAGATCAATCCAAGAGCACATTTTTTTCAATCCCGTCGCCGCAAGGGTTCATTTCAGAAAAAGAGCAGCAGTGGCAAGTACCCACAGCTGTTAGGATCCTAAAATGAAAAGCAGGTTTTTGTAAAGCCAGACAGTGCTACAAATCAGTACTTGTGCCAGAGCTGGCCAAGGCTGCATGATAAACTGGGCAGATTGCATTCTGAATAACTCTACAGCCAATGAAGCAGATCAGCTTCAGGCTAGCCATTTTCACTGCACTGCTAATCTTACTTTCTCTCCTTGCAGAACATGTGCTGCATAACCTTGATATTGTGTATTCAGAGCACAGAGAACAAACAGCTGCTGTTCTCTTATAGGAATACCCAGTGCTGCCAGTTCTTTGCGCTCCCCCATACAATATACACTGAGGCCACAGATCACAGAATTAGCTACTCATGCTCATATCGTAACATTTGAAATATCCCTGTTTCAAAGCTGTATCAATGGTAGAGATGAGCCAAGTGTTTTCCAAACATAGGTAAAATAAATGGTGGAACCCAAACCAGAAAAATCAGACTCCACTTCTGACCTGGTATCTGTTTCTATGGAGAACCCCTGCCATCTCCAGCGCATTAGACAGCCTTACCAAATACCATGCAGCTTATACTTTTATTGTATTTCTTTTCCCATCAGTGCCTGCTATGAAGAGTTGTGTGCACAATTAATCTCTAACCAGATTCTTCCTCATGCCTAAATCCCACTGTAGTATCACTTACCGCCAAACAAATGTGATGGCAAACACTGAAGTGCTTTATTACTGAATGAGTCAGGAAGGCTAATTTTATCATGGTAGTTTGTAGGTTGTTTTAAATGGATGGCTCAGGAAATTGTATATGGGGATTTTCACCTCCAAGTCAAAAGTTCAAATCCAGCCCAGATCAGTAACCAAAAGCAGATACCATCTGTTGACGGCTTGGTGACCAATGGAATATGAATTGGAGGTCTAAGAGCCAGAATTTTAAGGTATTTTAGTGTCTAAAGATGCAGATGGGACCTAGTGGGATTTCCAAAAGAGCCTAGGTGCCTAATTCCCATTAAAGTCAGTGCATAGGTAGGTGTCTAGGCACATCTAAAACCCCACTAGGCCCCTATGTACATCTTTAGGAGCTTAAAAGCCTTTAAAAATCTGGTTCCAGGCCTGTAGAGGTGTCATGAAACCCACTCATAATTAGCAATGTTATTGATAGCCTTAGCAGAGATATCAAAAAATGAGTGGACCATGGAAAATTAGTTATCCCCATTCCAGTTCAGAGTTGCAGCACACTGGCAGGGACGCGGGGAAGCTTGTACTGCCACCTATGGGTTTGCTGTAGACACCAGTTTCCAAGGCTGTCAATCCAGAACCTTCCACCAGCCCTACATTAAGCCAGCAATTCGATTTTTGTGTGTCTAGGACAGGATACTTATGCGACTCCCAGTATGCATTACCTGATGTCACAAAGTTACAGCAGATTCCTCCTCCGTGATCCAATGGGGTTTTTAAAGAAAAAGATAAGAGAGTGGGACAATGGAAAGGTAATTGGTATAGTAGTTTTTAAGGGAAAGTCAGGGAAGGTGTGAAACACACACCTTCCCATAAGGTTGTAGTGGAAGAAAAGCTAACCACAAGCACACCTTTAACATTTGCAAGGAGGGAAAGACAAGATAAAGAAAGCACAACAGCTTTATGAGATGTTTGTCAAATATAGGCGGTGACATTTGCTCTGTCAGATGGAAGGATTCTCCCAAGACCTCTGCAACATATTATGGCTTGTCAACATTTACAGTGCTGCAGCACTTAGTGAAGATGCTACTTATGACAATGGGCTTCTCCTGCCGGCTTAGGTGCTCCACCTCCCTGAGAGGCAGTAGCTATGTCAATAGGAGAATCCCTCCCAACGACATCGCTCTGTTCACACCAGGAGTTAGGTTGGTATAACTACATCACTCAGGGGTGTGGATTTTCCACAATTTTCTCCAACTGCTTCAGGGAGAACCCTCTTACATTTATGCAGGAAGTTTTCAAACACTTGTTGCTCACCACCTGCCAGAGAAATCAAACTGCCCCTGTCCTTGGAGGAATAAGCAGCTTAGCTGACCTTTGTACAGACCTTCTTTAAGTGCAATTGAACAGTCCCTTTCTATGCAGTATTCTGTTAATATTTCCTTTTGATCTCTGAATTAACATTTAAACGAACTGTAAACATAGAGATATCACTGTATTCATCTCTCTTTGAAATGTATAGCAAATCACCTATGAATGGTGGAAAACAGGCAATTGCATTATGTTAATCCCTGAAGCTAATTACTGGTGATGTTTAGGAAATAGATCTACTTCAAAGTCTCCATGATTGCCTGTTGTTCGATAAAGGACTCCGAGCTGTCAAAAGAAGGCCTGGAACTGTATAGAAGGCCTGATCCTTTTCATCTCAGATCTGCTTGACGCTTCATGAAGGGGAAGCTTAAGTCATAAGACTGAGATTGCCAGTCCCATCTGGATCATCCTGAATATGAACATTGGACTATAACCCATGGACTAATTCTGAAAGAACTCTTTCAACTAGAAAGCTCACCATCTCTACTATGAATCTGATCTCAGAGCTGTACTCATGTCTGTATGTATATTGAACTTTTAACCAATTCTCTCTTTTCTTTTTTAATACATTTTAGTTTAGTTAAATAAGAATTGGCTGTAAGCGTGTATTTGAGTAAGAGCTGAAATATTCATTAACCTGGGAAGTAATGGGTCTGATCCTTTGGGATTGGTAGAACTTTTTTATATGCTGAATAAGATTTTCAGTAATCCTCATCATATTTGACTTGGGTGTCTGGGTGGAGGCCTGAGGCTGAGCTACTTTAAGGGAACTACAATGTTGTCTTCTGGGTAACCAGTAAGGTATTATAGAAGCTGTTTTGTGCTGGCTTGGTAAATCTAAGTATTAGAATATCCACCAGCTTTGAGAATAGTCTGCCCCATTCTTTGCAGTTTACTCTAATTGAGTAACCTCAGTGCGGCTTCCCTGGAACTCCGGAAAAGGCCCTTTCAACAGATTTATAGCCTCCGTCACCTCAGCACATATTGACCCACATATCAGGTAATGATGAACACAGTTCCATATAATTTGCTGCAACAACTGAAAAGAGAATTATTGAATCACCCTCTAGGACTTTTCAAGATATTAGATTTTCATAAAATTCCAAGTTCAGTCCATCGCTGCAGTTGCTGATTGTAATTAACTCACCAACAGCAACGTCATGGCATTTAAAATGCCAAATGGTTACCCAACTCTTTTCATCAGTAATCAAAGCATCCCACAAACATTTGATTGGAAATTACAGTCATTCAAACTCTATCGCTCTTCAATTAGGGTCTAATTTGGATCAACCTGTAGCAACACCAATTCAAGCTTGTGCATGGATTATTCATCGGGGGAGGGGAGAACCACCCACACATACACGCGCGCGCGCTCAAGGATCCACTTGGAAGTCAAAAGCACAGTATTTGTTTTTGTGCTTACTGAACAGCCTAAGGACAAATACAGTTCCATGCAGGTAACATGAGCCACAGAACTTGGAGAAAGTGTGATGGAAGCAGAAGCTGCAAATTTTATAATTTCATTGTGAGATGAGAACTGCTTGGAATGGAAATTTGTTCTGAAATTTGTTTTTTAACAATGCCATTTGTTCAAAGATACACGGAGCCTACTGCTAAGGTACAGCTTTTAGGCAATATGGAACTTAAACCACCCACTGCAAATAGTTAGCAACACTTTTCTTGTCTAACCTAGTCTTTCCCTCTTCCTACTCATTCGCCCATCTGCCTTACTACCAGCTGCCCACACAGCGTTTGAAGAACTTTCTAAACAACTAAATACAAGAGAACCAAACCAACTAGCCCCCCCCCCCCCCAAAAAAAAAGATACAAAAGATGTGGTGGGACTCTACTGTCTAGGGACAATAACCAGGTGAGAAGCTTATCTTTCCAACCAACTGTTACTGACGGGAAGGGTGCTGAGAATCCTACCAGGGTGCTGCCTATGGACTCTGCCTGGAGGTTCCAATCAGCCTGACTAGTAGGTGTAGGATATATTTGAAGCTTCCTTCCTAACCCACATCAGCTACTATAAGAGAAGGAACATTCTCTCCATTAGTTCCTGCCTCCAACTCCCCTGCTTTTTGGTTGCTGTGACTGGTGTGTGCCTTTGTTATTCTACACCTCCCTAGGTCTTCTGGATGTTACACAAGCCATACACTTTTCTATTCTCCCCACAACCTGTTTTTGGATCCTCCTCCCCAGTGAATACCTCCCATTGCCTGCCTCTGCTACTGCTCAGGACTTTCCCCAAGCAACAGCAGACTGAAACTGACATAGTTTTTGTTAGTTTCACTGCTGCCCACTGGGTTCAGAATAGCAGCTGCAAAAGAAAAAGCTTTGCACAGAAGCACAAGCAGTGGACATGTCTGCAAATCCAAAACTGATCTGCATTGGTTTACACTCCACTCATGTTTGGAAGATTATTTTAGCAACCATAAGACCTAAAAACTGACTTTTTTTTTTCAGTGAAAACTTAGATTCTGTGGAAGTCTCTCAGGAAAGCTTATTTGCCATAGACAAGGTGATTTTCAAGCCTTGAGAATAGCCAGAATATATTTGGCCAAGGAGAAAAAGGAGTTGTTTAGCAAGACATAAGGGGTGAGGGTATAAAAATGAAGATTACTTACCCATAACTGGAGTTCTTTGAGATGAACTCTGCCTATTCACACTCATGGGATGCTTTGACCTGAAGGGTAGAACTCCAGCTACTAGCAGTGTTGGTGGGAGCGTTGACCTTCCTCCCTCACCCTTTCCGTGAGTGAACGAATGCTGAATATGCTGGGCGAGGGTACTGTCACAGTTTCCTGTAATTCCCCTCTGTGATCTACCAATGGCAGCCACTCAAACTTCTTCTGGCTCTCAGCCATTACTTACCTTGGTGGAGACCCACGTATCATTCCCTCCTGACTGGGGCACTTCCAGGCTGCAGAATTCTCTGCCTACACTGCTACTGTCCCCAGCAAGCCAGACTTCCTAAACAGACCAGCACCTTTGCTTTGCTTTCTCGCCAACGGCTATCAACAGCATAACTGCCGCAGTTACCAGTTACCACCCACCTCTTTCTAGGCAAGCACACTTATTCTTAAGGTGAAAGCATTACAAAGAAATCTTATTAAAAACAATAAAAGAACCTACAGACGGGCTAAAAGCTTACCAGAGGTCACCCTAACTCCAACCTCGTGCTCTAGTAGATGTGAGTCCTTCAAAACCCACAAATGGGTTTTCCCCAAGGTTACAAGTTCATCACTTTCTCAGACTCAGAACCAGATTCACCAGCTGGGCAGTTCATCCATTTCTTTATACAGCTTGGGCCTTTGATCTCCAGTCCCCAGCAAAAACCTTCTCCTCAGGGCATAGCTTCAAAAGGCACGGCTTTTGCATAACCAGTGAGGAATTTTCATTAACCGTCCCCTATGAATTCCCCAAGAAATCCACTTAACACTTATTGTCCCAAAAGTACATTTCTTGTCTGGCACATTTTCAATATAATCCTTTGAACTCCCAAGTCTCATATCACATCTCCCCTCTAGAGAGGTTACGTATAAACCTGGACCACAATAATACATATTTGCATTTAACACAAAGGACCCCAAATACATTTAAATTTAATTCAGGAAGGTCTCCCAAGGATATTGCAGGAAATTGCCATATCTGTCACAGGTATAAAAGGGGAGTGGGCACTCCAGCTATTCAGTTCCTTCCCCTGGGCCCTGGTTCTTTTGGTAAGCAGGACTCCAAGGAGAAGGAAAAGGTGGGTGGGGAGTGTAAATATGCAGAATTCACCTCAAAGGACTCCAGTTACAGGTAAGTAACCTTCATTTCTTTGAGTGTCCTCTGCATAGTCCCACTCACAGATGAACTAACAAGCAGTAATTCAGACCCAGGATGGGGGAAACATGGAGTCCTAATCAAATAAGGACTGCAATACTACCTCACCAAATTTTGCATCTGATATAGGTTCTAAGTTTAGTGAGTAATGCATAGTAAATGTGTGGACTGTACTCCACATTGTTGTGCTGCATATTTCTATTAAAGGCATAAGTCCAGGGAATGCCACAGAAGCTGCTTTTGATCCAGCAGAATGAGCTTTAATTCCCTCAGGAAGAGGGAGATCCATTATCTTATCAGCTTTTCTTAATACATAGTCTAACCCAGCAGTTCTCAAATTGTGGGTCGGGACCCCAATGTGGGTCACGATCCCGTTTTAATGGGGTCACCAGGGCTAGTGTTAGATTTGCTGGGGCCCAGGGCTAAAGCTGACACCCAAGGGTTTGAGTCCTGGGTGGTGGGGGTCAGGTTACAAGACCCCCACCTGGGGCAGCAGGGCTCAGGCGGGCTCAGACTTCAGTCCACCCTCCTGAGGTAGTGTAGTAATTTTTGTTGTCAGAGGGGGGTCACAGTGCAATGAAATTTCAAAACCGCTGGTCTACTCCATCTTGAAAGAGTCTGAACAGTGACAGCTCTCCCTTTATTCCTCTTTTCATATTAGAGGAATTTGGAGATTGATCGAAATAGAAAGCTAACGCCCTTCTAACATCTAGTGCACATAATATAGCCCCACTCTCTTGCATGTGAGGTTTGGGAAAAAATACCAGTAGTAATATAGATTGATGTATATGAAAAGCTGATATTATTTGTGTAAGAATCTTGGGCGTGTAGAGAATTACTTTATCCTCCTGAAAAACAGTCAGTCAATGGTAGGTCCACCATTAGCACTTTTAATTCACTTATGTACCTTGCTGAAGGAATAGCCATCAAGGTGACTATCTTAATAGATAAATAGAACGAAGTACAACTCTACATAGACAATTAATTAAATATCTGTTTGAACCTAAGCATTATGTTTAAATGCCAAGATGGTACAGGATTCCTGAATGGTGGATATAGATTAACACCTTTCCAGAATCTTGAGTAGGCCTGGAAGCATCAATTTTTATTAGTAAACGTTGGTAAACTTTGATTTCACCATACACACACAAACCAACGAAAAATACTTCCACTGATAATTGAAATTTACATAAGGGGCAAAGTACGAAAAATGCTGCTTGAGCACATATTTGAGTTTCATTTAAAGATATTTACTTTGTATATTTTGACACATGATGTTGACAATTTGTGGTTTAACAGTTATAAAGCTTTAACTTTTTGAATCTCAACCCCTACGTTCATTAAAAATTGTGTGGAATCTTTCCTTGAATTAATACATACATTTTGCACTTCTAGAGAACAAGACTGTTCTAGTAGACCCAGAGTCTCTGCCCCCCACGTAGTTAGGTGAAACCACTAAAGAGCAGAATGGTACACAAATTTCTTTTTTTCCTGTGTCAACAAGTCCAATATTAATGGCAAAAGTTTGTATAACCACAGATGAACTAAATCTGGATATCACTGCTTCCTGTCCCACAAAAAGCACAATCAAAATTACTCTGGGATTCTCTTGTTTTATTTTAGCAACCTTTGAATGAGGGGAAATGAGGCAAAACGCATATATAAGCTCTTGATCCCTGAGCTTGAGCCTTTGTCTCTGGCCTTGTCTACACTATGACTTTAATTCGGATTTAGCAGCGTTAAATTGAATTAACCCTGCACCCATCCACACAACAAAGCCATTTATTTCGAAATAAAGGGCTCTTAAAATCGATTTCTGTACTCCACCCCGACGAGCGGAGTAGCACCGAAATCGATATTGTCATTTCGAATTAGGGTTAGTGTGGCCACAATTTGATGGTATTGGCCTCCAGGAGCTATCCCACAGTGCACCATTGTGACCGCTCTGGACAGCAATCTGAACTCGGATGCACTGGCCAGGTAGACAGGAAAAGCCCCGCAAACATTTGAATTTTATTTCCTGTTTGCCCAGCGTGGAGAGCACAGGTGACCACAGATAGCTCATCAGCACAGGTAACCATGCAGGCCGATAATCGAAAAAGAGCACCAGCATGGACCGTACAGGAGATACTGGATCTGATCGCTATATGGGGAGAGGATTCAGTGCTAGCAGAACTTCGTTTGAAAAGACGAAATGCCAAAACTTTTGAAAAAATCTTCAAGGGCATGATTGAGAGAGGCTACAATAGGGACTCAGATCAGTGCCGCGTGAAAGTCAAGGAGCTCAGACAAGTCTATCAAAAAAGAAAGGAGGCAAACGGTCGCTCCGGGTCAGAGCCGCGGACATGCCGCTTCTACGCCGAGCTGCATACAATTCTAGGGGGGGCCGCCACCACTACTCCACCTCTGACCGTGGATTCCGAGGCGGGGATAGTCTCATCAGCTACACCTGAGGATTCTGCGGACGGGGAAGAGGAGGAGGAGGAGGACGAGCTTGCAGAGAGCACACAGCACTCCGTTCTCCCCAACAGCCAGGATCTTTTTCTCAGCCTGACTGAAGTACCCTCCCAAACCTCCCAAGCCAGTATCCAAGACCATGACCCCATGGAAGGGACCTCAGGTGAGTTTACCTTTTAAAATATAAAACTTGTTTTAAAAGCAAGCGTTTTTTAATGATTACTTTGCCCTGAGGACTTGGGATGCATTCGAGGCCAGTACAGCTACTGGAAAAGTCTGTTAACATGTCTGGGGATGGAGCGGAAATCCTCCAGGGACATCTCCATGAAGCTCTCCTTCACAAGGTTTCTGGGCAGTGCAGCCTTATTCCGTCCTCCATGGTAGGACACTTGACCACGCCATGCTAGTAGCAAGTAATCTGGTATCATTGCATGACAAAGCCTGGCAGCGTATGGTCCCGGTGTTTGCTGGCATTCAAGCAACAGCCGTTCTTTATCTCGCTGTGTAATCCTCAGGAGAGTGATATCGCTCATGGTAACCTGGTTGAAATATGGGAATTTAATTAAGGGGACAGAGGTGGCCCTTCCTACTGAGCTGTTTGCCTGTGGCTGAAAAGAAATCCTTCCCTGCAATTAGCCAAGCGCGGGGGGGGGGGGGGGGGGGGGGGGAATTGGCCCTGAGCTTTTCGCGTTTGGCTAGCAGGGATCTTCCCTGATACCAGCAACGTGGGGGGGGGGGGAGTGTAAAGTGATCATCCCAGAGAATTCATGGCAGGGTTGGGGGTATTAGTTTGGTTCCTGCAGGGATCTTCCCTGATACCAGCCACACGGTGGGGGGAGGGATAAAGCGATCATCCAGAGAAATGAACCCTTCCCGGCCAGCCCACGTTGATGTTGGTGAAACATCCCTTGTGATCCACAAATGCTTGCAGCACCATTGAAAAGTACCCCTTGCGGTTTATGTACTGGGTACCCTGGTGCTCTGGTGCCAAGATAGGGATATGGGTTCCATCTATCACCCTACCACAGTTAGGGAATCCCATTGCAGCAAAGCCATCCACTATGACCTGCACATTTCCCAGAGTCACTACCTTTCATAGCAGCAGCTCAGTGATTGCTTTGGCTACTTGCATCACAGCAGCCCCCACAGTAGATTTGCCCACTCCAAATTGATTCCCGACTGACCGGTAGCTGTCTGGCATTACAAGCTTCCACAGGGCTATCGCCACTCGCTTCTCAACTGTGAGGGCTGCTCTCATCTTGGTATTCTGGCGCTTCAGGGCAGGGGAAAGCAAGTCACAAAGTTCCATGAAAGTGCCCTTATGCATGCGAAAGTTTCGCAGCCACTGGGAATCGTCCCACACCTTCAACACTATGCAGTCCCACCATTCTGTGCTTGTTTCCCGGGCGCAGAATCAGCGTTCCACAGATAGAACCTGCCCTATTAACAACATGAGCTCCAAAGCACTGGGGCCCGCAGAAAAGAGAATTCTGTGTCCACGTCCATGTCCTCATCACTCTTGTCGCTGCGCTGCCATCGCTGCCTCCTCCTCTCCTCATTTTTCTGGTCCTGGTTCAGCATAAACTGCACGAGAACGTGCGAGGTGTTTACAATGTTCATGACTGCTGTCTTGAGCTGAGCGGGCTCCATGCTTGCCGTGGTATGGAGTCTGCTGTGTTCACCCAGGAAAAAAGGTGCGAAATGGTTGTCTGCCGTTGCTTTCATGGAGGCAGGGGTGAGGCTGTACCCAGAACCACCTGCGACAATGTTTTTTGCCCCATCAGGCACTGGGATCTCAACCCAGAATTCCAATGGGCGGGGGAGACTGTGGGAACTATGGGATAGCTATGGGATAACTACCCACAGTGCAACGCTCCGGAAATTGACGCTAGCCCAGGTACATGGACGCACACCGCCGAATTAATGTGCTTAGTGTGGCCGCATACATTCGACTTTATACAATCTGTTTCCAAAATTTGAATTCTGTAAATTCGGATTAGTCCCGTAGCATAGACATACCCTCTGCCTGCTCACAAGCAGAATCTTTAAGAACATAAGAACGGCCATACTCGGTTGGACCAATGGTCCATCTAGCCCACTATCCTGTCTCCAATAGCAGCCAGTGCCAAATGCTTCAAAGGAAATAAACAGAACCTGGCAAACAGAGTGATCCATCCCCTGTCATCCAGTCCCAGCCCAGTCTGAGGCTTAGGGACACCCAGACATGGGGTTGCATCCCTGACCATCTTGGCTAATGCTATTATATGAGCTATCCTCCATGAACGTAGCTAATTTTTTTCTGAACCCAGTTATCATTTTGGCCTTAACATCCCCTGGCAAGGGGTTCCACAGGTTGACTGTGTGTTGTGTGAAGAACACAGTATTCAAGGCATTTGTATATCATGGATTTATATGGTGACATTATGATATTTTCTGTCTTATCCCTTTCAGATTAGGCCTGAATAAAGACTAGGAGTGGTTTGGTCATTACAAAAGCTAAACCTAATTTCCCCAATACTAATTTCCCCCTACTGTTACTCACACCTTCTTGTCAACTATCTGAAATGGGCCACTCTCATTACTGCTTCAAAAGTTATTTTTCCTCCCTTGGTATTCTGCTGTCAATTGAATTGTCTCATTAGACTGACCTCACACTTGGTAAAGCAAATCACATCTTTTCATGTATTTATACCTGCTCCTGTAATTTCCACTCCATGCATCTGATGGTGTGTGTTCTAGCTCATGAAAACTTATGCCCACATAAATTTGTTAGTCTCTAAGGTGCCACAAGGGCTCCTTGTTGTTTTTGCTAATACAGACTAACACCGCTACCACACTGAAACCTTTTCATAATGATTCCCAACATTGTTAACTTTTTGGACTGATGCTGCATGTTGAGATATGTTTTCAAAGAAATATCCACAATGATTCCACAATCTCTTTCTTGAGTGGTAACAGCTAAATTAGACCCCATCATTTTGTATGTATAGTTGAGATTATGTTTTCCAATGTGGATTACTTTGCATTTATCAACATTGAATTTCATCTGTCATTTTATTGCCCTGTCACCCAGTTTTGTGAGATCCCTTTGTAACTCTTCACAGTCAGCTTTGGACTTAACTATCTTGAGAAATTTTGTATTGTCTGCAAACTTCACCACCTCACTGTTTAACCCCTTTTCCACATCATTTATGAATATGTTGAAACGCACTGGTCCCAGTACAGATCCTTTGGGGATGCTGCTATTTACTACTCTGCACTGTGAAAACTGACCATCTATTCCTACTCTTTGTTTCCTACCTTTTAACCCCATGAGAGGATCTTTCATTTTTCCCCATAACTCCTTACTTGAGTTAAAAGCCTTTAGTGAGGGACATTGTCAAAGACTTTCTGAAAGTCCAGGTACACTATATCACCCTTGCTACATGTTTTTTGACACCTTCAAAGTTGTCTGAATTTTACAAACGCTCTGATGCTTCTTGTTGATGCTGGAGGCATAAACAAAACAAAAAAATCTCTTAGGGGTTCCTCACAAGCTGAAGAGGTGTGATACCACTTCCTCTTTCAGCAACCAGTTGTGTATTTGAGATGTTGACTCACTCAGATGGTCTACTAACGTATTTAGTTCCCCGCTACATGAATTGCTCTCAGGTGAATCTTGTGTGTTATACAACAATTCCATAAAGACATTACCTCTCTGCACAATTCTAGAGCAATGGTTTTCAAACTTTTTTTCTGGGGACCCAGTTGAGGAAAACTGTTGATGACCACAACCCAACGGAGCTGGGGATGAGGGTTTGGGGTGTGGGAGGGGCTCAGGGCTGGGGTAGGGGTGCAGGAGGGGGTCAGGGCTCTGGGCTGGGGCTGCAGACTCTGGGGTGGGGTCAGGGATGAGGAGTTTGGGGTGCAGGAAGGGGTTCCAGGTTGGGGATTGGGACACGGACTTACCTCCGGCGGCTCCCGGTCAGCAGCGCAGCTGGGGTGCAGAGGCAGGCTTCCTGCCTGTCCTGGCACCACGGACTGTGCTGGGCCCTGGAAGCAGCCAGTAGTGAGTTCCGCTCCTAGGCGAAGGCGCACAAGCAGCTTCACGCAACTCTCACCCGCAGGCACCAGCCAATGGGAGTGCAGAGGTGGTGCTTGGGGCGGGGGCAATGCGCAGAGCCCAGAGGCCCCCCTGCCTAGAAAGAAGCCTGACCTGCTGCTGGCCGCTTCCAAGGCACAGCACGGTGTCAGAAAAGGTAGGCACTAGCCTTAGCTGGGCAGCACCACCAACAGGACTTTTAACGTCCCAGTCAGCAGTGCTGACCAGAGCAAGGCGACCCAGTGCCTGACATGTACTGGGTTGTGACCCACAGATTGAAAAACACTGCTCTAGAGAATGGGTTCTCCCCTTGCCTGTTTACATAATATAATGCTGCCTTGTTGTCAGTCATCATTTGAACCACAGTGTCTTACACAAGGCAGAAGTGATTTTAAAGCCCATCTTATTGCTCTCAATTCCAGAGCACTGAAGTTTCTCTCTCCTGGTGACCATGCCCCCTGATTATCAGATTGTTACCCAAATAAGTCCCCCATCCCAGAGTAGATACATCTCTGGTAACTATTAATGATGGCATAGAAAGAGTGAATGCTATACTCTCTTACATTTAGACCCTTCCATCCATCACTTTATGTTGTTCACATCTGCTGTAGAATTTTGAATTTTTGATGCATGTCTATGCCTGATTTGTAGCTGATAAATAACCAGTGCTGTAGTTCCCTCAGTCGGAGGGATGGTCACTGATGTGGTCAATGCTGAAAGACCCATCAATCAAAGGGGAGAGGAATAACATCTGTTGTAGAGACTGCAGGAGCAGAAGTACAGTTGATTTTATTTTTTACAAACCTTTCTTTGGAAAGAAAGGCTTTGACCACCGCGAAGTCCAGTATGGTCCCTATGAAAGGAATCCTCCGTGCTGGACAGTGCTTTTTCCCAATGTATGCGTAAATCCAGATTGGCAAAAAATAAACATATCTGCTTTACATCCTATGTAATATTTTCTTCCTTGATAATACTTTTATTAGCCAATAGTCTAGGTATGGATATACAAAAATCCCACTTCCTTACGTATGCTGCCAAAGACAGATATTCTGTAAATACTACTCATGGGAGAATCCTGCAGCACTGCGTATGCTCAGAATTCGTGTGCCCCACACACTCTTCCCCCCCCCCCAGAAAATACATTCTGCTGGAAAGGCGCTGGAGTTACTCCTTTTGCCCACCAGGGCTGCTGTAGCTTCAGAACAAAGAGCAGCCGTTGGGACAGGAGAACAGGGTATAGGGACACAGAGGAGGGGGGTGCAGGGATACATAGGATGGGGCCTGGCTGGCTGAGTGGGAGTGCAGGGACACATGGGGACAGGGGCGGATGCGCCTGACTGAATGAGAGAGGCTAGGGATCAACCAGGATCTGCATGGTGGAGGCTCCCTAACAACCCCTTCCCACCCCAAAAAACAAAAACACAACCCTGTTCCATACTTCTCCCACCCACACCCAACAATCCTCCAAGTTCACAACCAGGCTCCTTCCCAGAAATTACTTCCCTCTCCCTCAGCTCCTCCGTTACCCCTGACTCCCCCAAGCCTTTGCACTGCTTTTGAGGGGTGTGAGAAATAAATTTCTGTATTGTAGTTTAAATAAATTACATAGAGTTCTGTATTAATATGTCTAATAAGAAACCTACGCCAAAAAACATTTCCTGAATCTCTTGTGTTGTCTGTATTGTAACAGATATCTACTGAGATATATTTTGAAATAAATTACCCAAATTATTGAAACTGGCATGATTATACTGTGTTATTTTGACAGCAAAACATGCAGAATTTTAAAATACTGTGTGCAGAATTTTTAATTTTTTGGCTCAGAATTCCCCCGGGAGTAAAATACCCTTGGAACCAAGGACAGATCAAAACATAGGACTCTGTACTGAAAGCAGTTCTCTCTACCATAAAACTTAGATACCTGTGCACACGTGGTCTTATTGAAATATGTATCTTTTAAATCCAAAGGTGCAAGCCAACCCTGGAGGGGAAGAGAAGGGGCTTATGGAAGCTAGAGACAACATGCGGAAACAAAATTTTTATAAAATTGTTTCATTTTCTGAGATCTAAAATGGAGCCAAAGACACCATCTTTTTTCAGAATCAAGAAATAATGCAAATAAAAACCTCTCCCTTTGTGCTTATGAGGGATGCCTTCTCTTGCCCCTGATTGCAACAGGAAACTGATCTCCTCCCTCAGCAGGCTCTCTTGAATTGCATCCCTGACTGGGGGGGCAGAAAGGGATAGACTTGGAATAAGAAAGGGTTTTGAACAGCATGGAGTAATCACATGCATTCTTCTCTAGAATCCACCTGTTTGATGTTATCGATTGCCCTGACAGTAAAATGGGAAAAGCAGTCCCCAAATTGGTGGGGAGGGGCATAAGTGTTTAATAACACTGGACTGCAGCTCTGTGTCCTCATGTAAAAGCTGTTGTCTTGAAGAAAGTATAGACCATAAGAACAACCATACTGGGTCAGACCAAAGGTCTATCGAGCCCAATATCCTGTCTTCTGACAGTGGCCAATGCTAGGTGCCCCAAAGGGAGTGAACAGGTAATCATCATGTGATCCATTCCCTGTCGCTCATTCCCAGCTTCTGGCAAGCAGAAGCTAGGGACACCATTCCTGTCCATCCCGAAAAATAGCCATTGATGGACCTCCATGAATTTATCTAGTTATTTTTTGAACCCTGTTATAGTCTTGGCCTTCACAAAAATCCGTTGGTAAAGAGTTCCACAGGTTGACTGTGCACTGTGTGAAAAAATACTTCCTTTTCGTGGTTTTAAACCTGCTGCCTATTAATTTCATTTGGTGATGCCCTAGTTCTTGTGTTATGAGAAGGAGTAAATAACACTTCCTAAATTTACTTTTTCCACACCAATCATGATTTTACAGACCTCTATCATATCCCCCCTTAGTTGTCTCTTTTCCAAGCTGAAAAGTCCCAGTTTTATTACTCTCTCCTCATATGGAAGTTGTTCTATACCCCTAATCATTTTTGTTGCCCTTTTCTGAACCTTTTCCAATTCCAATATATCTTTTTTGAGATAGGGTGACTACATCTGCATGCAATATTCAAGATGTGGGTGTACCGTGGATTTATATAGAGGCAATATGATATTTTGTCTTATCTATCCTTTTCTTAATGACTCCCAACATTCTGTTCACTTTTTTGACTGCCGCTGCAGATTGAGTGGATGTTTTCAGAGAACTATCCACAATGACTCCAAGATCTCTTTCTTGGTAACAGCTAATTTAGACCCCATCAGTTTATATGTACAGTTGGGATTATGTTTTCCAATGTGCATTACTTTGCATTTATCAACACTGAATTTTATCTGCCATTTTATTGCCCAGTCACCCAGTTCTGAGAGATCCTTTTGTAGGTCTTTGCAATCTGCCAGGGACTTAATCTTGAGTAATTTTTTATCATCTGCAAACTTCACTACCTCACTGTTTAAACCCTTTTCCACATCGTTTATGAATATGTTGAAACGCACTGATCCCAGTACAGACTCCTAGGCGACACCACTATTTACCTCTCTCCATTCTGAAAACTGACCATTTATTCCTACCCTTTGTTTCCTATCTTTTAACCAGTTACCAATCCATGAGAGGACCTTCCCTCTTATCCCATGACAGCTTACTTTGCTTAAGAGGCTTTCGTGAGGGACCTTGTCAAAGGCTTTCTGACAATCTAAGTACACTATATCCACTGGATTCCCCTTATCCACATGCTTGTTCACCCCCTCAAAGCATTCTAGCAGATTGGTGAGGCATGATTTCCCTTTAAAAAAACCATGTTGACTCTTCCCCAACAAATTATGTTCATTTACGTGTCTGGCAATTTTGTTCTTTACTATAGTTTCAACCAGTTTGCCCAATACTGAAGGCAGGCTTACAGGCCTGTAATTGCCAGGATCACCTCTGAAGCCCTTTTTAAAAATTGGCCTCAGATTAGCTGTCCTCTAGTCATTTGGTACAGAAGCTAATTTAAATGATAGGTTATAGACCACAGTTAGTAGTCATTAGTAGTAGCAGACATTGTAGTTGCAGGTTTCCCCTTATTATTATGATGTTTAAAGGACCTCTTCTTTTGCTGATGTTGCAGTTATGAGAATAATGTTGAGGCTAATAATTCCTTCTGATATGAGTAAAGAGGAATGAAGAATGTGCGGATCGTCTCTGACAGTGGAACAGATGACAATCACTTAATTGTAAGAGGGGGAAAAAAACAAAGATCTAGCCATAGATCTAACATCTTTCATTTTCTCCAGCCCTTCAGCTGTCTGTCCACTAAACAACCCATATCCTTCAAACAGAAGATCCTCAATTCTGATCCTTGTCTCAGTAGGAAGACCCACCTATCTCAGCAAAGCAGGCCTTCTTAAAGAAATAAGGAAACAACAGGCTATTGCTCAGGCCGAAGCAGCTGATGAGTCAGATGTAGCCCTCAACTGATACTTAGCAACATTCTGCCCTTATATCAAAAGAGCATTTGCTAATTTTCTGTGCTCCTCAGGCAGAATATTCATGAAGACATCATCTTTCCCCACAGATGTTATTGATATCTCACCATCACAACTTGATAGCTCGCTATTCTCATGCCTAAAGCGGCTGAGGAAAATACTTATGTTTCAAAAACATCCAGTCTCTTCCAGTCTATTAGAAGGAGTAGAATTAACTTGAGCACTCTGATTTGTGCATCGCAGCATCTACCACCAGTGAATTAGGATAAGGGTGAGTATGAAACACCACAAGACCTTCCTGTACAGTTTATCAGCCTATTTTGACATAGGCTGAGCTGATGAGGATGTAATCCAAGTTGTTTTTGCAGGTTGACAGTCCTTCCAATAAAAGGAAGTATAACTTTGTCAAGTAGCTCCTCCTAAAATGTCAAATACAGGATGTAAAGCTTCCTCAATATGAATCAAAGGAATCTATAATGTCCTTGAATTCTGACTCACTAGTTGACAGAAGAGCATTGCACCATATGAAGATGATGAAGCCAAACCCCTAGCCTTTCATTTGGAGAAGTAAAGTCCCTCAAGTCTGGATCTGACTCTTGAATCTTCATTACTTATTCTTCCTCTGACAAACATCTGTTACAAATGTAGAAGATCTAGTAGGACTTTGATGGACCACTGGATCCAACTCCTTTGGATCCAAAGCTTGAATCCCTTCATGGTACCAAGTCAGCAAAGGTGTATTAATATACATTGGAATTTCCTGATGAGGTACAGAAAACCAATAAAACATCCTAAACCAAGCAGGGGATTGCTGCTCCAGCCAAAACTCCACACGCTGGTCCAACTGAAAATACCTTTGACCATACAGATACAGAACAAGTAACCAAGTCTGCTTATAAGATTTCTTCTTTAGATTCATTTTCTGATCTAGACCCATTCTTGGTTCAGAGGGAACTGGAGATAGTAACCTTCTATGCTGAATGAAGGATATGGAGATAAACCTTTTTTCTGGAGATCCAAAAGGAGTCTTTGGTGGTAGAATTACAAGAAATATTCTAACCTAATCTATCCTCCTCCACTTCTCTGGAGGACTATCTATTTGAATTGGTGCCAGTAAAATCTCAGGTTTCTGTTCCAGTGACACACGTGCATTCACTAGCAACCAAGGCAGATGCAGAGCCAATCGACGAATCTGTGCCGTAACCATTGTCCTGCTGTCTGGAGTGGCTCTGAACTGTAAGTGCCAATCTCCGATCAGACCGTCAGAAAACAGGGCAGACACCCAAAACTGGTGGTACAGTTTATAATTTGATTTCACCATGCCAACAACAAATGTGAACTCCTGGATCACTATATTAGTTTTACCACTGAGTCACAGACAGTACCCTTAAGACTCTCCAGCATGTCTTACCACCCTGACAAACTGGACTTAGTGATAATGGTTACATAAACCAAAAATCACACCATTTCAGGTTACCAACCCCAAAGGGTTGGTCACTTACCTCCATTAGCATAGGAGTGAATTAGTTTGAACCTATACTAACACTTAACACTTCTTTAATATTCACATACAAGTGAATTGTCCCGAGACTGGCATGTGCTGGCATTGGCATGTCAGCATCACAACCTTCATCCATAGCAGTACCAGGTTCTTGGATCCTCAGTATTTGGAGTCGTATCCTCAGCCTACATAACAGGTTGTTTCATCTTCTCTTTTTGATCCAGCTCTTCTGTGTCCAAAACAATCAGATCTGAAGTGTCTCCCGATTTTAGACGGAGTCTCCTTACTGGGGCCAGGTTCTTTAAATACACTCAGACTTGGTGGGCATAGATTGCCCCCTAACAAGGAGGCCGACAACAACAAGGATGGAGTCCTTTGCAGTCATTATAATAGCCTTGTTCTTCTCTTGTGGATTGGCCCTAGAGACAGTCTGATAACACTAGGTACTGTATGTATGCAATAGTCTTGATCTTTGGATTCTTTCCTCTAACAGATTCCTTAGTACTCGGTGCCAAAGATGCAGATTTACTTTTCCTTCCTACATACTTGCTCAGACTATGGCAGTCTCTGAGACTTGTTGGAGGTTTGCTGTCTCTCAGTTCCAGTCAACTGTGCTGACAGAGCTTTTTGGAGTAAGATGGCCTGAAGCCTCTTCTGTCTTTCCTTCTTCGCTCACGTCATGAAGGTCAAGCAAAGCAAACATTTTGAAGGGAAATGCCCTTCACTCAAACACGATAAACATCTTGCATGTGTATCGGACACCAGAAACACAGCTGGACATGAAATGCATCTCTTAAATCTGGGCTTTTTTGTCTTCGGTTATGCCATCTTGGCACTAAAGACTTTTCTAAGTTAAATCTAAAATTATAACTAACTAAACTAACTAGTAATTGTGCAGTCTGGCAGTATTCCAGAACTGTTCCACTTTCGTTCAGCCACTCATGGTTGGAAGGAAATTAGGCAGCTGGAATACCATCCCCTTTTATACCTTGGCCCAGAAACATTTGACATTTACTAAGGGAAAGGGTAAGGAAGGCATTGAAGCCTGAGTTCTACTGCTCAGGCTGTACCAGTCAGAGCATCCCATGAGTGATAATATGCAGAAGACACTCAAAAAAGAGCGAGATTTAGGTGAGATAGTGGAATAGTACCCCAAGAGAGGAGAAATATCACTTGGCATATTTAAACTAGTCTGGAGAAAGCACTAGAAAAATCTAACCCCCCCTTGCACTGGCCTCCAGGGGATGAACCAGATGAAATTCTGTAAATTAGGGGTAAGACTATTCAGAATGTTGCCTAGTCCAAACACGTCCCAATACCAATCATAAAGGTGATTTTCTTTAGGTAAGAAGAAAATTAGACGATGGAAGAGTTAGTCTACTTGGTAGCCATCACTTAATAGAAAACACACATTACTGAGAACAGTAAGTCCAACATATGGAAAAAATAAAGCGTGAAGATTCCATAAAGTCACACTCAGTATTCACAGATTCAGCAAAATTTTCCTTAGCATATTTACTTCAAGGAAGAGTCTGGTTCTCTCATACAAATTGACAAGATGCCAGTGAGAATGGTTTGGCCACATGCTGGTATTGTTTTCATTAATATATTTAAAGAGGCCAAGATGGTAAGTTGGCTATATTTACTGTTAAGGCTGTCTCACTTTTTCCATTCCTTGGCTAGATCTCCAACTGTGAAGACATGCCTACCCCCAAAAATCACAAGTGTAGCAGACAGAGTCACAATTAACTCTTTATAGTAATTTATTAGTGGGAAGTCAAGTAACAACCGCAATAAATTAGATTCTGGAACACTAGCCCTTTTAGTCCTTGCAATTCCACTAGTGCACTATGTATCTCTTACGAAGATTTCTGAAAGAAGGGGCACGGCCATGATAAATGCAGAAGGAGTTTCAATATTGCATATCACTGCACAGGAGATGGAGCAAGAACTTGTGCCTCCAGTTTTTCCCCACCCAATTCTTGTTTTCCATCTTTTCCATCTGGAAGTCATGCAGGATGAATGGACTATGTCATTGAGATTCTCATTACATACACTTGGAAATTCTGGATAAGGTTCCTTTTGTTACATCATCTCCTTACAGCCTTCATTTTACTTTATAGTCTATAGTAGATCATGACATTGCTACATTCTTATCAGTGTGACTTTTTTTTTTTTTTTTTTTTTTTTTTTTTTTAACTTCTCTCTCCAGTTCTCTCTCCCCCTGCATTGTGGCATCCAACGCTTCCCTTATACCATTTCTTCTTCCAAAAATCCCATGTTATTTCGTTCTTATGTTATTCCCTTAATTTCTCCATTTCCCCCCAGTCACTTACAAAGAGGGGCTGGGAAACTTTACCAGACACCTGATAGAGAACTAAACCCAAACAAAAGAATGATACAAGATATTGGACCATCTAGAAGTAATGTCCAGATCCCCTACCCACTTCAACTGGGAAAGAGGCTGGAATTCCACTTTAAGGTCCTGTCCCTAGATCGTAGTTGAGGCTCCATCTTCTATGGCAAGCGTGCTACCAGGGAGAAGCACATTCTCTCTGTCCGTGTTCTCTATCCTACCCCAGAGGCTCATGGCTGCTACAAGCAGATGTCTCTGCTATTCTACCCATCCCTCACTTCCAGTTTTGGATCTTGGATATTTTCAAGTGCACCTGGCTCCCAACAGCTATAGGTTGGGAAACTGTCATTCACAAAGTTTTCTACCACACTTTTCCTTGGAGCGTAACTGGACACTGCCTTAATTTTTGAATCTACGTTTGCTTCATGTCTTAAAATTCCAGTGGCTGATAGCCAGATAAACTGGCTTAAAGCGCAGCCAAGTTTTTGGGCAGTAATAGGAAACCACCTCCTGGCTGAGCCAGTGAAAATCGTAAGCACTTAATTTTAAATGCAAGTACTTCATTGGCTCAGATGAGTCAATTTCCTTTCACATCTCCTAAATTTTAACCAGCTGATAGAATTAATGGGTCCTCCTAATTTCCTGTGACCTGGAGAATTTAGAAACTCCCCAGGGTACTGAATCTATTCAGCAACTTCAGGCTTTTGGAAGATATAAAGAAATCAGCTGACAGCTTTGCCAAAATAGTGCTTATGCTTTAAAATTAATTGATTACAAAATGTTGTTCTTGTTTGAATTTTTTTTCCTGCAGTCATCTAAAAGCCAAGATAAAGTTGCTGGGATGTCTCTGTAAGTTCAAACAAGCAGTTTACTTCTGCAGAATGTCCTAATGCTTTATAGCAGGGGTGGGCAAACTACAGCGCAGGGGCCACATCCGGCCCTCCAGATGTTTTAATCCGGCCCTCGAGCTCCAGACCGGGAGCGCAGTTGGGAGCTTGCCCTGCTCTGCGCGGCTCCCAGAAGCAGTGGCATGTCCCCCCTCCAGCTCCTACATGTAGGGGCAGCCAAGGGGCTCTGCACAGTGCCCCCGCAGCTCCCATTGGCCGGGAACCGCGGCCAATGGGAGCTGCAGGGGCAGCACCTGCGGACAGGGCAGCATGCAAAGCCGCCTGGCCGCACCTCCATGTAGGAGCCAGAGGGGGGACATGCCGCTGCTTCTGGGAGCTGCTTGAGGTAAGCGCTACCCGGACCCTGCACCCCTGCCCCAGACCTGATCCCCCTCCTGCCCTCTGAACACTTTGGTCCCAGCCCGGAGCACCCTCCTGCACCCCCACCCCAGAGTCCATACAACCAGCCAGAGCTCTCACTCTCCACACCCCAACCCCCTGCCCCAGCCCAGAGCCCTCCTCCTCCCAAACTCCTAATTTCTGGCCCCAACCCAGAGCCTGCACCCCCAGCTGGAGCCCTCAACCCCTCCCGCACCCCAACCCCCAATTTCATGAGCATTCATGGCCTGCCATACAATTTCTATACCCAGATGTGGCCCTTGGGCCAAAAAGTTTGCCCATCCCTGCTCTATAGAAAAGTGTACTTAGAGAGGACAGAAAAAGTAGTGATACTTCACATTTTTAGTACTGTGTGTTAAGAGCTATACAATCATTAGCTAATTAAGCCTCACAAAACATATGTGAGGTGGATAAATAAGTATGGCTATTTTACGGTTCAGGAAACTGAGAAAAAAGCGACTCATCCAAGGCCACACAAGTCCTGGCGAGAACCAGGGCCTCTTGACTGCTGCCCATTCCTCCAGAGCACAGCGCTTCACAAGAGATAAGTTAGATTATGTAGAACATGTTTTATCAAAACAAGACCCACTACCATTTCGATAATAATTGTATCAATATTCTGTGTATATTCCTCTTTAAAAATGTTAAAGATCAATGCATTCAAAGGAAAGACTATTGAATCTAATCTATTTGATAAGATGTGTGCCATTAACTTTGGGGTGGGGGGGGGTTGGAAAGGGATGAATGGGTTAAGGTGGTTTCAACTAAAATTGCAACATTTGCTTTTTTACCATGACGAACAGTTTAAGTAACTTTTATAATTGGATTTTAGGCTTAAACAGATTTCAGTATTTGTGTGAAATGAGTTGTAAATCTTTAATTATTATAATAACCCTTGAAATCATACTAAAAGACATTCCTACACTTCAAGCACCAAAAGATTAATCAGTTTTGACTGTTAGGATAGGCTACTTCTGAGCTATGGAGAGACAAAAAAGCCTCACAAAACCTTTGAACTAAGTTAACAGTGGAAATTTTGAAATCCAAGATAGTTGTACGATTTCTCCAAGTCTTCATAAAAATACCCACCCTTTGATAAGACACCATGAAATGTCATATTTACAATATGAAACAAATGAGCAAAAGTATGTGTGTGTCCAAGTACAAGAATAATCAAGCTTATAATGGAAAGCTAGCTTCAATACGAACTATGGAGCAATAACGTGTCTCACCATGATCAGCTCAGGTAGTAGCCTTCCCAGATCTCCCAGGAATACCCAGGTGTCATTTGCACAATGGTCCTGGGGAGCACTCATTGATCCTTCCTGTGCACTTTTCTCATTTCTTCAATTTTGCTGCAAGTCTTCCAGTGGCTTCATAATTCTTTTTAACATTTTGCTTGTTTGATTATCTTTTTTTCCTGTTTGTAGCACTGTTGTAGCTGTGTTGGTCCCAGGATATGAAAGAGACAGCATAGGTGAGGTAATATCTTTTATTGGACCAACTTCTGTTGGTGGAAGGGACAAGCTTTACAGAGCTCTTTGTCTGATCTGGAGAAAGTAACCAGAGCTAAATACAAGGCGGGACAAACTGTTTAGCGTAGGGGTTTCACACATGCCGTAGGAGACCACTTAAAATGAAGAGGGCAATTAAAGGTTAGCAGACAACAGGGTTTGTTGCACATTGCTGTGATGAGCCCTAAAAAGAGTGTCTCTGCTAAATCCATAGTTTTTAGTGTCCAGCAGAGTTATGAATTTAAGCTCTGAGGCCTGCCTTTTGAAAGTGTTGTGCAGGTTTCCTTTGAGGACCAGGAGTAAGAGGTCAGATATTGAGCAATGGCTTTGTGAAAAGTGTTCAGTCACAGGTGATGGGGTGTTTTTGCCTTTTATCATTTTCCTGTGCAAGTTCATTTGAGAGCATAGTGATTGCCTGATTTCACCCACATAGCTGCTGTTGTTGGGACATTTAGTGCACAGGATGAGGTACACCCCATGTTGTGATAGGCACGTGTAGGACCCATGGATCTTGAAAGGTGCATTGTGGAAGGTGTTGATCATTGTAGCAGTGGAGATACGTCCGCAGGTTTTGAATCTGTTATTCTGGCAGGGTCTGGTGCTGCTTTGAGTTGATGGGTACTGGTCTGTGGGGAGCTTGCTTCTGATGATGAGCTTGGAGAGGTTCGGGGGTTGTTTGAAGGCCAGACGAGGGAGTATGGGAAAGATTTATTTCAGGATGCAGTCTTCCTCAAGTATGAGTCGTAATTGTTTTGTGATACCCCATATGGGTTCCAGTGTGAGGTGGTCAGGGACAACTAGGGGTGAGCAGTTAGTGGGTCCCGTCCCCACCCGCCCTGAAGCAGGTTCCATAATGCGAGCGAGCTCTCTGGTGGAGTGTCCTTATTTAGTGAAGGCAGTTTTACTTATATTTAGGTGTGTATTCCAGAGCTTGTGTGTATCTTTTTCCACAGCAAACTAGTAAAAATACTATCATCCAGCACCCAGAAACAATCAAAAAACCTAGTATGGACTAGAGCAGGTGTAGGCAACCTATGGCACGTGTGCCGAAGGCGGCACGCGAGCTGATTTTCATTGGCATTCACATTGCCCAGGTCCTGGCCACCAGTCCGGGGGCTCTGCATTTTAATTTAACTTTAAATTAAGCTTCTTAAACATTTTTAAAACCTTATTTACTTTACACACAACAATAGTTTAGTTATAGATTATAGACTTATAGAAAGAGACCTTCTAAAAATGTTAAAATGTACGACTGGCACGCGAAACCTTAAATTAGAGTTTCATTCTTCATCCGAAGAAGTGGGCTGTAGCCCACAAAAGCTTATGCTCTAATAAATTTGTTAGTCTCTAAGGTGCCACAAGTACTCCTGTTCTTTTTTTAAATTAGAGTGAATAAATGAAGACTCGGCACACCACTTCTGAAAGGTTGCCGACCCCTGGACTAGAGACTAATCAGTAGCATTACATGACATCCATGCCAACAACCTACTGTGAGCCATTAGGACTGCCTTCAACTCTGAGCACATATGAAAACATGTCAGGGCATCTCAGTTTTCATGAATATCCTATACAGTAACCCTTAATTATACATATATTTTTAAAAAGAAAACCTAGACATCATAGCAGCCCATATGCCTCATCTCAGTTATACCGAATAGCTGTTTTCATATGGCATTTCAGTATTTCAGGAAGAAATACTTTGAATATTTAAGTCATTATACTGAGCATGCATTTGCTGACACATTAAGGTAACTACTGTGGAAGCAGAGCAAGGCCTGACATACTACAATATGGTTATTACACCACACCTTACAAAGAACAAAGTAATCCACACACTAACTATTTTTCTCAGTGAAGTAATGCAAAGCTTCATGTCCCTCCTCAGTCTTGCCACTACTGACATGAAAGCCTTTTCTGTAGCTACCTGGTAAGTGGAACAGGCTTTACTTCTCAAATCTCACCTGAAAACCTCCCTTGTTTATGCCCTCCTAATGCCTCTGTTTAACTAAAGCATTCTGGGAGGCATAGCTTCCATGAAAAACATAAAAAGAGTAAAGTTTCCCTATAAATAGTTTATGTAACATCATCTTCTGGTTTTGTTGCTCTTCTTCAAACTGAACTGGAGTTCCCAAGTTATAAATTGTCACAGTATGTTGCATTTGACCACTGGCTCTTGAAGCAGATTACATTCACCACATTTGAACCAGAGACAGTGCAAATACAGAGCACAGATCTGTATAACTTGGACTATTGCCAGTTTAGTCTCATGAATCCACTAAACCATTTTGGAGATGAACCAAGTCTGGAAATTTTAAGGAGCCAAATAGCTGCTTTTGGGGACAGAACAATATATATGTAACATCACTAACGATCAGCTGAGAGAGTTGAAAATATTCATCTTCATTTTAGAAAGGTTAGCTGTTTTGAGAACAGGCTTAGCAAATCTAGAAGTTGAGATTCAATAAAATCACCTGGGATACTCTTACATAGTAGAAGCTCTTCTCACTGCAGCAAAGCTCATGGTTTTACCACACCTCACAGTTTTAATGGAGGGAGGAATTACATGTTCCCCATACCTATATTTGTAACCATCAGAGCAGCAGCAGCTCTTTCTTAGTTCCACACTGCTATTCTAACTGGTGATCCAGGGATGCACTGGGGGCAGAACTCTGGGCAGGAGCCGGCCTAGCTGTGGCTGTGATAGCAATATAATTAGTCTCTCCTTGCTCTCCATGCCCACAGCACCAGATCATACCAGTGGCCCAGCAGAATGAAACTGACAAAGATAATGCCACTTCTGCTGTTACCACTGGGAAATGAGCTATGAGCAGGAGCACAGGTTAAATAAGTATAAGGACAAACAGAGAAGGTAGAAAGGGAAGGGAAGAAAATAGAAGGGGGCTTAGCAGCAAATCAGAGTTTAGGACCAAACACAGATCCTCATCCCCTGGGGTAAAACAGCCTTGCACTCAGTCCCTAGAAGGAAAGGCGTGATTACCATAATTCTTTTGGAAACTCATCTGTGATCTCCAATCCTCTAGCAATCGGAGGGTCTCTACAAGGCGTGTTGGTGAGGATAGATATTAAGTACTAAAAGGGAATCCAGGAAGACCTATGAATAAAAAGGTGAGAGAAATTCCAAACCAAGGCAAAGACAAAAACCCATAAGACACTAGTGAAAGAAAGGGAATCGCAATGTGTAATTTTAGGGGGAGGGTTATATCTGAGTTTTTCCAATGTCCAGCCCAATGGTAGTTAGTAAAAAACAAAAAAAATCAAACTTCTCCCCAGTAACTTTTTATGATCTCGTTCTTGGGGGAGGGGGACGGGGACACACACACACACACACACTAAATGGTCTCAAGGGAGCCTGGAAATAATTACTTTGGGCTTCTAAAGGGGGTGGGGAATATAATGAAGGTGAAGAGGCAGGCATATGCTTTAGGTAGCTATTCACCTAATAGGAAAAGACTCCTAAAAGATGGAGATATCGCTGGGTACCACCTGAATCACAAAAGCAAAATGTTGAGTTTGGGAAAGAACTCTGTGTTGCTTCTGTGGCCCACATTTCTGCACTGAAGATTATTATTACAGTAATTGCAGTACCAGTGGTGTTACCGTAGTGCCTAGGGGACCTAGTCATAAACCAAGCCCCACAGTGCTAGGCACACTACAAAACCAATCCTGACAAAATAGTACCTAATGCCTCGCTTATAGTCTCCCCAGTGCTGGTGATTCCATAACCTCCCCATGAAGCTAATTCCATAGCCCCAATTATTCTAATAATCCACGAACTGTTTCCTAATTAACTTTAGTTTACCCTGCTGCTATTTAAAGAGTCACTGACACCTGCAATATCCACCACAAAACAGGTGAAACAACATTCCCTGGGTTGACTGATAGTCTAGAGCTGTGTTTCTTAACTTTTTTTTATACCAGGGACCGGCCTGCTGCCTTCCTAAACTGTGTCAGGGAGATCTCAGGGACTGGCGCCAGTCCATGGACCGTTTTTTGAGAAACAATGGTCTAGAAAAGTCTACGTACTGCTAGCATCTGAGTCCTCCCCCAACATCACCATGTGAGCAGACCTATTTTCAGCAGTATCTGATCTCTCATCAGATCATGCGTTTTTGTGGTATTTTCTCTAGTTTTTAAAGGGTTTACTTTACTTCTCTACAGGAAACTTTCGCTGAGTGTTTATATGTGGCTTTTACACGCCGGCCACCAGGTTTTTAATAGTTGCTTTGTTAATATATTTGGGAGCAGTAATGCACTATAATATTTGCAGTTCTATGTGGGCAGATTCGTTTAACCATTTCAGACATGATGAGCAGATGTGTTGTATCTGTCTGTTCTATATGCATAAAGACTGGGTTATATTTGCAAAAACCCCTCTTCCCACAACACAAACAAACTAGAGGAATTAAGTTCAGGTCATGCAACACACTAGTAAAAGCTGCACCACAGAAGCAGGCTACGCAGTGCACATTTTAAATATCACCACCCCCAAGTTCTTCTACATCTGTATATAATACACCACAGAGACAATACCTCAGATATCTCCATAGACCTCTCGAGTGTGGAGAGCAGTAAAACATAAGGGACAGCACAGAATGAGGGGCTGTTGCTCTCTGGATCCCATTAATTCTCTCTCTCCTTATTAACTGCCACTACACTCCCATCATTGGGGTGGGTGGTTTTTTTTTTTTTTTTTAAACAGAAAGTTCTCTCCCAGCGCTGGTGCCGCGACTACACAGCCACATTAAAGCGCAGCCGTGGCAGTACTTTAACGTTGCTAGTGAAGACATACCCTTAGCCACTGTCCTCTTTACATCACATTTTACAAATTTAGACACTGTTCTATCACTGAGTCTTCTCTCAAAACCGATCATGCCCTCAGCCTTTCCTCAGGTCTCTCTGCCAAACCTTCTAGTGTTCTAGATCAGGGGCAGACAAACTTTTTGGCATGAGGACCACCCCAACCCCTATCCATACCTCTGGCCCCTGACCACCACCCCCAAATCCCCTGCCCTCTATCCAACCCCCCGCTCCCTTACCGTGCTGCCTGGAGCACTGGTGGCTGGCGGTGCTACAGCCGTGCCGCCCAGAGCACCAGGATAGGCAGCCGCGCCACCCGACTGGAGCCAGTCACACCACCGGCAGCACAGAGCACCAGGTCAGGTCCCGGCTCTGCAGCTGCGCTGCCCCAGGAGCTCACAGCCCTGCCGCCCAGAGCATTGCACCGGCAGCGGAGTGAGCTGAGGCTGCGGGGGAGGAGGAACAGCAGGGGAGGAGCGGGGGGCTAGACTCAGGGGCCGGACAGGAAGGTCCTGCGGGCTGGATGTGGCCTGCAGGCCATAGTTTGCCCACCTCTGTTCTAGATGCTCTCCTCTGTCTCGCTCCAGTTTGATTTTTCAAAGCATGGCACCCCAAACTTAACACAGTGGGTGGTCCCAGTAGTTTGGCAGAGGCTTTTTTCCAACTGACATAGTATACTATAATTTAAACCTCTTCAAAGGAGTCCTACCATAAGAACATAATAATGGTCATACTGGGTCAGACCAAAGGTCCATCTAGCCCAGTATCCAGTCTTCCGACAGTGGCCAATGCCAAGTACCCCAGAGGGAATGAACAGAACAGGTAATGATCAAGTGATCCATCCCCTGTCGCCCATTCCCAGCTTCTGGCAAACAGAGGCTAGGGACACCATCCCTGCCCATCTAGTTCTTTTTTGAACCCTGTTATAGTTTTGGCCTTCACAACATCCTCTGGCAAAGAGTTTCATGGGTTGACTGTGTTGTGTAAAGAAATACTTCCTTTTGTTTGTTTTAAACCTGGTGCCTATTAATTTAAACCTGCTGCTACTAACCTTCTGCAACTAATGAGGATGTTATCTAGATGACCACCTGCTGCCACAATTTCTCTGTACAAGCTCTAGCCTTTCAGAACACACTGTATAACTATTAAAGTTTGCTGTAAAAGCAAATGTAAGCTTTTTCTTCACATGAGTTGCCTGTATATGAATAGTTTTATTACTACACAGGTTTGAGTTGTCACTATACTTTCAGGAGAAGCTGGTGCGAAAGCACAAATACAAATTGAGCAAAAAGAATTGGGAATACAATACTTCACAGTTCTTCAGTATTCCTGGTAGCCTTCTGAAGTGTTTGGTAAACATCTGTCCTTGAGAGACTTGAGACAGAAGAGATTGGGGGTGGGAAGACAGGAACGTGAAAAACATTTTTCAGAAAAACCCAACACAATGGATTTGTGTGTGCATATGTGCAGGGGAGGCAATTGGATTTTGAGCTGTTTTATCTACCACGGAAGTGTTTACATGATCATATGCTTGAAAAGATTTTTCATACTAGAAATATTAGCATCTAGTTTCAAATGTAAATTAATTATTTTAAACAAATTAAAAGGTCAATGATGAGATCACTGAGGTCTTTGTTATGCCTATTAGAAAATAAAAAATTGCCTTGAAGCTTAGAGGAAAGGAGGCTGGGCACAGTCCTTGAATGGCTAATGGATGGGATCAAATGATACGGGAGGGGTGGAGCTGTGAAACATTACAGGGGCTTGGTTTGCTAAATTCCATAAATTTCTGGAAGGTGGAAAAGTCATTTAATAACATGGTTCAGTAGAAAGCTGGCTAGCTCAACTTATTTTTCCAGTCTTCACAGTGCTGAATTCACTGGGTGCCTGGTTTCTCAGTCCAACTAGTAAATTTGAAAGCTGCTGATCAATACTGCAAAAAGGCAATTACCAAACATCAGGTGTAAGACTGTATCTTTCTTCACTTTCAGCGCACTGAGTAAGATGGAGACACTAGAAGGGGAGGGCTCGGAGATACGACAGAGAATTCTTTCCCAGGTGTCTGTCTGGTAGGTCTTGCCCATATACTCAGAGTACAACTGATCACCATATTTGGGGTCAGGAAGGAATTTCCCCCAGGTCAGATTGGCAGAGACCCTGGGGGGTTTTCACCTTCCTCTGCAGCATGGAGCACGGATCACTTTCAGGTTTAAACTAGTGTAAATGGTGGATTCTCTGTAACTTCAAGTGTTTAAATCATGATTTGAAGACTTCATTAACTCAGCCAGAGGTTAGGGGTCTAATACAGGAGTGGGTGGATAAGGTTCTGTGGTCTGCAGTGTGGCAGTCAGACTAGAAGATCATGATAGCCCCTTATGACCTGAGTCTAAGAAGCAGGAACAAGCAATTGAATGGACTGAAGTAATGAAATCAACAATTCTTCTGAAGTAAAATGTATACTATTGCCAAGAGTTGTTAAATAGCAAGTTAGGAAGGATTTTTAGTTGCTCTCAAAAGCTTTGACTACAGTGGGAATGTTTTCCTGAAATTCCCTAATTAAGTTATTACCAGTTCAGCTAAATTAATGAGTGCTAGTGTAGATTCAACAAGTACTAGTACCCATATGGGGGACAAAATGCATTCCTACTTAACATTATTGATTCCTCATCTGAAAAGAAAGCAAAAATATATTGTGTGAATTTGCTGAAAATGCCATCCCAAAATACAGAGAAAGTATGACAAGAAGGGGCTCATACTGAGCAATTAAAATGAGATGAGAGTTTAGCAGGTGCAATTATCCTAAATTTCTGATGTCTGAGTGTTCAGTACACTTAAACATTGCTGAAAAAGTAGTACACATATCAGTCCTTAAATCACACTGAAGAAGTTCAAATATTCTTCCAAACCACCCATCAGAATAGGGAAACGTGGTCTAGATTAAATCACTATAATAGAGTGCATAACTGACTGAAAAACTGTACTCGAAGAGTAGTTATCAATGGTTCACTATCAAACTGGGAGTACGTATCTAGCAGAATTCCAGACAGAATCTGTCCAGGATCCAGTGTTATTCAATATTTTCATTAATGATTTGGATAATGGAGCAAAGAGTACACTTATAAAATATGCAAATGACACCAAGCTGGAAGGGGTTGCAAACACTTTAGAGGACAGGATTAGAATTCACAGTGACCTTGACAAATTGGAGAATTGGTCTGAAATCAACGAGATGAAATTCAATAAAGACAAGTGCAAAATACTTCGCTCTGGAAGAACAAAAATCAAATGCACAAATACAATTGGGAACTAGCAGGCTAGGCAGCAGTAGTGTTGAAAAAGATCTGGGGGTTACATGAGCCAACAACGTAATGCAGTGATGAAAAAGGCTAATCTCATTCTGGAGTGTTGTATGCAAGATACAGAAGGTAACTGTTCCACTCTACTCAGCGCCGCTGAGACCTCAGCTGGAGTACTGTGTCCAGTTTGGGGTAGGTGCCACAATAAGACAAACTGGAGAGAGTACAGAGGAGAGCAACAAAAATGATAAAAACTTTAGAAAACCTGACCTGTGAGGAAAGGTTAAAAATAGGCACGTTTAGCCTGTAGAAAAGAAGACTGAGGGAGACCTCATAACAGTCTTCAGATATGGTAAGGGCTGTCATAAAGAGGACAGAGATTAATTCTTCTCCATGTCCACTAAAAGTAGGACAAAAAAAGTAATGGGCTTAATCTGAAGCAAGGGAAACTTAGATTGGATATTAGGAAAAACTTTCAGTTAAGCTCTGAAATAAGCGTCTAAAGGAGGTTGTGGAATCCCATCATTGGAGGTTTTTAAGAACAAGTTAAACAAACACCTGCCAAGGCTGGTCTAGGTTCACTTGGTCCTACCCCAGTGCAGGGGGCTGGATTTGATGACCTCCCAGGGTCCGTTCCAGCCCTACACTTCTATGATCAGTCTCATGGTAGGTGGATTGAGTGAGCATAAAAAGGATTTAACAGCCCTGTTTCCAGTAACTCAGTGGAACTCTCAGGAAAATCCAGTCTACATTTGCTACCAACTGCCCTAATTATGCTGTGTTCTTGTGTGTGCTTTTCATTTCTTTAAACGATGTACCTCTATGTTTATGCTTATGAAGTGAAACAAAGTGCACGTTTTACATTTCACAGATTAACCTTGACTACTGCTTAGAAACAGCCAGTACATACCATATGCAGAACTAGCACCTCTCTGACGTTACCATCTTGTTCTCCAGAATATCAGTTTCCATTTAAAAAGAAAAAGATAAATCTCTAGTAGTTATGGTTGCAAAGAAAACCTCAGAAATGTGAACCAAGTATAACCAGTACAGCTCTCTATGTGAACTTGCAGAAAGCCTGGAACTATCACTCTCAGAAGTGTGAACTGCCCCATTCCTCTCAATAAGGCTTTAGTGATAATTTATATATTTTAACCATTTTATTTTTCATGTTAGAAAGGAGAGTGAGGATCACAGACCTGCACAATTGACTGAGTGGCTTCTCATTTTGGTGCCACCAGTGGATGACAATTGGGAGATATCACCACTTATTTCTAACTCAGTTAAGAAGAAACCATGTCAATGTATCCTAGAAGAGTCCATGGGAATGAATATTCAAGCCCCACTGAGGGGGAGCAGAAATCAACAGAGCCTAGCAGCACACACAATTGTATCTTGAACATCTGCACAATCTATAGTGAACACTGCCTCATTTTGGCGACTCGTGGGCAGGCCTTATTTTGTGGGCGGAGTTTGAAAAAGTACCTCCACCTTTTTTCTCCTGCAATCAGTAGCATAGTTAGCGGGGTGCAGGGAAAGCAGCCGCTTCCCCTCAGCACATTTCCCAAAAGCGGTGCCTGCCGGGCCGGCGCTGGGAGCAGCACGGCCAGAGGATCCATGGCAGGGGAGTGGCGCGTGAAGGGGATCGGCTCCTCAGCCATCACGCCCCACGCTCAGCGCAGCCCCAACATCGCCGCAGCCACCTCCTGCAGCGGGTCAGGGCTCGGCGGCCAAGTGCTCCCCGCCCCTTGCTAATGCGCCATGGAGCGAGGCTTGGCCAACAACTCACGAGCTGGAGCTGGGATCCGCCCGCGGCGCGGGGCCAGGATCGGCCGGGGACAGGCGGCCAGGATGGAAGGTGAGCGGCAGGGGTCCGGTGCCTTGCACTGGGGGATCCAGGCGAGGGGCTCCCCGGGGCCAGGGCTGCAGGGCATGCTATCTGGACGGGGGGCCCTGGCGCGGCAGGAGGGACGGGACCCTGCGGGTGGGGCCGGGCAGCGCAGCCCGGTGGGGGACACCGGCAGAGCAGGCTGGGCAGGAGAGATTCTCCTGGGACCGCGGGGGGATGGGGTATCTGCACCCCCAGGAAGCCCGCAGGAATCCCGAGCTGGGCCCCGGGGTTAATCTGGGGGTGGAGGGGAGGAAACGGGAGGAGCCAAGGGGGGCGTGGCCAGAGGAGGAGCCAAGGGGGGCGCCCCCAATGTTTGCTCCCCCAACACTTAGAACCTGGCTACACCACTGCCTGCAATCTGACCCCTGACCCTGCATGGACCAGTCTCACACCCCTATCTTTGTAGTACTCGAGGGGACTTTCCTCTCTGCACTGGGACTTTTTCAGCTCTACAACACCTCCTCTTTCAGTGCACCAGTGTGTGCAACTGGGTTTAAAGTGAAACACAAAAACAAAAGAGCCATGTTGTCTATATGCTGCTTTGAACAGGGCTCTGGTGTCTACCTATCAGTATAACATGGCTTTGCTAGACACTTCATGGTGCTACCATTCCTTATTCATTTTACCTGGGAGTGTTCAGTACTGAAACCAAAATGTATCATGACAGCAGCATCTCAAAAAACCATCCAGCTTGCACTCTCATTCAGCAAGATTTCCAAGCTCCTTTCCTTCCCAGTCATTGTTCATAGCCTCATGACACTCAGCAGAGACAGACAAAGGAGGTTAAGTATCCTGAACTAGTGCCAGTGTTCAAGTTCACTAAGCAGAGAAAAATTAGGCTGTCATGTGAAGACGATGGTTCAAAGTAAAACGCATTTTCTGGTCCTAATCTAATGCCAAGAGGACATTTGTGTACATCACAAAACTACCATATTTCAGCACAATGTATTACAAACAACATTCTCTGTTCACGAAGGACCCTAGGCTTGGAAAAGCAGCAAGTGCTGTAGCTCAGAATAGAGGTGCAGAGCTGTGGGGAGTGCAGTAATAGAAAAGCAGGTGAGGTCACACAGGTCAGAATTAATGGGGATTGACAGAGCTATGGAGGGACACAGGACAAAGAGAAATGGTCATTATGTAAGCAAGGTTGAACTAGCTCTGCTAGCATTATGCCTGGCTCTATTCAGTATGATCGGTATCTGAGTTCTGAGATAAAGTCACTTTAGACAAGTGATTTAATACAATTGTTCAATAAAATGGTTTAATACAAATATGTGTCAGCTCAGACAAAAAGTTAACAGCTACCACTATTTGGAAATCAGTTTCTGAAGGCTGGTACTGTATATTAGGCTTTCTCCAGCCAGACGGGGATAATTGTCAGTAGGGCAGGAATATAATCAACCTTGGGGCAGAACTGACACTACTGGTTCAGTCACTCCTTGCAATAAGATCTCTATACCTGCCTGCTCAACAGCTACTGCTGAAAGTTGCTATAGGCACTAGAAGAATAAAGTGAAATACGGAAGAGTGAACATGAAAATGGACTGCTGTACATTGGGTGGGGGGGGAAGCCTACACACAACTTCATTATAGCATTTGTTGTGGTAAGAATCTTTATGTAGCAGTTTATTCAGTTAAACACAACTGGGAACCTGTGACTAATTATTTCCATTGAAGTATGCACCTCGCTTATTGCAACATAGGTTTTGTTTTTTTCCCTCCAGATTTCCAACAGCAGCTTTGGCAAATGTGGTCTGAGACAGAAGAGCACTACAGAAAACCTGCACTAACAATCTCCTCCAATAGGAAACCATCATTGCATCCAAGTTTCTAGCACAATTTTGTGCAACCTCTACTCACAAGCTATCCCTACTAGCAAACTGATTTTGGCTCATGCCTTGGGTGGTTCCAACATGTCTGTTTCCCCATCCCCACGTGGCCCAAAAGTTTCACTCAAACTCCCAGAACATCCCAGTGAAACTCAGTGCTCTCACCTTTCATTTTGACAGTGGGGGAATTGGGTCCAGCCGATTGCTTCCTCCATCCTCTCCAGTTCTGGCAAAGGCTCTCCGCCTCAGAGATGAAGGAACAAAGGGAGTCTTCCTCAAAGCGGTCAGAGTCTTCGAACGAAAACCTTTCCCCGTCCTCCCACTCCGCAAACATGAGTTCCATCACATCCAATAGACACGAGGAAGGAAAGGGACAGACCTGATCACTCAGACAGATGGATGAACGTGACTCCAGGACAACTTTTATCGATAATTAAAAGTCCAGCTCCACTCAGGTCCCCATACTACAATACCAGGGAAAAAACAGAGCAACAGCTGTCTCAAGCGGGGAGATCAGGAAAGTGACATAAAATAAGGGAAACTCGTAAAAATCCCAAAGATACCAAGTTCTTTAAAAAGTTTAAAAAGTTTTATGTCCACAAAACATACTTAAACCCTAGGACTTGGTTAGTCCATTGAATGATGCTTCCAGCTGTGACACAGGCGTGTGTCTGACAGACACAGGAAAGTCTGAAGGTTTCAGCTGCAAGTGACTGGTGAGTCTGATAGGGGAAAAGGGGTTGTTTGTTTCTTTTAAGTTTCACTATAGATTCAGGTCTCCCTGAGGTTGTGCTTTTCTCTCACTACAAGTGCAACAAAAAAAAATCTGCTTTCTCCCCGTCACAAAAAAAAGTAGTGGGGGGCTGGAGGTGGGACACTTCCTGTGTTTGAATGGATGTAAAACCTCCCCTGTTCTCGTGAGGGGTCGGGATGGGGGGTGGTCCTCACGCACTGCTTGGGAGGCAGGGGGCGCGTCGCGGGTGAAACAGCCCCAGGTGTAGGAGGAAGAGCGAAGGGAAAAGCAGCGCCCTGGGCAGGGGAAGGTTGGAGGGCT